>NW_028145740.1:7500-357500 GCF_977016875.1 Pavona decussata
ACCAGCATTGAATGACTATTTCATTTAAAGGGAGAGTTTCAAGGCTCGGCGCATGTGCGAGCGATAACGTAAGCGCTGTCAAGCCAATTGTTTTTGGACCAATTAGAAGCGAGTACGCAACACCGGCGGGATACGGCGGCAAGTCTTATAACTTGCTGGCATAAAAATAAAACTGACCGGCCAGTGTGTCTGTCACGTTTCAGAAAGAAAAAAAAAAGGCTGTCCGTGTAAAACACATGGGGATTTTTGCAGCGCCGCTTCGTGAATGTCCCATGACATTCAAGAAATGCCAGAACATATGCGAACGTATACGGTTTGATTTTAGTACAATGTCGATATCGACCTTTTTTTTATTACGCGCGATTCGAAAAGCCGAGAAGCTCCCTCAAACTTACGTACTTAAATCCAGTATTTCATCAGCATTCAGTGATAAACTTACTACAGTGTGTACGCTCGATAGCCTGATTTTATTAGACCAGCGAGAAGGCGAAGAACGAGAAATCCGCAAGCTTCAAGAGGCGATGAGACCATTTAGTAACAACAACACTGAGCGTCCTTCCGAGTTGCTGGAATGCATTTGAGAAAACTCTGCCATTGTGAATGACAAACGCAGTTTGCCATTCACAATGACCATAATTTTATAGATAAATGAATACCTTACAATAGATTTTGTAGTTTGCCGCAAATCTTTTGGATTTTTTTTTCTACTGCCCGCTATTCGAGCCCGCTCAAAGACGACTACAACTAACTCGCACATTTGATCTCATATTTATTCGCTTCGCGTCTCAGTGTTGTACAATTGTTTCCATCCAAAGCAAAACATTGATGATTGATGCTGTTTGCCCGTCGAATTCTCCGTTTTTGACAGTTGACTTCCATATGAACAAACAGTACGATTGAAATATATAAAATCCTCGCGAGTTCATCTAAAGCCAGTTGGTGACCTTTGCCATTTCCAGCGAAAGCAGATGTGCCGCGAAATCGTTGTCTATTTTAAACAGACTTATCCCTTTACCAATTTTCCACGTTTGGTGGACGTATCTTGTTAACCACACAGGATTTCTACATCCACTCCACTCTGTCCGCTTTAACTTCTGTGCTTCCAGAGAGTCCACAGAACGTCACGTCGCCGGTCGGCCGCGACGTCTCCTTGCCGATCCATCGACAAAAATGTCGTTTTAGGATGCTAAAACACTTTTAACCTTACAAAAATCGAACTTATATTTACAACAGGAAACAAAGATTATAAAAAGTGAAGAACGAAGAGCGGATGATCCAAATTCGGGCGCGATTTCAACAGATTGTTCCACTACAAGCTCGCATCGAATTTAGTGTCGACCCGTACAATTTATTTTTGAGCCGGTCTGCTCGTGCATGCGCTTGACCGTGAACATCGGCCTTTAACAGTCTCTGTATACTTAGGAATGTACCATTTTACTTGTGAAGGGGGGGGGGGGGGAGGGTTATCTAACCAGAAGTACATCAATTTTCTTTCACTTGTTGTCAATTTTTTTCTGTTGTTTCTGAGTTCTCCATCACTGAAAGTAGTTTTCAGGAGGATCCCCTAAAAATAAGAATACATAAAATAAAACACTTAGAATAAACAAGAAGTACAGATGTACAAATTAAAAAGAATGAAAGAGCTTGAAGTTCTAAAATAGAAATAAAAAAGGAACTTTTTGGAGTATTTGCCCAACCCTCACCTTAAAAAATAAAATGGTCTTTCCCTTAACAAACAGGAATTAATGTAAAATAAGGACAGTGTCCCTTAACTAAATCAATCAATATATAAAATGGCATGCAAAGAGTAACGATAGTGAAAGAGATTGTTCATGAAACACAATTTACCAATAGGAACATCAACTGTCTCAAAACTCATCTCTGAGAAGCAATAGTCAAAATTACTTATTAAGAGTAAATGTCTGTAAAAACCAAAGAAATCCCGGACACAGCTCAAAATTCGAATTCGCTCATACTTTGTAGATTGATAGGCCCTAGTACCACACTTATGAAAAGGACATCCATTTAACCAAATAACCACTCGTTTACGAGAAACGAATTTTAAATTATCAACGGCATTTTTGGTCAACAAAGCCTCAAATAATGTCAACATTCATTAAGCTACCGAATCAAGCAATCGTAACTTTTGAATCTCTTACACGCAAATCCTATTCATTAAATGCTTTTTTAGTTCTCTGACTTGTAACATAACCAGGCAACTCTTCTTATAAATTTTTTTACGATTTTCTTTTAAGGAATGCCAACGGCTTCTCTTATAGGCTTTGTTAGGACCTCCAACAAACTAGCCATAACTACCTGTGGTACTCAAAAAATCTCACCGAAAAACCTTCCGGGGGTACAATTTATGATAGTTTTCAGTTTCTATCGCTTCAATTTCTTGGGATCTTTCGTACGTTAAGAAAAAAACATTTCTAAACTGAGCATATTTTCACTATCCGCCATTTTGAAATGAACAACAAACACACTTGAATTGTTTATAAAACTTACATTGCTTTATTCAAATAAGCCGCTTGAAACATCTATTTGTACGAAGTATCAACTGCGGTAAATCCCTTTTATGTTCTTTTTTGTGAATTGAAATCATAAACTAAAGTGTAGCAAGTTAACGTAACAAAATCGCGTCTGGCAATGGGTTTGCATAATTTCTACATTTTTGCCGTGACTCACCTCATTCCTGTCACTGACCTTCAACAAACTTGATTTCTTTGCCGTTATTTTCTTAGTTCTCGGTTTAATCTTACGTTCCCTACTATACAAGCCAAGCTACAAACAATTGTGAATCTTTCACCGCGAGCTCAGCCGTTCCAACCAGAAATTTGTGCAGTATTTTCGTCTATTTCGAATACAGTTTTACAGAAATTCACGTGATCAACACGGAACGTCACTTTGTGTTACTTTGCGTCACGCTCACGCAACTTCCAATACCCCTTCTTTGGCAAAACTCGCTTACGCGAACCTTGAGACTGGAAAAGGTCAAAACTGGCAAACATATTTTATAACTTAAGCTAAGCGAAAAAAGACAATAACCTTCTTGTCGCTATTTGTCTAGGAAGACGTGAATTAACTCAACGGGAACTCCAACCAATAAACCGGCAAATGGGTGGCTTACTGCAGTACACATTTGTTTTACGAACTTAAAAAAGATTAAATAAAAGTCAAGGCTTTTCAAAGCACTTTCAGGCTAAGGTTGACTAAAAATAGAAAATGAATAAATGTTTTTAAGTTGACTGTGATCAGCTTGTACCATATAACTGGGTTTTCATATACCTTATGCAAAAATGACTAACCTTTTAACATTCCCGTTTGTTGCATTCACTAGCCTCGTTCAAGGTAAAATACTCTTTTGATTTTTCAAACTCAATAACGAAGCTAGTGAGGCTAATTTAAATGCAAACAAAAGGATATTAAAATGTCAGTCATTTTTGCATAGGGTCTCTGCCCCCACCCTCCCACCCATTTTCTTTAAAATGAAACTCACGGTCGCGCGCGACAAGACAGTTACCGTTTCGCAGGACTTTCGCGCGCGGGGTAAACTCACGCACAGCGTCTTCTATTTGTCGCTCAAAAATTGTGACTGAAAAAGAAAAAGAATTTTTTTTAGCCCAGATTCTAGCGGAGGTAGAGAGTCTGGCCCTTCGATCTTCGTCCTTAACCTATTGCAAACACTTTCATTATATCCAATTCTGATCAAACGAGGACTGCATGAAGTGCACCAACCACACATAAACTAAACACCTTAGGGGTTCGTCAAAATAAACAATTCTATATGAAAACGTATTCTGGCAGACTTGTCTTCCCTAACACTCCTTTATTAATGCCAAATTTTTGGCAACTTTAGCTTATGTTGCACTGTCCAATTGCAGCTTACAATGTGAGATTTGGGAAGGTAATAATAATAATAATAATAATAATAATAATAATAATAATAATAATAATACAGTCAACTCTCTCATAGCGACCACTTCTCATAAGCGACCACCTTCCGTAAGCGACCACCTTGTAAACAACGGTTTTGTTTCTCAGTTAAATACTGTTTCAAGAGCCGTCTCGTAAGCGACCACCACTCAAATTTCTTAAGGGACCGCGACCACTTTTTAGGCCAGAAATTACACATTCTTTTGTTTTCTGTTTCCGGTAAGCGACCACACAACATAATCACGTATGATCGCATGTAAATCATTACTCAGAAGTGACAAAAGTTCAATTTTGATGACGCTTCCCCGTGCTGCTGACAGATAATGACAGTTTACAGACAGAGAAGATGGCTACAATTAGATCTTTAGGTAAACGGGAATTGTTACAGTGATCTGTTCCAAAATGAACCATGAAGCATGTTATACAAAGTTTCATAAGAAGAATGAATAAATGTGAAAAAAATCAAATAAATAAGTTTCTATTTGCCTGATTTTAGCTGCTAAGGTAACATTTTTTTTGTAATTAATTAACCAATCCAGTATTAGGCTTAGTTTGTTGATCTTTCCCGTAAGCGACCACCTCCCGTAAGCGACCACTTTGTCGTGCACCAAGGGTGGTCCCTTACAAGAGAGTTGACTGTAATAATAATAATAATAATAATAATAATAATAATAATAATAATAATAATAATAATAATAATAATAATAATTTTGGCAGGTGTCATTTACGTGCACATGACCTTTCCCCAACAAGCTGGGTAAGCAGATCAATGAACGGTAAGTTCCATCCACATTTAATCCCAGATTCTCACAAAGCTCCCTCAACATTTTAACTGGAAAATTTGGTAACTTCTTCTCGCTCGCCAAGCTGCATGACTTTATCGATCGCCAACCTAATCTCGACATTCCCGAACCGACTGAGATCAGGGTACGAGATTACCGCCAACCAATACCCAAACGTTCACGGTGCAAGGGACATATGGTCATTTCCTGGATGTTCGGCGGTGTTTGAAAACAGGCTGGCACTTCTTGCTAGTATGAGCTCGACTTCCGTTTCACAGCCACTAAATTTCAACAGTTTTTTGTGACCTGATACATTCTTGTTGCACGACACAAGAGGTAGGATCCCACACGACAGAATCCTACTTCTTGAATCACATCCACATTCGCCACCGACCAAAAGAGAGAAGGACATTTTCCTTCTTCTGACCAGACGTATCAGCTTTCGGTTAACAGCCGCATTTCGGAAACATGAAAGAAAAGAGTCGGCTCCGAAAGGTTGTTCATTTCAGTAAATATTCTAATAAGTTTTATTAAACTGAGAACCGGGTTTGCGAGATAACTGTCTTTGCTTCGAATTTGATGTAATGACGGCATTTATCCTTTCATGATATTTGTTTTTATTCCATTTCGAGTTTCGTTTCGACTGATTTGCTTTCTTCACTTTGCAAGAGACTCTTTAACCGAGGCACGTATTCAAACAATACTTGTCATTGCTACGGTTTCACGATTGCCGTGGGCCACAGCACACCGTTTTGGACAGAACAGGTACATAACCATAGACATTATGCAGTTCAATACACTTTGGACTTATACTGCCGTCTTGAGGTAAATTGAAGGGGTTAAGTAATGACGGAAGGCCATGTTACGTGTACTGCGAGAAACCGGCCCTTCGACAAGGGTAATTTGATACAAACAGGTAAGCTTATTTCAATCCATTTCTTTGTCGGATATGTGAAAATCTGTAGTAGTCCCGAAACATTTTATTCTTGGATATTTGAACCACCAAAAAAGGGAAATTTTGGACTGACGCTTTCGAAAAAAAACAAACAAACAAACAAACTCAAATACATGCTCAGTCAGTGTCTGGTTCTCCAGGAAACCCATTCCAAAGGGGCAGCACTAAAAGCAGGAATCCGGAATCTGAAATCCGAAATCCAGAATCCAGAATCCGGTTCCAGCGGAAGCTTCAAGATTCAACAATTAGGTTGTACAAAGATTGTCTCCAGAAAACCTTAACAAAGTTTCAAAATGAAGATATAGACTATCAAATTTCTTTTCTTTACTGTACGCTCGATCGTTTTTAAATGTTTTAACCAAGAGACCAATCATTTTTCATTTGCAGGAAATAATGACTTAATTAGATTTTTTCTCTGGTGCCACGAATCGAAAAATATAACATTTGCGTTGACAATATTTTCAGACAATTTTTGTACAATCTAATTGATCAATCGTGAGGATTCCTCTGGAACCGGAGTGCAGTTTTCTGTTCCGGATTCCGGATTCCGGATTCCTGATTTTAGTGTTGCCCCTTAGTTTTCAAAATGGCGTCCGTCGGCAAATTTGTCATATTAGCAAACTTCAATGAAGTCGTATCACACAACTAACCGACATCCCAAAAAAATGCCAGCATAACTTTTGACATCTATCCTTTATTTGTATCTGCAGTATAGTTTGAGGTCCTAGTTTGGAGTACCGACATGATTTTTAGGGAGTTATATTAAGGTACCTCAAAACTATTTGAAAAGATTATCGAAGGTGGCTTCAAGAAAAAACCCATGACCGTTGTTAAGGAAGAAAATAACCACTTTTCTTATCACTGCTGAATTTTTCTAGAGACCAGACTATAAAGTTCCAGCAAAGGAAGATTTACAGTGTATTTTTAACGAACACTAGAATGCTATGAATATTGTGAAATTTCGATCCAAATTAGCCTCAAAACCAACGCAAACGTTTTTATTAAATTACTCTTAAGGAAACGAATTTTAAAACGAACTAACCCTGTTTTGTTTAGTTTGGGTCAAAGGCCTATCTATAGAAAAAGTATAAGCGAAATCGAATTTTGAGCTGTGTCCGCGATTTGACGATTATATTTGATGCTTAGGGACATTTACTCTTAATTACTTTTTCCAATAAAGCCATCAGTACTTTCGTTTGCTCCTGTTGTTGCTGCATCATCACCATTTGACTGTTCAGCAACTGTTGTTGACTTTGTTGCTGACTTTGTTGACTTTGTTGTTGCTGTTGTTGCATCATCCTAAGAATTTCATTTTGCTGCTGTTGGATCTGCAATTGCTGTTGCCTGTTGACCTCCATCTGCTTCTTCTCAAAGTCTTGCTGCTCTTTCTTCATTTTTAATTTCTTCTTGTTTCAGTTCATAATTTATCTTAGCTCTCTTGGATAAATACACCATTGCATCACTCCCTCGTCGACGTTGCCGTTTATTGTTGAAATCGTCGTCTTCATTTTCACCTGCTGCCGACTCTCTTTTCCTGGTCTCTGATAGTTTCTCCATGGCCTTCAGCCTTATGCTTTCTGCTTTTGCCCTCTCACTTTCAACTTTTTTTGCCCTTACGGTATCTGCTTCATGTACTTCGGCATCTGCACTTTCTTCTAAAGCCATGATCGTATCCAAAGCATTGTCTAGTTCTGAGGGCTCATCTGGTGTTATCCCTGTAGCTTTTTCCTCATCTCTCAGCTTTTTCTTGTGTTTGTTGACAAGATTCCCTACGTGGTCACGAACCGAGGGCTTATCAACGCTAAATTTGGGAACTGAACATTTGTTTAAATTGTCTGCAATTTTCTCCCAAATGCCACGTCTCATTGTTGACCCCTTTTTGGTCGGATACGGGTTTAGGTTGGCGACTTCTCGACACAGGATTATGTCATGGTCTTTCGTCCAACACATCACCGAACTAAAAGAAAAACAACAACAACTTGAAAACCGAGTTAAGCTTATTATAATTTGAGCTCAGATTTGATAAGAGCTTAATTTTGTGCTCAGTCCACTAAAAATTCCTTCCTGCATATCCTCAGCAAATCCACGCGTAAAGCTGCTAAAAAACACGAGTAATTATTTAAGAAGCTTTCAAGAGGCATAACTTAAAACCTACTTGGAAGACTTCGCAGAGGCCATCTTTCTCGGTAGCTGTAAATAAAGTTGAAAATGTCAGAACTTTGCAGTGTTTCCGCCGTAAAAATCGCTATAATGTTTGAACATGAATCTAGGTTTCGAATTATATGTGGAGGTGGTACATATTAAATCATTTTCTTCAAAACAAGAAGGATTTATACTCACGTTTTCTTCGCAACGCCAAATCCTTCTGTCTCACGTTCTCTACGCCGTCACGACGCGGCAAATCGTGGGGTGGAGCATGCGCAACATGTCTTGTCTGTGGAAAATTACTTCCGGCCGCGTCTCAGAACCGTCGCTTCCTAAATCTAAAGCTCTCTATTACTCGGCAAGTTCCTTCTTGGATCCACCGTAAAACATTCATTCGCTTGTTTTTTGTGAATTTTTTAAAGATCTTTGTTTAGTTTATTTCTGTACTTATTGCTATGAATTAACACAGTTCTTTTTTTCATTTATTACTCAAAGATATATTTGAAGTCTGTGTTTTGGTTAGTGTATCCATTTTCTCTGAGGTTTATAGCGTACGGCCTTCTTGATAAGCAAAATTTACTAGACAGTGACAGTGCCGGTAGCGCGCGTTGGCTGTTCACAAACCGATTTGCCTCGATCATCTTTTAAACTAAAAAGAATAATAAAAACAGAAAATATCATTTTGAGTCCATTTAAATTCCGCTTTTATAACACAGAGGGCAAAATGGAACAAAAGGAACTTCGTAAAACAGTCAGTAAAACACTTACCGAAGGCGCAAGCAAACCAACAAATTATTTATTTTTTTCGTAGCGTACAAAAGAAACAAAACCGACTTTGAAAAGACTTTTAGTAAAAATTACTCACACATCTTAATCTTTGCCGTTATATCCTACTGTGTTAAGTATTTTGTTTGTTCTCTGTTAAGATTGTCAGAAATAAATGCTAAAATTAGAAATACATGCGAGAAAAACTTGTCAGTAGTTTATGCCAACTATACAATGTTGGGAGACGTTTGTTTCACTGACTATTTTAGCTCAGAATCAATTTTTTTAAATGAAGCAAAATGGGATGCGATTAGAAGCTAAAACTCCAAGGGAAATAACGAGCATGGAACGAAAAATGAGCTCAAAAGACTGCTCTGAAGTTAAACAACTTGCAGTGTCAACACTACAAGAAAAAAATATCTTGCAAAAACAGCAAAGTTTTTTAATATACTCGCCTCTTTGGAGAATAACCAGTCCTTTTATTCGATTGCTGATTTTTTCGTTTGTTTACAACGTTAACTGAAGTTTCACTTCAAGAGGAAAAATCCATGGCATCTTAATTTCATTTCATCGCGCCGGATTAGAGTAAAATAATTTCTCTTCGAGATTCGGCTGCTGTCTATGAAGTGCCGCCTCTAAAAGCTGCTAAAAGAGTCCATTTGTTTCTCCCGTCACGATCCACCTTCCTCTTTCTCCCGCTGTTTGACGGCAAAATTGGACGAGATCAGAAAATAAAACTCCAAGGGAAATAATCAACATGGACCGAAAAAATGAGCTCAAAAGACTGTTCTGAACTTAGGAGTATTAGCTTAAGCTTAAGTTAAACGGCGTGTCAAAACTGCAAGAAAACTATATCTTGCAAATCAGCAAACTAACAAGGTCTTGTCAACAAAATTGCATGAATGTACTCGCCTCTTCTGAGAATAACCAGTCCTTTTATTTTATTGCTGATTTTTCCGTTCGTTTTACAACGTTAAGTGAGCGAAACGTTTCGCTTCAAAAGGAAAAATCCAACGTTTCGTCGCGCCGGATCGGAGTAAAATGATTTTACTTCAAGATTCTGATGATGTGCCAGGCGATTTGTTTCTCCCGCCACTAGTTGCCTTGCTCTTTCTCCTGCTGTTTGTCACATATAAAAATTGACTTTGTATCTTGTCGTCTTCAAAATTATTTTTTTGTTTTGTTTTTTTTCTCAAACGCAGTTGGCGATGCAACTTGCCGCCAAATAAACGCGGCCGGCAGCGCAGTTGGCCACGCATCTTCCCGCCGAAAAACAACCCGCGTTACAGCACATACACTCATCTATGTAAGCCAATGTGAAATGAGACACTCAAAGCCTCTGCTGCAACATGGGTTATTTTTCGGCACCCTTTCCTGTTCTTTCTCTCTTTGTTCGTCACTCATGTTTCACCTGTTTGCTAGCGCTGTCAATCGCTCTCTTTGGCGTCGAACTTCGCTTCTTCGTCGCCTGTTTTCTCGATCTCTCTCTATCTCCCTTTCTTTACTAATTACATGTTTGTAGACTTATTCAAAAATTGACTTTGTGTTCGTCTTAAAAATTATTTTTTTCTCAAACGTTGTTGGTGATGCAATTTCCTGCCAAACAGTATTAGCCCGTGTTGACGTCTATCAAACTGGTAACGTTTTCAACCTAAAAGCTACCAAACGTCTTGGTATAGACACTTCCTAAAATTTGGTTTAGGGCTGATAAAAACTACATGAAAAGAATTGCTTTTGTTCATCTCCAAAAATAATAGCATGATGAAGGTAAGGAAATGGTCCAAGGGAGTTCGCTGCTGATGTGTAATAGGAACTGCGTATCATATTTGGATATGCCACAATTATCACACAGGAAGTTGAGATCCATAAATATCATATCAAATATCACATTGAACGCAGCTGCTTTAACTTATTGTTTGGCTGATGTTACATCGATTAGTTTTCTCCTTTTGCTAACTTTCCCTCGATAAGAGTTTTCGTAGTGTTTTAAAGACTGCTGTTCGAAGGTCATGAAGACGCCAACAGTACAAAAATGGATTAATAGATGAGTTCATAAATAACACCGTATCTGCAAAGATCCGCGCCTTTCTTGGTCGCTTAGGGAAGATAACTAACATTAACATGGAAATAAAAACTGGTGAATAACACAGTATCATACAAACGTAATAAATAAAAGTGTTTATGGCACTTTTCTTCGATTGCACCATATTCAGATTATGTTCAGCATTAAAACTTTGCACAGCCTGTTGTTGAAGTTGTATCTGTAACTGATGCTGACGAACAATTCGATAAATACTAATGTAAGAAAAAGTGGTGACTGAGATACACATCGCAATGCCAATAACACTTGTAAGAAGATAAATGGTTCGGCTCTTGAAATAAAGGCATGTCAAGAGAAGGCACAAGGACCAAAGAGCTCCTGATGTACACAAGGCTCGTTTTTCAGTCATTAAATTTGGATATCGCATGTGATAGTGAAGCGCCAAATACCTATCCACGCTTATGGCCGCCATTGTACCAAGAGAAACACCACAACATAACAAGGACAACATATGGTGTGAATGCAGTAACAGGGAACTCTCAGGTTTGAGTTCAGACACAATAAAGACTGGTTGAACGACAATCCCAACAAGAAGGTCTGAGGTTGCGAGACTGCACAAGAAAATGGTGGACGGTGAACGAAGCGAAGGGGTCCTCAATATTGCCGCCAATACTAACGCGTTGCCAATAATGGATATTAGCATCAGTGGAGCATTAATGGTACAATTTACGATGACAATGGTTTTCGGGAGAGAAGTGCAGTTGTTGTTGTTGTTGCCCAAATCAGAAGTGTAGTTCAGCATCTTAAACCTCGCTTTTAGCTTAGATGTAACGTTTCCGGAATATTTCTGAAACTGATATTTTTTTTAACAAAGTGAGCTTATGTCCCTGTTGGCGTCATGTTTAATTACTTTTTGCAGGTGAAATATAAATAACTATTATCATAGCACAATTTGAATAACATTATTTTTTATGCATTTTCAGGATTATTTGTCAAATCTTAATTTCTGATGCCAAAATTTATATTCATTAATAATGCTTTAAAAATAAAAGTTAGCCAAAAGAGACCTCGTTCCGAAGACATCCTAGTTTCGTTTTCAAGCCCCCAAAATGGAAGCCAGGATGTCTTCGTGGTCTCTTTTGGTTAATTTTTATTTTAAATTTTTTCTCTAAACCGTTACTTATTAGGATCATTAAAAATGAAAAACAGATAAATTAAAGTGAAGTTAGCATGTTAAAATGGAGTTGACAGACCTGCACGACTCCCACTGTGTGTCCGTTGTTTTGATAAAAGCCTTTTCAGTTTTGCTTTTACAAGCATGTCTCAAAGCGATTTTCCTTTTGTATAAGAGATTCTTCCCTTTTGATCAAAACGTGATGCGACCGCTCTGCTTAATGGTGTTTAATATCTTGATCTTGAGAGGGAATTCTCATATATACTGAATGGAGGGTTTCTTGCTGATCATTCTGAGTTATTAGAATTCGGTTTTGATATGCCGTTGTGTATGCTAGCTCTGTGGCATTTGTTAAAGTTTATCGGCTCGGATGAACTGCAAGATTTCAGGTAGCGCTAAATAAATTTTATCTGTAAAGACACAGGATCCGTGGACTTCTTTACTCGTGAATTTATGCTTATGCTATTGTATATCGCTGCGGGAAGATTGCAACTGCCGCAGGATGTTTGTTTACCACCGATATGAGTGTCTAACAGATCCTCGTCTTTACAAAGCTTATCATTGAAGTCCCTCGCTTTCGAGAGCTATAGCTTGTTGCGCCGTCTTTTTGCTCTCTGAGTTGCTGCTTATCTGAAAAACAGCTATTGTGTTCTTAGAGCTGACATGTACCTCCATTATTTTGTGGCTTAGCTTGCATCCGCAGTAGATATTTAAAGCTAAGACAGACAACTGTCTTGTGAGTCTCTAGGATGCTAGTGAAATTTCTTCTGGCGAGTGCCTAATGCCCAAGTAAAACATAAAATATAGCATATTATAAAGTATGTTAAACAAAGTTGGATATCAAATGGCTCCTCTTTAGGCATACATTTACATAAAGAACTGAGAGGTGTCTCACCAAAAATGAACATTTAGTCTAGATCTCTCTATGAATACAACATAAATAATTAGATAACCAAATTTTCGTAACGAGAACAGGCATGAAATAATTCTTATGAAAGTTGCTCCACGTTCATTCGGTGATAAATGATCCCAAAAACACATCATAGTTGTTTCCACGTTTAAAAATGAAAAAAAAAAACGAAAATAGCAAATAGCGGAACTTCTAGATCAGTCTTTGAAACGGAAATAGCGAAAATAGCGAATGGAGAAAGCAATAAATTACAAAAAAAAACCACACACACAAAAACACGAAAGCTATCAAGAAGAGCGGTCTTTGACAGGCGAAAAAAATAATAAGGACTAATTATTTATCGTGTTCATTTGGTGATAATGGTTCCAAAAACACATCATAGTTTAAAAACCTCGCAGCTATTTGTCAAATTCTGTCGGACTTCAATGAAAGTTCATTTAAATTTCAGCCCTGAAGAAAGATAATCTCATTTTGGAATAAGACGTCGAAATTTTGTTCCGCAGTCGATAACGAAAAATTTGCAAAGCTTCTTCTCCGATGAGATGAAGAAATATGGCGACTTGTTGTTTCTCGGGTTTCTTCATTTATCCTGAAACGTCTTTGTAAACAAATTTCCTAAAATTTATTTTAGAGAAATAAAAACTACGTGAAAAGAATTGTATTTGTTCGGCTCCAAAGATAATAGCATGATAAAACTTAGGGAATGGTCCAAAGGGATTAGTCGCTGATACGTGATGAGAACGGCTTTGCGGATCACATTTGGTTAATGTCAGTGTATGTAGCAACTATCACACAGGAAGTTTAAATCTATAAATATCATATTGAACGCAGCTGTTTTAGCTTATTGTTTGGTTTATGTTACATCGATTATTTTTGCACTTTTGTTAACTTACCCTCGATAAGAGTTTTCGTAGTGTTTTAAGACTGCTGTTCGAAGTTCATGAAGTACAAAAATGAATTAATAGATAAGTTCATGAATAACACTGTATCTGTAAAGATCAGCGCCTTTTTGGTTGCTTCGTGAAGATCATTAAAATTAACATGGAAATAAAAACAGGTGAATAACACAGCATCATACAAACGTAATAAATAAACGTGTTTATGTTACGTGTCGAAAGGAAACTCGGCTAGTGAAATTACAAATTTATAACCTTTTCTACGTAACGGCGACAAGCTCGGTTTGATAAATCGAAAGGAAACCACAACACTCGGTTGGGATTAATTTGCTACGAGTGTGGCCTTTATTCAAAAGTAACACAATAATCACTCATTCATTTACTGGATAAAGTGTTAACAAGAATGACCACCATTCACCAAAGGTGGGGACAGATAAAACGCCACAAGTCACAGCTTGTGACAGCCAGACTGACTGAATGCTGGAAGTTCATTAGAACTTTTTGAAGACGTAATCATCGTCTCACCTGAAAAGCCCATGATGTTAGCCACCTCATTGCTGGTACTATGACTGCCGTCACTTGACAGGGGTCGCTTACTGGATATATTGGGGTAAGAACTGGAAAGAGCAGAGATGCCAGCGGCCTCCAAACTTTGAATAACTGAGGCACTAATGGCGGTTTCGAGGGAGGAAACATTCAAGGCGCCACTATAGGGACCTGGTTGCATGTACTCCTAGGAACTTGTGCCGAAAACGGCGTTTGAGACTGTACAGTATCGTTCACTGTGACATTTTCAGCTGGAACTTCAACAGCCTGGGACAAAACTGAAGCTGGTGCTTGAGGCGCAATATTCGGCCTGGAAAGCTTTTTTTTTGGAAGAAGTACGGGTGGCAGCAGAAGGGTTTTTCTTGGCAGGCATACTTAACGGCGTTAAATTTAAAATAAATAATGATAAGTGTTGGAAGGGGAAAGGACGACAAAACGCAAGGTGACGCCATGTTCGGTGTTAAAACTTGCTGTCTCATACACTAATTAGACATAAACGTAACTGTACATTTTGTCATATGAAGAACAGAATAATTAAAGTGCCACTACGACGAAAATTTTTACTTCTATTTTCGCCCTTTTCTTGTTCCAATCCATTTAATGAGTTCATAATTGCAAAAATAGCTATTGATTAGCTTTATACAAGCTTACTGATCCTGGGAATAAGTGGCCGAAAACCGTCGAAAACCCGTCCGCCATTACTCCGACGGCAAAGTGACGCCCGTGGTCATTCTAAAATGCGGTTGCTTGTATGAGATCTTTGTGTGACGTCATACGCGCATCGAACATCGTGCGTTCATGGCAAGAACTCAGTAAACCACAGTAATCGTAAGTCCTAAAGTAAGTGAATAAGCAAGATTATTTGTAAGATTTGCCATCCAGTTTGGTGAAAAGCGACCTAAAGGACAATTTTACCGATTATCTTCGATTATAATTTCCTTGGCGGTGGATTTGGAGTCGTATGACTGCAAAGAATACGCTTCGAAGACACGCGAACAGCTCATTTAAGCCTTGGATTTACATGTAAAGCTGAAGAAGAAACGTATTCACTCCGGCATTTACTCAGCAACTGTATTGGAGGTAGACATATGGTTATTGAATATTCTGGGTATGTTTTCTATTTGGGATTAGTAAACAGAACCTAATCACTATTCGCAGAAGCACTTGAGCAACAAATTATTGAATAGGATGGATAACTCCAGACCAATACATGTTGATGTTGTGTTGGTGGCGTGTATGGTGTTCGCAAGTATCAATCAAAGCTGCATAATGAGTCAAGAAAAAAAGAACTGTTAACCTCTTTTTTTATAGTTCAATAAAGCTTTGACAAATTTAAAACGATGTATAATTAACTTCAGTTGAAAAGTGGGTAGCTATAGCTGTAATCTACAGAATATTTGCAATATTACAATACTGCAGGGCTGTAATCTACCAGATATTACCTGGTTAGATCCCTTCCTCATTCTACAACAACTTTCAAGCAGTAAATGAAGTAATCATGAGGGGCCTAATATTTTAAAGCCACAGTCCAAGTAACATTCAACAATAAATTGTTGTAAAGCCCTCAAATGCAGCTGGAAAACTAAAGATTAATAAGAAAGTTTAGGAGGACAGCTAAGGAGGAAACCTTAGTAGGCTTGCATCATATCTCACCCATTTTTGTTATTTCAGTAATGTTTGTTCCTTGGTCAATGAGGATGTGTCAATCTGAGTGAAACAAGCAAACCAGCCTCTTGATCTCATTTAAAACTGACACTATAATATTTTATTGTAATCATTTTACATGTTGAGTGTGAAGAGCCAGCATAACACTGTGCTGACTAACAGTATAATTTGTGTATTTTCCCACAATATCACACAATGTTCACAGACATAAAATTGAAGTATTATAGTTATGAAAGAATAACCATCCTTTCCACAGATATACCTTAATTATTCTTGGAGATTCTACCAGAAATGAGATTTAATGTCTTTTTTCTTTGGTGTTTTAAATTAAGAGCCAAAATAGTTTAACCTAAATTTTCACACAAACCACAGCTTATTTTTTGTTTTTGTTCAGCAACATGAACTTCATTTTAATTTTTTTCTATCTTGTAATTTTTATCTTATATGACCCCACAAACATTGTAGTTCTCCTCCTTTCCCTTCCATTTATAAATTTGCACATTATGTACAATTTAAACCTTAGTGTAAGATCCTGGCTCATTCTTCTGGACAAGCTATCTTCTGTAACTGTGAAAAATGCCTTCATGCTTCCCTAAACTAACCCAAATAATACAGATCCCAATATTTTAGGGTTAAGGAAGTGTCGTTGACAGATCTAAACTAAAAGCTAAGTGAGATTTACTATGGCATTATTTACCATGGGTAGTCCCATTTACCATGGTGTCCTTAGGTGACCTTGTCGATGCCTTTGTACTGTCTCTGGTATATACCAAAACAGTGCAATACTTTTGTTAAAAATGCAATAAAATTGGCTGTTCATATCACAGACTTTGCCAAGAAAACAAAAGAAGGCACAAATACAGAATTAATTCAAACACAAAGATGAAATCTACCAAGCAGTGGTAGTTCTCCACACACTTTAGAATAGGGTATTGGACAAAATACTGTCTTATAATTTTGTCAATTTGGTTCATTTGTTCCCTTTAGTACAAACTAATATGGTTTAAATTGTAGATATTATCTTGACTTGTCCCAGAAGATAACTTTCATGCATAATATTCACTGCAAGTCTGCACAAAGGTGCAGTCAAAGCATCTTTACAAGTGATGTTTAAAACAATTGCTCAATAATGGTATTATAATTAGTTAATAACACAGACCAAATAGGATTGCCACAAGACCTTCTTGACTCACAGTAATCAGTGATGGTTACATTAGATAATTTTACAAGGTGGGGTGTCAGCAGGTCCACATGAGCTAGAAAGTTGCCTGCAAATTTCTTCTGACCTGTACTTTCACATATCATGTGATTGTTTTAATATATAGAGATGGATTTTTCATGTCACTGTCACAATCATTTTAATTACAATCGCTCATTTAATACAGATCGAAAATCTCGCCTTGCTGTGTATTCTACAGTCGGCAAACAAGTCTTTCAGAAATGTGTTGGGTGCTTTGTACGAAGAGAGCATTCGTACCACAAGCAATTATTATTATTAGTATTTTTTTATGAATGAAATGGAGTATCTATGCACTTTTATTTTACCAAAGCATGACACTTATAGGAAGTAGACGTAATGAACACTACACAAACAAAGCATTACAATGAGCTCTAAACAAAACATACACACCACCACTCCGTGCCACTTGCTTTCATTGCACGCATTCACGAAAACAGTTCATTTCCGATCAGTTATCTTGGCCCAATCGCTTCACTTAGTCCCTCGCTTTACCCTGGAAAAGTAAGCATCGAGGCAGTAGCATTGTATGACAGTCCTTCCGTTTGAGATTCCCTCGAAGCAGCTGTCGAAGTCGTCGAGAGGATATGTCTTTAGTACTTCGGTGCGATGTACAAAAAGACGATTTGTCTGAAGAAATTACACCCCTTTTGACGTATTTGAGAACCATAAATTTTCAAACAACCACCATTAGGTTTCTTTCGAGTGCCCACAATACGTGTGCGTTGTGAAGACGGCCCTTGACCCACTAAAATAAAAAGAAGTGGCTTGTTTCCGCGAGATCGAACTTTCGAAAGCAGGCCATGTTGTTGTGCGCGTATGACGTCATATTCCTGTCGGTGCAACTAGATCCAGCTCTCTATGTAGTTCACGGCCATTTGTCGTTCGAGTAATGGCGGCACAGCGAAGCTGAACTTCGCGTTTAAAATAACTGGTCTTCCCGTTGGAATTTCGATGTAAAATTTGGCGTGGTAAGTATTTATCACTTCTACTTTCCAAAGCTGAAGAAAAAAAGGGATGCAAAATTTTGATCGTAGTGGCACTTTAAAGCAAGAGCACGGCTATATCATTCCATGAATATAAGAGGACACATTCGTTCCTGTGTTCGGTCTGTGCGCGTTGAGCACACTATCTTAAGATAGCCGGCCGCCAGGATAACGCACTAATTCAGTACACTGAAATGTCAGAGCGTCCCGGCTGATAAACAAAATTCAAGGGAGAAAAAGCCCTGACAAACGTCCGATGGACGTCTACAAAGAGAGCCGCCACGATAACGCACCAGATAAAGCCACCATATGCATCCGACCTGATAATGAAAAACTGAGCTACACCTTAGTAGCACAGTATTCCATTAACACAAAGCAGCACGCAAAGGACAAATAAGAAATAAACTGGCTCAAAAATTAAAACGGTAACAATTGGAACAAAGCTGATGATTGCATGTTTTGAAGTGAGGACTAATAAAACAGATTGAACTTAATAGAACATAACAAAGTATGAAAAATGAACAACAGAAAAATTTAATTGAAGTTACATGTAGGTGAAAGAATAACAGCGGCTGACACTTTACTATAATTACCGGGGAAACACAAAATAACGGCACATGTTATATCCCTAAGCAAAACGTAAAATATAAAATAAAGTTAAACCAAGCCTTGGAATGCCTCTGTATAATAATATTTATTTACTCCAAGAAAGGCCGGAGGTTCCTCAATAAAAGTGAATAAGTTAATATTCAGCTTCTCTAGCTTTAGGCCGGAATACAGCATAATTAATTTTAAATCATGATCAGCTTGGCGGGTGACATGTTATCATCACCTTAATTTGGTAAATAAATGAATTATCCCAAAACCACATCGATTGTACTGCACCAAAAAACGGATTTACAATTGTAGTAAAACGGTAGCAAATGTGAAGAAAATACCATATTTGATCAAATTTGGTCATATTTGCTTAAAACCTGAAACTTCATGTTAACCTCAAACATGAAGTGGAGATTTGCGTATAAGGTAAAGATGGTAAATACCGCATTTACACAATACTTATACATCGTGGCAAATGTGAGAAAGATGTACACATTTGAAACAACTTTAGTATTACAGTAAATGTGAAGATAAGACACACGTTTGCTCCAAGAAAACATAGATTAACATGGGTAGCAAATATGAGGTTTTCTCGACTTTGGTCATATTTGCACACAAATCAAACATCTCGCGTTTACGAGACTTTTTACGAGCAAAGTAAACTTGGTAAATACCACATTTAAGCAGTATTCACTCACCGTTGCAAATGTGCAGCCCATTCAAGACAACTTTACCTCTGCGGTAAATACGAGTAACACCACAAATGAGGTTAAATGTCATGTTGCTCGACTTTGGTCATATTACACACATATCAAACATCGTGTTTGCAAGACATTTATGAGCAAAGCAAACGTGTTAAATACCGCATTTACGCAATATTAACACACCGTTGTAAATGTGCAGGAGGAAGTACACATTTAAGACAACTTTACCTCTACGGTAAATATGAGTAACACCACACTTTTGCTCCAAGAAAAATGGATTTGCGTGGTGAGCAAATGTCAGGTAAAATGTTGTGTTTGCTCTACTTTGGTCATATTTGCACACAAATCAAATCTCATGTTTGTACGACATTTACAAGGAAAGAAAAGCCGGTTAATATAGGTAAGATCCGCACATTTTCTCCAAGGAAAAGGGATATACAGGGTGGGAAAATGAAGTAAAACATTAGATTTGCTTCACTTTGGTCATATTTGCATATAAATCAAACTTCATGTTTGCACAACGTTTACAGATTTTTTTCAACACTACACACTGTGAGAAACAAATGTGAGAAACAAATGCAAATTTAAGACAACTTTACTTGAGAAGTAAACGTGATTAAGAACGCACATTTACTCCAAGAAAAAAAGGATTTATACGCAGACAAAATTAAATTTTGTTCTTGTGCAAAGGAGGAGAAAATAACTCATTTACTCAACATTTAATTACATCCATTGGAAAATGTGACAGACATACAAATTTGAGACAACTTCAAGTACGAACAAAGTCATGTAAAGTAAGATTAAAGACGACGAAACCGTACATTCCCCAAAATGTTTATTCTGTCATCACAAACAGTGCTAAAGTTAGTTACATGTATTTCTGACAGTACTTGAGAAATAATAAATTCAATAACCCTCTACATTTCTAAAATAACTTATTGCATTATACTTCACACTTTGAACAGTAACGAATGCTTTTTTCCTAGTTTTTTTTATTGTTTTGGAAAATAAGCAACACTCTTAAAATAATATGCGAATTTACATTATTTACAAGCAATTGGTCATGGCATACAGCAAAGAATATAGCTTTTTTTTTTCTCAAACCAATCAATGATGATAACTTCTTTTAAATTTTTAACCAATGAATGTGCCCAATGCCCCAATTATATTACACAAAAATTATAATCTATTTCATCATTAACACCTTTAGTGAAAATGCAACTTAAACAGCTGAGATATGACGTTCCATAAAATATCCAAATCCCATCATGGAAGGGGATGGATATTTTCTGGAACAAGACATTTTAACAAAACTTTGAATGACGTGACAATTTTTTTTATGAAAGTAAATGAAAAATGAGTCCATGAAGAGATTTTAATGTCAGTATGTGAACGAAAATTTCAATTTTATGATTCTCAACAAAAAAATATCAATTTTTATACAGCCAACTCTGACTAAGATTGACAAACCAGTACCAAAATATTAACCTGTATGAGCTAGACAGACTTTGCTGGTCCTGACATGGCTGCAATAAATTTCTCTGTTTGTAACTTATAAACTCTTCCCTGGAAAATTTTAATTTTGCAGTTTGAAATTAATGTATGATTCAAGACAGATCATCATTACGTGGGATGCCCTGAGGGGCATACCGTGTCTAAAAACGGGCTCCATATCTTTTTTTCATGGTAGCCGCAAATCTGCACATTAATTTATTCATTAAACTCTCCCCTTTCCTAGTAGGGATGTATTGTTCTCATTCTCTTCAACAAAAGCAGGCCAATCAAAATCCATTCTTGTCGCGTATATCGCAAGAGAGGGGACCCACTCACCCCTACCTGTGTGACGTCAAAGTATCATTTGATTTATTCATTAAAATCGGATTAAATTTGTGGCTGCCATATTGTTAAACATGTTGTGGACTCAAGTGTGCCGTTTTCAAACGGAAAATTAACCGTTTTGAAGCGGTAAATCGAAAGAATAACTTCTAAGAAGCATCTAAAACATCTAAAACGGTGAAAATTGGAGAGTTCCTGGCGAAGGAATCGTGCTTTGTTTGACAGTTTTAAAACCCCGATGGGACTGCAAAGAGGCCATTGAAACAGGGGGGGCTGGCAGCTGCCTTTGATCTTGCCGCTTTTCGGAAAGTGATGATCGCCCCAGTAAAGAAATCTGTCAATCATTCGAAAACCGTAACGAGCATGCGCGAAACGCGAAGGATTCATGCTATTTTGTCTGTGGCGACTCGACGGTGGAAAACGCATTCGTATTAAGTCATTGTTACTTTACTGTTAGCATGTTATTTTGCGGTAGTACGAAGTTTGAACACTGCGATTAATCAAGACCGCTGGAATGAGGTGCCAGCTTTGTTTTAGGATAGTAAAGTCGTCAGCAATGAAATTGCGAGCGACATGTTTTCAGCGAGTGTATGTGGTGAAGAATATGATTTGTCGTGTAGCGAACGATTATGGTTTTCGTCGTCTCAGGAAGATATTGTACGTCGACAAAATAACAGATTTCAATTTCGATTGTTGTTCAGTTCTGAAGAAACTAGAAGCCACGCAGTGTTTCACTGCTGCCATCGCGAAAGCCCAGAATGTAAGCTTATTTCTCAAGATCGGCTTGGAACTTTAATGTAAGCTTATTAAAAGTATTTGTCCCACATTTTATGCGTATCAACTGTTGAAAGCGTCGTTACGAATGAAACAGCATGTTTATTTTATGGAATTCTCCCTCTGTTTAAATGTTGCGTGACGACAGTTATTCCTGTAAGTTTAATTTTAATGCACAAATGGTTTAAATGCATACACAAGGAAAACGGCTTGAGTCCTTAAGAAATGTGGGGAGATTAACTTACGTGAAAAGACATTCAGGTCCTTATTCTCTCGTGCAAAAAATTGGGAAGTTGAGTTCAGTAGCACCGGATGAACAATGTACTGGTACACTGAGATCTTGCAGAAACCACATGCATGTGCAGAAACCTTGGAAGGTACATGTAAATATTATTGTATTACCTCTCACCCTTTACAATACAGATGTCCATGAACACCTGTATCGGTATGGTGGTTTTCCCCCATTGGTGGATGCCAAAATGGGGCTACTGGGAATACACCCTAAAACCCAACTGCAAGGGAGATACAGTACCAAATAGATCCCGGGATGGTAAATCAACCATGGTTTCTCTATGTATTGAACAGCCATTTCAAAGAAGACAATCTAAATTATCACCCCTTGATTACTGAAGTGTTTCTAGCAACTCGAGGATTAACCCAGCTGACCACATTACTCTGCAGTATAATTATGTCATCAAAACATGACAATATACATCAGAACTGTAACATATTGCAATACTGTTTAATTGGTACATATTGTGTAACATAGTCAAGTGTAGTTAGCATATTGTAAATTATGCAATTACTGCACGTTTTCACACATTTGCACAGTGTAATGACTGGCTGGAGTATTGCTGCGCCCTGCCTCTTTTATGTTCCAGTTCTCACCCCAGAGGTATGACAGACAAAATCTAAATTAATGAAAGATAACTTCACCTCTTTAAAATGATGAGATTTATTACCAAGCATACACAACGAATTCAAAAGTCAATATTTGTGGCTCACTTGGCAAAGTTGAAGAGCAAAATGCTGCTAACATCACCTCTCAACTGCTCACCATTTAGAAGAGATTAGAGAAGAAAAATCTGTTGTTGAGAGTATGACAGTAACATTTTAACTTAAGCAAAACAGAGAATTGGATCACCAGAACATCCACAGTTTGTTGACTCCCAGTGGGTAGTTGCTGTAAAGGGAGGAGATTCTACAGTGTACTTAAATGAAAAAATCTATAGGGAAGGTAACGATAAAGTGGTATGGAAGAAGTCTTACTGGTCTAGCCCTGTGAACTATGTGGGTCAGCTAGTCGTTGGTTACAGTATTTTCGTTTTTCGCTGCAGAATTTGCATCCGTGATCCCTCTTGATGGCCAAACTTCAGGTAAAAGAGAAACCGAAACTTTCCTGTGATGTTTGGACGTCGAATAGCCAAATTGTTTGCGAATCCGCACAGACGCGCCTTCACATAAAATCGCCGCCATGTTTGTTTATCAAAAAATCGGTACTTAGTCTCGCTCGGCCAAATTTCTTAACTGGGGCGATCATACAAACTCGGTTCCAGGCCTCGCTGCTAGCCCCCCCTGCATTGAAACGCTTACGTTATTGCAATGGAATTTCCGAAAATTCCGGAAATTCCATTACAACCATAAGAAGCGTAAAAAAGGGAAACAACATAACGCGATCATCGTGACTCAAACTATTCTATTAGCAAGGATAGTGTTATCAATTTGCGAAGCACACAACTGGAATAAATAAATCAGACACAGCATCACACGTACATGCCAGTATAGGCATCTTGTTTTACTATGCCACACAGAAAAACCATAAACACTTTCATTTGTCTTTAATTGGTCGTTTCTGTCAGACTTTAATGAGCTCACTTGAATTTCAGACCTGACGATATCTGTAGTCCTATTATTGTTAATCTTGGTTGATGCATGGGACTAAGACTTTTTTTGAATCACACTTAAGGCCATTTAGTATTTAGGATATTGACGAACCTAGAGGGTTAATAAGAAATGTATTACAAAGTGCGACAGCTTTTCTTTATTATAAAGTACGACAAGTGTTATTAAAAAGTGCGGTATGTATTACAAAGAGCGGCAATTTTATTACAAAGTGCGACAGCTTTTTTATTAAAAGGTGCGACAAGTGTTATTAAAAAGTGCGGTATGTATTACAAAGAGCGGCAATTTTATTACAAAGTGCGACAGCTTTTTTATTAAAAAGTGCGGTATGTATTACAAAGAGCGGCAATTTTATTACAAAGTGCGACAGCTTTTTTATTAAAAAGTGCGGCAATTGTTATTAAAAAGTGCGGTATGTATTACAAAGAGCGGCAATTTTATTACAAAGTGCGACAGCTTTTTTATTAAAAGGTGCGACAAGTGTTATTAAAAAGTGCAGTATGTATTACAAAGAGCGGCAATTTTATTACAAAGTGCGACAGCTTTTTTATTAAAAAGTGCGGCAATTGTTATTAAAAAGTGCGGTACGTATTACAAAGAGCGGCAATTTTATTACAAAGTGCGACAGCTTTTTTATTAAAAAGTGCGGCAATTGTTATTAAAAAGTGCGGTATGTATTACAAAGAGCGGCATTTTATTACAAAAGTGCGACAAGAGTAATTTAAAAGTAAGAAATGTATTACAATATGCGAAAGCTTTTTTTTATGTAGCGATAACGGATGGTTTCGGCTTAAACCAAAGGAACCAAACCAGAGTAAGGGGAAAGATGGTGGGGGGTTTGAGATGTTGGAGTGGAGATGGGGGGGGGGGGGGGGGAGGTAGGGGTTAGTATTAGCCTGTATTGACTTCTATCAAACTGGTAACGTTATCAACCTAAAAGCTAGTAAACGTCTTCGTATACACATTTCCTAAAATTTATTTTAGGGCAATCACAACTACATGAAAAGAATTGATTTTGCTCGGCTCCAAAAATAATAGCATGATAAAAGTTAGGGAATGGTCCAAAGGGGTACGTTAGCTGCTAATTTGTAAAAGGAACTGCTTTGTGGATCGTATTTGAATATTTAACAATTACTCGCCGAGGGCGAAGTTAATATTCGTGAATCGTCTCGGGGAATATTCACCAATATTTACTGAGCCTGAGGCGAATAATTGTTTTAGTATAATTACTCAGGTGATTATCAGAGAAAAACAAGTACCGTCCGAAAAATGTCGATTTTGTTTGTTTGTTTCAAATCGTCACGCGTCAATGAACAGAGACGCGCATTCTGCCGATCACATGATCAATCGAAATCACATGCGCAATCGATAAACTGCACACGGCCTCAAGCAGAATGTCAGCATTCTTTCACTGCCGCTTCATTGAGACGAAGCACTGACTTCTGTGAATGAATGTTCGGTTTCTCCGACCCGTTTACCAAAATAGATGGAGATTAACCAGGCTGTTTGGTGTAAAACTCGAGCCGGGATCACAAGTGTTAGCGATAGCATTTTATTGCACAATTTCTTGTTGACATGATGGCTTCGCCGGTTAACGGACGTTTATAAATTGCCCTCGAAGATAAGCTGCTTCAGGTAGGAATTAAGTCATTTGTTGGCCTCACTAAACAAGTACACACTGTCGCAGATGAAAATATTTTGTTGTGAGGCGGTGACTTTTGATGGTGGTCGAGAGCCGCTCGAAACGACAACAAACTAGTTTTCAGATTATAAAAACTGTTATCTTTTCTCGTCACTGAAACGTAAAACTTACAGAGACATTTATTCATCTTGTTTACTTCCATGCTTTCAAATTCTGTCTTAAACTCGTTTTGTTTGTAAATCATTCTGTTAATAAAGAAAATCTTGCTCGAATTTAACTCAATTTGTTGTCTTCATTTTAAGTCATCGAGATCGACAACATGCAATTTACAAGGGTTTTTATCACAATTAGCAAAATTTTCATCTCTTGCCTTCGGAAAGTATCACCTCGGACTTAGCTTCATCTTAAGTGCCTTTCGGAATTGCATTTTCTTTCATCCTATTTACTTCTTTTTCAGAAATGTCAACAAATAGCTAACCGGCCATTTTGAAAGTTAGTGCTCCCGCTATAATCACCTCGCGCGAGGTAATTATAGCAGGATATGACGCAATCCTCGACCAATGAAATCAGCAGAATCTCTATAATCACCTGAGTAATTATACTAAGACACAATTATCACACAGAAAGTTCAGAGCCATAAATATCATATTGAAGGCAGCTACGTTAGCTTATTGTTTGGCTTATGTTACATCGATTAGGTTTCTCCTTTTGTTAACTTTCCCTCAATAAGAGTTTTCGTAGTGTTTTTAAGACTGGTGTTCGAAGTTCATGAAGACGCCAACAGTACAAAAATGGATTAACAGATGAGTTCATAAATAACACCGTATCTGCAAAGATCCACCCATTTTTGGATCGCTTTTGGAAGATAACTAAAATTACCATGGAAATAAAAACTGGTGAATGACATAACATCATAGAAACGTAATAAATAAAAGTGTTTATGGCGCTTTTCTTCGATTGCACCATGTTTAAGTCATGTTCAGTATTTAAACTTTGCACAGCCTGTTGTTGAACGTGAATTTGTAACTGATGTTGACGAACAATTCGATAAATACTAATGTAAGAAAAAGTGGTGACTGAGATACACATTGCAATGCCAACAACACTTGTAAGGTGATAAAATTTTCGGCTCATAAAATAAAGGCATGCCAAGAGAAGGCACAAGGACCAAAGAGCTCCAGATGTACACAAGGCTCGTTTTTCAGTCATTAAATTTGGATATCGCATGTGATAGTGTAGGGCCAAATACCTATCCACGCTTATGGCTGCCATTGTACCAAGAGAAACACCACAACATAACAAGGACAGCATATTGTATGACTGCTGTAACAGGGAACTCTCAGGTTTGAGTTCAGACACAATATAGACTGGTTGAACGACAATTCCAACGAGAAGGTCTGAGGTTGCGAGACTGCACAAGAAAATCGTGGACGGTGAACGAAGTGAAGGAGTACTCAATATGGTGGCCAATACTAACGCGTTGCCAATAATGGACATTAACATCAGTGGAACATTAATGGCACAATTTACGATGACAATGGTTTTACGGAGAGAAGTGCAGTTGTCGTTGTTGCCCAAATCACAAGTGTAGTTCACCATCTTTAACCTTGCTTTTAGCTTTTAGCTTAGGTGTACCCTTGACTTGAAACGAATTCAAAGATGCAAATTTTCATTGGCAATTTCAGGTGAAACGTTCATGTTCAGACCATACTATTGTGGCGGGTTTAAATTAAACACAGCCAATAACAACCTTTGCTTTTCTGTACAGCACATTGAGAGAATTTTCCCGCACTACTTTGTTTTCACTATGTTATAAAAGAATTGGTTCATGCTTTTAGCTGCGTGTATATCGAGTTGTGGATGCACATGGGAAGTTTGGAGAGCACTCAAGAAACTAACGTTGCTCTCGGCTATGCCTTGAGTAACTCTTACGCTTCCCTTGTGCTCTCCAAACTTCCCGCGCTCATCGATAACTCGATATACGCATGCCAAGATTGAACCAATTCTTAAATAATAAATGGAAGGGAGGCGAGTAACCCATGGAAAAAATACCCAGGTGCCGATAATTAAATATTTCACCAGCAATTGGTCCTGACAATTCACTACGCTAAAACATAAAGCTTATTCATTTTGTGAGCATTCAGATCTCGTAACAACAGTAGTCTACCGGTTTGCATTCTTCAGCGGTTTGGAAAAGGTTTATTTGCCGATAAAAGTGGAATAGCACCCAATCACTTGGTAACTACATTCGTTCGGGGGTAGAGTAAGGGGAAAGAGGTGTTGGTGGTGGTGGGGGGGGGGGGTGGGGTTCAGTATTAGCCCGTGTTGACTTCGATCAAACTGGGAACGTTTTCAACCTAAGAGCTACCAAACGTCTTGGTATAGACATTTCCTGAAATTTGTTTTAGGGCTGATAAAAACTACATGAAATGAATTGCTTCTGTTCGGCTCCAAAAATAATGGCATGATAAAAGCAAGAAAATGGTCTACGGGAGTTAGCTGCTGATGTGTAATAGGAACTGCATTGTGGATCATATTTGGATATGACATAATTATCACACAGGAAGTTCAGAGCCATAAATATCGTATCAAATATCATATCGAACGCAGCTACTTTAGCTTATTGTTTTGCTTGTGTTACATCGATTAGTTTTGTCCTTTTTTTAACTTTTCCTCGATAATAGTTTTCGTAGTGCTTTTAAGACTGCTGTTCGAAGTTCATGAAGACGCCAACAGTACAAAAATGGATTAATAGATGAGTTCATGAATAACACCGTATCTGCAAAGATCCACGCTCTTCTTGGTCGCTTAGGGAAGATAGCTAAAATAACCACAGAAATAAAAACTGGTGAATAACACAGCATCATACAAACGTAATAAATGAAAGTGTTTATGGCACTTTTCCTTGATTGCACCATGTTTAGATGAGGTTCAGTATTTAAACTTTGCACAGCCTGTTGTTGAACGTGAATCTGTAACTGATGCTGACGAACAATTCGATAAATACTAACGTAAGAAAAAGTGCTGACTGGGATACACATTGCAATGCCAACAACAGTTGTAAGGAGATAAATGTTTCGGCTCATGAAATAAAGACATGTCAAGAGAAGGCACAATGACCAAAAAGCTCCTGATGTACACAAGGCTCGTTTTTTTAGTCATTAAATTTGGATATCGCATGTGATAGTGAAGGGCCAAATACCTATCCACGCTTATGGTCGCCATTGTACTCAAAGAAACACCACAACATAACAAGGACAGCATATTGTATGACTGCTGTAACAAGGAACTCTCAGGTTTGAGTTCAGACACAATATAGACTGGTTGAACGACAATTCCAACAAGAAGGTCTGAGGCAGCGAGACTGCACAACAAAATGGTGGACAGTGAACGAAGCGAAGGAGTACTCAATATGGCAGCCAATACTAATGCCAATAATGGACATTACCGTCAGTGGAGCATTAATGGCACAATTTACGATGACAATGGTTTTACGGAGAGAAGTGCAGTTGTCGTTGTTGCCCAAATCACAAGTGTAGTTCACCATCTTTAACCTTGCTTTTAGCTTTTAGTTTAGGTGTACCCTTGACTTGAAACGAATTCAAAGATGCAAATTTTCATTGGCAATTTCAGATGAAACGTTCTCGTTCAGACCATACTATTGTGGCGTGTTTAAATTAAACACAGCCAATAACAACCTTTGCTTTTCTGTACAGCACATTGAGAGAATTTTCCCGCACTACTTTGTTTTCACTTTGTTATAAAAGAATGGGTTCGTGCTTTTAGCTGCGTGTATATTGAGTTATGGATGCACATGGGAAGTTTGGAGAGCTCTCAAGAAACTAAAGTTGCTCTCGGCTATGCCTCGAGCAACTCTTACGCTTCTCTTGTGCTCTCCAAACTTCCCGCGCGCATCGATAACTCGATATACGCATGCCAAGATTGAACCAATTCTTAAATAATAAATCACTAATAAATGGAAGGAAGGCGAGTAACCCATGGAAAAAATACCCAGGCGCCGATAATTAAATATTTCACCAGCAATTAGTCCTGGCAATTCACCACGTTAAAACATAAAGCTTAATCATTTTGTGAGCATTCAGATCTCGTAACAACAGTAGTCTACCGGTTTGCATTCTTCAGCTGGTTGGAAAAGGTTTATTTGCCGAGAAAAGTGGAATAGCACCCAATCACTTGGTAACTACATTCGTTCGGGGGGTAGGGTAAGGGGAAAGAGGTGTTGGTGGGTGGGGGGGGGGGGGGGGGTTCAGTATTAGCTTCAGTATTAGCCCGTGTTGAATTCTATCAAACTGGTAACGTTTTCAACCTTAAAGCTACCAAACGTCTTGGTATAGACACTTTCTGAAATTTGTTTTAGGGCTGATAAAACCTACATGAAATGAATTGCTGTTGTTCGGCTCCAAAAATAATAGCATGATAAAAGCAAGAAAATGGTCTACAGGAGTTAGCTGCTAATGTGTAATAGGAACTGCATTGTGGATCATATTTGGATAAGACACAATTATCACACAGGAAGTTCAGAGCCATAAATATCATAACAAATATCATATCAAACGCAGCTACTTTAGCTTATTGTTTTGCTTATGGTACATCGGTTAGTTTTTTCCTTTTGCTAACTTTCCCTCGATAAGAGTTTTCGTAGTGTTTTAAAAACTGCTGTTCGAAGTTCATGAAGACGCCAACAGTACAAAAATGGATTAATAGATGAGTTCATAAATAACACCGTATCTGCAAAGATCCACGCTCTTCTTGGTCGCTTAGGGAAGATAGCTAAAATAACCACAGAAATAAAAACTGGTGAATAACACAGCATCATACAAACGTAATAAATAAAAGTGTTTATGGCACTTTTCTTCGATTGCACCATGTTTAGATGAGGTTCAGTATTTAAACTTTGCACAGCCTGTTGTTGAACGTGAATCTGTAACTGATGCTGACGAACAATTCGATAAATACTAATGTAAGAAAAAGTGCTCACTGAGATACACATTGCAATGCCAACAACAGTTGTAAGGAAATAAATGCTTCGGCTCTTGAAATAAACACATGTCAAGAGAAGGCACATGGACCAAAGAGCTCCTGATGTACACAAGGCTCGTTTTTTAGTCATTAAATTTGGATATCGCATGTGATAGTGAAGGGCAAAATACCTATCCACGCTTATGGCCGCCATTGTACTCAAAGAGACACCACAACATGACAAGGACAACATATTGAATGACTGCTGTAGCAGGGAACTCTCAGGTTTGAGTTCAGACACAATATAGACTGGTTGAACGACAATCCCAACAAGAAGGTCTGAGGCAGCAAGATTGCACAAGAAAATGGTGGACGGTGAACGAAGCGAAGGAGTCCTCAATATGGCGGCCAATACTAACGCGTTACCAATAATGGATATCAGCATCAGTGGAGCATTTATGGCACAATTTACGATGACAATGGTTTTTGGGAGAGAAGTGCAGTTGTTGTTGTTGCTCACATCACAAGTGTAGTTCAGCATCTTTAACCTTCCTTTCAGCTTTTAGCCTTTAGCTAATTGCCGGAATGTTTTTCAATCTGATGTTTTGTTCTTAGTAAATTTATCTCACTGTTAGCGCTAGCGTCACGTCGCATTAGTTTTTGCAGGTGAAATTCTATCCCCAACTATTGTCAGAACAATGATTTAAATAATATCATGATTAATTTTATGAATTTTGAGGATTATTTGTGAAATCCCAATTCCTGACGGGAAAATTTAATGTGGGAGAAGATAAAACAGATTGAACTCAATAGAACATAGCAAGGCATCAAAACTGAAAAAGAGAAAAAATGAACTGAAGTTAGGTCAACGCATTAAAGCTGCTTTCACTTGACTCTAATTAGCGGAGAAACACGGAGCCAAATAACGGCACATGATATATCCCTTAGCGAAACATAAAACATGACATAATGTTTTATACCAAGCCTTAGCCTTAAAATGCCTCTCTATAAGCTTATATTTACGCCAAGAAAGTTGAAGTTTCTCAATAGAAGTGAATGTCTTAACATTCAGCCTCTCTATGCCGGAATACAGCATCAGTTAATTATACATGTAACTCAGCTTGGCGGGTGACATGTCATCATCACGTTAATTTGGTAATGAATGATCCCAAAAATACATCGATTAGTTGTTTCTGTCAGACTTCAATGAGCTCTTTTGAATTTCAGATCTGACGATATCTGTAGTCCTTTTATTGTTAATCCTGGTTCATGTATAGGACTAAGAATTTTCTTAATCGTACTTAAAAAATTTAACGTGAATCTGTAACTGATGCTGACGAACAATTCAATAAATGCTAAGGTAAAAAAGGTTGCCGTCGTCGTTGCTTAAGCTCCCTATCTTAAGCAACGACGAAGGCAACGGCAACGAAAACTTCACTCGAAAATATATCTTTATTTCATTTGTGCTACCTCGCGATTATTTCAACTCGCTCAACTTTTACACGATAACAGGTTTGGAAAACAGGTTTGCTCCTGATTAATAACAAAAATGGCGAATTATCCAGAAACCAAATTGGTAGGATTGGTATACAAGTTAAGAAAGAAAATAAAAAAATTCACCGTCCTGCGTTCACGTTTTCCACTAATTATAAGCCTTAAAATGTGGTCATTTCACGTTATTGTCTGGGTGGGAGTAATGCTTAAAAAGAATATTGTTTAGTAGAGGCTTTGAACCCAGCAGTAGCAGGAGAGCCTTGCTATTTTTCCTTTTTCTTTTTATAAAATTTGTTCGACAGTTTGTTGCTGATCAGATTACTACAGGATTCGGTGCTTTTATTTTGTCGCGGTGGTCCTTACAAATATGGTTGCTAGTTTTTATTCGTTGGCGACCGATAATTTGGTTCACACTAAATGAAATGGTATTAGAAAATCTTCGTTACGCATGGCATCTAATTCGAGGACTGGGAAAAACTGAAAGAAAAAAATTAACGGTGTTTAAGCCAACCCGAGCGGACTAACTACTTATACTACTTATATTTTACTACTTATATTTTCTTTAAGAATTGGTTCATGCTTAGCGTGTGTATATCGAGTTATGGATGCACGTGGGAGGTTTGGAGAGCACAAGAGAAGCGTAAGAGTTGCTCGAGGCGTAGCTGAGAGCAACTCTAGCTTCTTGAGTGCTCTCCAAACTTCCCAAGTGCATCCATAACTCGATATGCGCACAGCTAAAAGCATGAACCAATTCTTTTATAACATAGTGAAAATAAAGTAAATGATTTCTGGAAAATGGTTTCTCATATTGGTTAAATCTTAACGTTTCATTAAACTTCGAGAAGCTCTTTTAAATATACATTTTTTATGGTGTTGTTTCTCTGTAAAGAGGTTTTTTATAACATAGCGCGCGGATGCTTCCCCCATCTGACTTGCACACGTCATCGGATGGACGCACGGCCGTGCGTATGTTGAGAAATATGTACCATGATGACACCAATAGGAATTAGAGTAGGATACACACGCGCTATGTTATAATACTGTTTCCGCCATACATATAAGAATACGCAATCAGTATAGCCTACTGGCGGCGAGGCGTTTATTTAGTCGTTCGAGCGCGAAGCGCCAGCCTGATCATGTCACACAATCTGTATAATCTATTTATCGCTAATTTATTACACCCAAGCTTTTCGGGTGTTTCTTGGGCACGTGACCAGCCGATTCCAGGGTCTTTTCCCGCACCTCCTAATTTTATAAGGAGAAAGACCCGGGAACGAGGTTGCCTTTCCAGAAATATCTGTCATTGTTGCGACGAATAGGAAAAGAAAACAATAATCTAAAAAAATAATAAATAATAAATAAATAAATGAATGAAAATAAAAAATTAACAGCATTTCCACAAATTGGCTCTTCGTCCGTTAATATCTAACTACAGTTAATTACAACTAAGACAAACTTAAGAAAGGCTGTGTTAAAATGAAAAACAAAATATGTGTTCCAAACGCCAATTTAAAATCAATCACAGTCTGAACCTGGCTTTATCTTGTAGTGATAAACTGCGTTTGCAAGGACCACCGTGACAATACCCAGAAGAAGAAAGGCCGTGCCTTTCGAAATGTTGGAAAATATACTTCCCTGACCGTGAAATCAGCCTTGCTCTTTTTTTAGATTATTTGCTTTATCTTGTAGCAATTTTTTCGTCTCCTTAAAAAATAAAATTGGATCCATGCAGTTTCTTAAAGAAAGGGGAAGCTTATTGAATAAATTAGCAGCTTCATCTTGAAACGTATTGGCGATCATTGATCTTTGAATACGACCTTTTCAAGATGGATGGAAGTATCGTGTCCAAGAAGGCTTGGATGATTTCATTGTCAAGGAAGCTGTTCTTGCTGAAGACAAGAGATTTGAAAGAAAGCGTAGAGCGAAACAGGATAAATAGCCGGATGCACAAGCTTTCAATTGTTCTGAATATGGCAAGAAATGTTTATCAAGAATTGGACTTTACAGCTAAGAGAGAAAACGTGATCAACTTTGACACTATATTTTATTTATGTTAGAGGTTTTATCTGTATATATTATAATTTTAATCCAGTTTATTTTTGGCATTTTTACCATAGTCATTATTGAATGTAGGTGACCTCGATGACTAATTAGATATTACGCGTTTTTGTTCACAACATAAATATTAATTAGATGATATTACACGGCGACGCGAAGATATAAATTTTATTTTCCAGTAGTAAATAAAAGTGAGTAAAATATTGTTCAAGTTAACGCGAGAAAATAAAATTCATATCTTCAAGTCACTGTGTAATTGTCTATTTATTATATAGAACACCTGTAGCTTTTCATATTTCACCTACTGTTCGCACAAACAACCATGAAAAAGGAGGAAATGACGACATCAATATCCTCACTAGTGAGCCCGCTTGATATTCACAATACGCCACTTGGCTTCCGGATGCAGTTGCGCATAAATTTTTGCGAGTGGTGTATTTTCCAGTAAAGCACTCCTGTCTATATAATAAAAAACGTTACTTCACCTGACTTAGTATTGAACAACCGTTGTAGTTAATTTTATTTTAAAACTATGTAATATATATAACTTTTTATAGCAGAGAGTGTTTTCGAAACGTCTTGCTTTGACAAATACGACTACTTGTTTATGTGATATTGAACAACCGCACATTGCAGTCACGATCAGTTAACAAAGTGCAATATCGCTTGAAATAGAATACACGTCATAATTGACATTCCAGTGTCAATAACTTAAAAATACTGCCGGACATTACCCGAAGTAATTCATGAAATATTTTCCCTTTTATAGTTCACAAAAAAACTTTAAAAAATGCTCGAAGTGTTTTTAAAACTGCACTTCGGAGTTCGTGAGTTCTCCAGCAGTACAAAAATGGATTAATGGAGGAGTTCATAAACGCTACAGTATCTGTCAATGCCCAGGCTTTTGTCCAAAACGCGGGGAACAGGGCTCTGGTTAGAGCAGACACAAATACAGGAGTATAACAGAGAATCATACAAACGTAATAGATAAAAGTATTTACAGTACTTTTCTTCGATTGCATTACGTTCAAACTGGTTTCATTTCTCTGTGTATTTGAGCAGTCCACAGCCTGTTGCTGTGCATAGATGAGCGTCTGATGTTGACGAACAATACGATAAATTTTGATGTAACAAAATGTTGAAACTAGGATACAGAGAGCGATGGAAACAACGACAGCAGTAAGGTGGGTGTTTTGGCTCCAGAAATGAAGGCATGATAAAAGTAAGCAAATAAACCAAATGGTCGCTGATGTATATAAAGCTCGTCGTATCGTCATTAAATTAGGATATCGCAGATGATAATGAAGAGCCATCAACCGATCCACACTTATGGCCGTCATTGTACCAAGCGAGACACCGCAGGCTATCAGAGATAACGTGTTATAAGCGTGCTCTAAAAAATCACCTGGTGTGAGTAGATGAGCAATGAAGACTGGTTGCAAGACAAGCCCAACGAGAAGATCTGAGACAGCAAGATTGCACAAGAAGACGGCGGACGGTGAACGAAGCGACGGTGTTCTTAATATGGCGGCCAGCACTACACAGTTCCCAACAATGGATATGAGCATGAGTGGAGCATTTAAAGCGAAGTTAAAGTTAACAACGTAGTTCGGTTGAAGATAATCATCATCAGTCTTGACGTTGGGCAGACCATCGCTCTCTGACTCGTTCATCTTCAAAACCAAAGTGTAGTTTAACATCGCTGAAACCTCTGATCTGATCTTTAAACGGAATCTAACAGTTATATTACACCGTTTGATATTTTGTTGAAAGTGAAGGGGCTGAGTTATATAGTTGCGCACAAGTCCATCGACGGGCAACTGGAACAAAATCTTGTTTGCCAACTTTCTTGTTCTGTATTTATAAGCCCCTGATCGATGTTTTAATTTTGCCTTCAGCGGAAACTAGCCTCAGGTGATATGATTTTATGCTCTCGATTCATTCATGCATTTATAATCATAAGGTATATATTTGTCATTATTGCTGGCGTAAATGTAAATATAGGCGGGGGAAAGCTGATTAAATTCTTGAGTGAGGGAAGTGTTGCTTAAAGGAAGAGAAAAATTAAAGAAGAGGAACTAAAGAACGAGAAAAAAACTGAAGCAGGTAATTTATAAACAGGAAACATCTGCAAAACATCAAGTTCATAATGTAAAGTAGAAATTAAAAGTTTACATAACGCGTTAGTCAGTATTACTCTTTACAAAAAGTTCTTTTTTTGAAGAGAAAAGCTGAAGAGAAAATGTAAATAAAGACGGGGAAAAGCTGATTGAATTCTTGAGTGAGGGAAGTGTTGCTTAAAGGAAGAAAAAAAATAAAGAAGACTGAACTGAAGAAAAAAAAGGAAGCAGCTAATTTATAAACGGGGAACATCTGAAAAACATTAATTTCATAATGTAAAGTAGAAATTAAAAGTTTACGCAACGCGTTAGTCTTACTCTTGACAAAAAGCTGAAGGGAAAACCACTTTGACAATACAATGAAATGAAATGTCAAATCGTGACATCATGCAATAAGCCCTGCCAGGGAGTCTCAATATTGATGTACTAAGTAAAATACTATCAGGTGGCGTAGGTATTTGTCAACCAGGAAACACGTCATACTTGCATCACTGTGGAGGGACTCGGCACGTTTCTGTCAAACTTACATCTGTAGCATATTCGTTATATTCTTCGAGATAGTAAAAAAAACTTTTTTTTAATGCACTAGTTCATTGTTTGTTAACGCATCAGTTTTATTTGGAATCGAACGAAAGAATATTGTATCTTCAAACCGGAAGCTAAAGCTGGTACAGTGACACTAAGAAATGAGCTCAGGGAGGGTACGGAGGGAAGCGAGCAGGTGATACGCAAACGAAAATTGTGTTTAAACTAACAACTGCATCAAGCAAAAAGCGTACGTATCGAGAGGTTAAAGTTTAAATAATCCGAACTTTTTTCTACTAACGGGGTATTAAAACTTGCAATATAAAACGCAAGCCTTGGACAACGATTTTAGTAAAAGAAAAACAACAAAACAAAACCGACCAGAGAAACTCATCACGATAGTAATTACAGGGCTTTTTGTCTTGCTTGGCAGGTTCTAAAATTATCCCCCATAATTGCTTGTCAACCTTAGCTTCAGCAAGCTTTATTTGTCTGGTGGCACAAAAAGGAAAATGGAATAATTGCGAGGGAAACATAGGCTCAGTTGATTTTTAAACAGGCTTGTTTTTCTAACTTAAATTCGCGATAAAAATAATATTTTTTGTCTTCGATAAAATAAATAAGCAAATTAATTTTTTATGCGTCTCATTGCCTTTTTTCAAAATCACTGGTAATGCTATGTCACGTTAGGAAATCGCCCCTTTCCTCAAACTAGGAAAGATCTCTCGTTATCACTCAGTGAGATGCAGAATAGCAAGCAGCTACCACAATAAGCAACAATAGAACATATGTAAGTTCAATAGAACATCCAGTTACTCTTAGAACCTTGACTTTTTTACAGTAAGTACGTCCTTTTGATAGATTGTCCCGTTGCTAATGGAACATTATGTACATTAGAACATATGGTCGATATTTATCTGCAGGGCAGTATTTTGCATTTCAATAGAACAGCTGCTGAACTCAAACAATGTATGCTTCCTTCCTACATTTACGCTTTCAATTGCTAAAAACGAGAACAAAGCTATCTTATGAGAAGTCGAAACAGATGTACACTTTTATTATAATCCGATAGGTGTAGAATTTAGCCAAGCAGACCTTTTGCAAGTTATCAAGTTCATACTCATCCTATTGTTTCTCCATAGTGTGTACTGTGCCAAGTGTGTTTGTTTAAGACGATATATAAGGAGTCCCGAAAGTGTTGTAAAACGATTACCTATGATAATCTACGATTGCTACCATGGTTTACCAACAAGCTTAGAAAGTTGCTGTGTCCAAGAAGATCTCTCCTTTTGTTGTCTGTTTTCGCCATGGAACGAAGCAACTAGACCTGGTACCCCTGGCAATTTGTAACGAGTGCCGGCTGCCAAGCTAGTTTGTTCTGCCGAGTTTCTTTCCTGTCTTCCGCGCTAGCACAGCCCGTTGCTACTTTTCTGTCCACGCACCGATCACAAGTAAAAACTGTCGCCGAAATCTCGAGCCTTGTACTCTTCTCAGAAAAATAGCCAAAAACCTATCGTTACAGCTATGTTAGATGGGTCGAAAATGGAAATGAAGTGAATATTGTTCTTATATTTCGAGTGTTTTCTCCAAAATCAGCCTGAAAATGTTCTTAAGGTGTTCTTAAAATTGTTTCTAAAAATGAAATATGGTACTGCATAGACTACCAACAGATGAAATCAATGTGCAAGCACACATGTATATAACACTATCCAACGTTTTATCTCCAACATGAACCTTTCACGATAAGGTATCGAGTGATTTGCAAAGTAATACGAAAATAGAGTTTGATCTCACGCGAGTCTGTAGGATTAACTGAGGCAAGATCTGGTGTCCGCTGTCCGTATCAGAGAAAGTTCGTCAGTTTTCTATGGTCTATACTCTTATAGACCAAAACATGAATTGTTAATTGGGGTTGACAGGCCTACACGGCTCCAAAGTACGTGTTCTGGTTTTGACGCCTATGTTATAATTTTGCTCTCACGAGTATGTCTTTGAGTGAACGCCCCTTTCTGTAAGATATTATGGGCGGATCCTTGAAAATTTCGTTTAGGAATGGTTGTTGCTGTATGAAGTACCACTTGCCCATTAGGATTTCTTTCAGATTTGGAACTGCTGGGTGGTATTGCGTTGCGAAGGGCAGGATTCGTTTCTTTGCATTGTTCTGTTGGAGGAGAGCCCGTTTCCTTCCTTCAAACTTCACTTCCGAGAGCGTGTTGTAAATAAAATTTCTCGGGTAACCTCTCTCCATTAGGTGTGTTTTAAATTTGTCAATGTTTTCTTCAACGTTTCCTTTGCAGTAAAACCACTCGCCTGCAGATCGTGTGCCACTTGAGTTTTGACGTCATTTTATGGTCTATAAGGGATAGACCATAAAAAAACTGTCGTCAATTTGTTAAAGGGGCACTGCGGCGATTTTGCTGTATTTTGGTCAAAACTGCTCAATTATTTGACGAAAACCTTTTTGCTAACATGAAATTGCTTTTCGAACACCGGAAAGAAAATATTAAGGGATTTCTACAAAAAGAACTAGCTATAATTGGTTTTTAGCGACTTCTCTAAAATACACAAGAAGAACTTGAAAAAACTGGCCATTTTTTTCAAGTTGTTATCCATTTCCATCCGAGCCATCCGCAGCCAAACATAACTAAAACTAGTTTCTGTGCACTAGTAGGGTTCTTGTTAACAAAACTGAACCATTATTTTAACGATTCCATCCATTGACGTATGATTTTTGGCCATTCAAAGTAACGCTTAAATAGGTGACACTGCCCCTTTCAATAGACGGACACTAAAACAGTCCGCTGACAACCCGTAAAGCTCTCGCACAATGGCGGACGGTTCTTGTCTTTTCATATCTGTCTCATTTCGTTCACACATCACATCCTATTTCATAAAATTTACCCAGACTTACCCCTTAAGTTCGAGAAAAGGAAAAGTTCGAGATAAACTGAGGTTTGAGACAGTAGATTCCACTGAGTATAAGTGTCTGAATGGGAGTGTCGGAATCTCAGTTGTCAGTTACACTTGCGCTTATCTCTCACTAATGAGGTAAATTTTGAGCCATCCGTTTGGCCGTTAGATAATTTCAATCAGGATCGATCTTGATCGGCTCTCAATGAACTTCCGCCCATGATTTCCTGTCCAAAAATTCAAGAATTTAATTCCACTTCATTGTGTCCTGTGTCCTCCAAAATGCATTCTGGTTAGGTTGTAGCTGGCCTGTAATTTACTGCCTTTGTGTCATGTGACGATAGCCACAGAAAAATTTGTTGATGCACTTTTCCTTTAAATCCGCCACTTAAACCTTACTTAAACAAACACCCAGTGACAGACAGCGTTCCTTTACAAACATGACTCACACAAGGCCACTTGTTCTTTGCGGTAAGAACGACAAGGACAGACACGAAGCACACCAGGCTTGGCTGCTCGGCAGCTGAAGAGCATGGAATTGCTTTGAACTAGGCACGTGTTATCCAACGTGTTCAGTGATGGCGCCAAGATACTGTCACGTGCTATGATGGTGGACGCATTGCAAGGCAAACCGGCTCTGAAAGAAAAGGAGGCACAGCAGAATCAATGGAATTTTGCTATTTGTTGGATTGTTTTCATTTTTAAGTTTGTTTTGTCTTTTTCGACAGGATACCGAAGATTGGTTTTGTGTAATGCAAAGTCATAACGTTCTTGAAAGATATCTGGGAACAATTTAGTATCATTATTTCGAGGCGTTCATGGAATTTAATATGATCATGCCATTGTCAAAGAGTCAGTAGTGGAGCAGACTACATGATCCTTTTCTATTAAGGACTGATCGCTTGGATGAGATTAGTCCTCCGTTTTAAAGTTTATTATCATTTGTTTATTTCTCATTTTTAGCAGGGCCGTTCTGTAAACCACAGCCTGTGAAGGAGCGCGCCCTGCCTAAAGATGGTGATGATGATGATGGGGATTATTACTATTATTACAGTCATTGGGTAAGCCGTAAATACGTTATCATATTATAACCTTTTCAGTGTTTCTTGTTTATTGACTGCAGCAAAGAATGTTGGCTCACAAATGAGTCCTTCATCAAGACAAGCAAGCTCACACGACTGGCCATCCTTTCCTTTCGCGATTTTCAGCTCCTTAATTGGTGGCCAATCGCTAGCTTTGCAGAAGTCCTACAAAATAAATAACTAAATAATTAACTTTACTAGAGTGTTTTAACACATTAAGATCTTTCCATCGAAAGCTTTCAATTGTTAGTTTAAACTGGTGGAGGCAGCCCCTACCAGCGGCAAGATCAGGTGATGGATGGCCGTTGGCTCATTGTAGGCTCATCCACCCATCGCATATCAGTAAGAGTAGGGGAAGGCTTCGCCAGAACCTACGTGGATTGTCTTATGGAGGAGACGGGTTGCGCTGGGAAGCATCGCACGGCTGGACAGGCAGCTGAGGAAGACGTTCATCGAGAACCGATTACTGAATTATATAATATTTAATTTTTATATATTTAGCGCAGAGCACTATTGGGGACACTTTCCAGATCGAATTGAAATTTGCCTGGCCCAAATGTTGGTTTCAATTCACAGGGGAAACCGGGGTACACGAAGATAAACTACTCAGAGCAAGGACCTGAACCAACAAGCGATGAGCCCGGGAATCGAGCCCGGACCACGTTAGTGGGAGGCGAGTGCTCTCACCACTGCACCACCCTGCTTCTCTAAATTTATTTGGAGGGGTATATTGCCGTTGTTGTACAACAAATTATATATTTAATGGTGATAAATCTGATAACACCCAACCTATAATAGTATATATGAAAGAGTGGCAAAAACAGCAGTAACAACGTTTTAAAATAATACTGGTTTGAAGAAATACCTGATATTCCAAGTAGGCATTTAATCGTTCAAGCATTCCTAGAATCGTGAATTCATAAGGTAGATGAGGAGTTGCCTGATAAGAAACAAAAACATGTTTGACGTTTCGTTATTCTTACTGGGTCCATCACATAGAAACGCCTCACCTTGCAATCCCTGTATCATTCAAGTGGGGCGGAATACTCGTCTCAATGCTTTCGTGTCAGGCTTTTCTTTCCTTTTCCCCTTCCTCTCTTCCTACCACCCTCCGCCCCGAAAAGCCTGATATTCAAGCTAAGTGGTAAGAAAGTTACCTCCTCGCTAATAAAAGCGCTTATGATGCAGGAAACGTCCAAAGTTTTTCGAAGGTCATTTTTTTTCTTCTAGTCACACCACTGTCCTTTTAATTTCAATTTTATGTCAGAATGAGCCTCATTAGTTACCTCCGGCGGCATTCCTCATAAAATGCGGGTGTTCTCCTTCACCACCACACATTTCATCCTTATTAACCTCTATTTAATGTTACGTCTTGAAAATCACTGATTTTATGTTTCACAGTTACTGTTGCGTTTCTTCTATACTTTGTCAGCATTCAAGTAGACAATGAAATGGGGTGCTTTTACTTTTAATTATCTCCTAACCGTAGTCTACAACTTACTGATGAATTGAGGATTTTCACCAAGGCTTCTTCAACTTCCGCCATGTTCCTTATGTTCACAGTTTGGACAAACGGCTCACCAATGAACACCTCAGCATAGGGATTTTGAGATGTTATCTGGTGACAAAAATAATTAAAATGTTCACCTCGAGCTGAAACTCTTGTCCTTTAGCAGTTAATTTTATCCGTGGTAAAATATTGAGATCATTATTGGTAACAATGTTGTGGTTTTTGATTGAGCGTCGAAAGTAATTTCGGATTTGTTGTGGTTTGCTTTACTTCCCTTTGTGATTGGTTCAAAAGCTCACGCCACTTTCTTAACCAATAAGAAGTAAATTCAAAACCAAAGGTGGCTTGTTTCGCACGCGTTTTCCCGCGCTCGGTACCGGTTCATGTATTTTCTCCGAGTTGTGATTGGCTCATTGCGCTGTCTACGTCTTTGTGATTACTCAGAGTAATTACTTTAGGACGACACACATATGAAAACGACTTTAATAACCTGTAAATTTCACAAAAAAGACATAAACTTTACCTTTCTGTCCATTGGTTTTCCAGCATAGAATCCATGATTAAGACGATCATATGGTGGATCAAACTTGAGAAAATGAGATACAAACAGAAGTCGGATAAAAACAGAAACTTTTTTGCAATGCACATATATGAATGATTATAATAGTAGAAGCCGTCGCCCAACACCACATACTTACAAGATTAAAGAAAAGTAAGATAATAAAGTTTATTTTGAGGCATACCTTGGGATTGAGGAAAAAACATCCATTAGCCAGGGCCTCAAGTGCTGCTGGTCCTTCGAAAGGCTCGCCGAGTCCAACGAACACCTGTGAGGGAGCCCGGGAAAAAATAAAGGAAATAAGGAATTTTGCGAGGAGACTAACAGAACTTTATCACGAGGCGGCCATGTTGAGTCTCAGGAGAATAAAAACCTTTGTTTTTGCACGGCAAGCTTCGCTGCGAAAACAAAGCTTTTTATTGCCCCGAGACTCCACATGGCCGCCGACTGATAAGGGTTTATAAGCTAAGGCTTATTTTGTTTAATTTCATTACCCGTCGTAAACATGTTTAAGGCATGCATGCTACTGATAGTAAACTCTTAAATTGGTTGGAAGCAACTTGACAGCAACGGTTTGAAGAATATTAAATGTTTCAAAAGGTCACATGTTGTCACGTGACCAGCCAGGGACATTGCAATCTTTCAAACTGAATATGGGAACGGTTTTCATCCTTTCATGGAGACTGTCATAAACTTGATACTACTAAGAATATTAGGTACTTCATTTTCATCAGACTTGGAAGCTTTGAGATGATTTAAAATAAAGGTAGGAAAAAATAAACGATTTTTACGGGGAAACTGAGCACAAGTGCAAAATATAATTTAGTTTCTTAATTAATGAAAATCTTTAACAGTTTTTAAGCACAGACCTTTTCTTTCTGTCGTTCTGACCTGTCAGGTGCTAGCAAAGTTAAATTGTTAGGAGTTTAAACTTTTCCCATTTTTTCCGAGACGTTTTCCAGTATCGTCTGGCCCTACTAACTCACATGATCTAACTTGCACTTGTCATAGGTCCCAAAATGGCTACTTTTGGACAAAATAACTATGCCTTAATCCTTTACTTGAGTGACGCTGAATTTTCTCTTCTTTTTTTGTGACCTTCACCCAATTTTTAGACTTTCTTCGAGCCAAAGTCTCGTATGTCGTATTCAAAAAACCTTATAGGGCGCCAGAGATTTGTAAACTTCAGGGACCGCGATGTGGTCTTTCTTGCATTCCTCACGCAAGGTGATTAGCCTCACGCTCGATAGCGACGCACTATGCGGTTGTTATTAGAATGATTTAGAATCGCGTTTACGGCAGACAGCAAACGTGAGATTCGCGTTTACGTTTTATTGGAAAAATTAATACATAGATGTGAATAGTGCAAAATAATTATACTAAATAAAGCATATGATGCTAACACAAAACTACTCAATTTTACTGAGAAACGTAAAACAGCGAGCGGCAAATGTAGGATAAACATAGTCACGTGGTCATTCTGTCGTTCGCCGTTCGCCATGGCCATAAACGTAATTTTAAATATCTACTATTATCGTGCTCAAATGTAAGTTTATATACTGAACTAACCGCATACACCCAATTGAAGAAGCTTTAGAATTTTTCAAAATTAAAAGGTCTTAGAACAGAAATTCAGTGTAAATAGTTTTAGAGTTAATCAGTGAATTTATGGCTAACGCTACTGAACCTATTTACCTTACTGCTTTGGAATAGACTCATGAGCGTAGAAATGTTCACTACTCCATGATTAATTACATAATCCGGTACGTCAAACTTGCGCAGTTCTTCTTCCTAGAAAAAAAGCACAAAAATCATAGTTCGAGGCTTCTCTTTCTTGTACAAAACAAATCAAAACAAGGTTTGTAATCAACTGCATTGCGTTAAACAAAAATGACAACAACAATAGTACCAAACAGATGGATACGAGCATTAATACCCGTTAGAGCGGCCAAGGATGCTATGAGGGTGTTACTTTTTTCGAAAGGTTCAAGCGTTATTAAAGGGCCCTAGTCAGCCACACCTTTGTTTTTGTTTATATGCGAGAGTTTGGCTATTATATTTTATTCGGAGCATGTGGAAATGAACGAAATCACTGTGAAACTACTAAAGATAATGAAAAATATTTCCAGGAACATAACTTACAGTAAAGCAGTAAGATTTCACTTTACCATGCAATATCAATGATTTCGATGGCATCGAAAATGGCGGAGGCTGACTAGGGTCCTTTAATACGGTAACATGAAAAGTAGTACATTTTCTTAATCCTAGCTTTAAAAACGTACGTTCTCAAACTCTTCATTATTTCCGTGAATTTTGGAACCCCAAACAAATTTCAAATAATTACAACTGTAGTTTTTTGTGAGTCACTTCGACAAGAAAACAAAACGCTGCGAAAAACGTGTAAATCTACTGTGTCAAGAATTTCTTACATCCTTAGATCCGATGTTTGCATGGACTTCATGTACATACTTCCTGATCATATTCATGTAATTTGTTGTATCCTAAGGAAACAAAAAAAAGTCAAGTCACAGCGTTATATAGCCCCCCTTTCAAAAAAGCCGCCGAATGATTGGCTCAAGACAGACTCAATCGATGACATACCTTCCAAAAATGCGGTAGCTTTCCATAGATCAGAGCGTTGGTTCTACTCTTCACCTCTTTCGTTTCTTTAATTTGTGGCTTCTTTGGAACAGCAAAGCCCAGAAACGAGTTATCGGGACTGTGAGCTAACAGGAGATGAAATCAGAAAGCAAGCAACAACATAAAAACAGAGAACTAAGATTTTTTGCTGACGTCATTATTGGCACTTTCCCTAATTAGCATACATCAACCAACAAGCAACGAAGAAATGGACTTTATTCCAGTGTGAATAAGAAAACGGAGTCAGAATCGCAATGGTTCCAGTGTGAAAAAAAAAGGAAGAAGAAGAAAAAAAAAAAAAAAAAAAGAAAGAAAGAAAGAAAAAAAACGGAGATAGAATCAGTGGAATCGTAAGCTTGGCGAAATCGGAATTGCAAGCCGATTAAAACCTTCCTTTTTCTGCCGATCTTGTTCCGATTCCGTTGCTTGCAATCAAGTGTGAACTGGTTGATCGAAATCGGAAGCGGAAGCAGAAGAATCAACCAATCACATAGCTTATTCCCAATTCCTTTACGCAAGATTTAGAATGGAAACCAAAACGGCTTTCCGCCATTTTGAACGAAAGCGAGGCGTCCGTTTCTGCTTCCGTTGTATTGATTCACACTAGAACAGAAGATTCTTCAAATTCCGATGCTGTTCCCGTCGCTTCTCTCAATAGTGTGAACCAGGCCGAAATGATCCAATGTTTTGATGTTTGAACAAATTCTCTTAAGTTGTACTATAAGAAATATAGAGAACAATGCGGAGAATATGTACGTGGATACATCTTTTAATTGGGACTTACGGAACATAGTCATAAACTGTGGAAGTCGAAGATGCAAATCTCCCCAAGGAGATCGGCCGCCAGGAATATTTTCTTTGTAATACGGATAATTAAATTGGGCGTCTGTACCGAATGAGTCCAGAATACGCATCTTACATCTGGTAGAAAGAGAAAAAAATGGCTTAACTTAAAGAAATCGTTTAGTTACATTATAGGAGCCAGAATGAAATTTTGTCTTATTTAGTCCATCAAAATATATTCACAAATGCTTGTAATTCAATAAATATATATTAAATAGCTTAATATGAAGTTAAAAACGAATTTGTTTGTTTTTCATCGTACATGTCGTGGAAATTGAAGGGTAGTAGAGTAAATAGCAATTACAAAAACATAGGGCTGTACAGCGATATCCTTATTTCTGGTTCAAACCACTTCAGTACTGTCAGATAACCAATACACTGAGTTACACCCAGCTATCAGAGGTCCCCTTTAACTGTGCATCTTGTTGTGCAGTTTGTAGTTCGATCAATTTGCACTTGCGCCGCTTTTAATTTATCGAAAATATCAATAACTGAAAAACTGTAATAACAATCTCTTGATTGAGTGACGAAGCAAACGGCGACCGTTTTGAATTTGCCGCGCATTAAAGAAACACACAGTTTTTTTATTAATCGCTGGACGAAGGTTTTGTTTGCAGCTTCGTAAGTTACTTAAATGACTTGCTGCTTCCTATTATGCTTTTTTTTTCAATATTTTCGACAATGCCTCCTTTCATACCTCAAGGTCGCTATTGGGAATAGATAAGACGAATCCCTACATTATTTATACCTGTAACGTGACTTATGAGGTCCACTGGCGTGTTTTATTTTCTTAGCTCCTGGGATATCGGTAAATATCAAATCGAGCCCGTCAGAAAGCATTCTGGAAGCACAGCCGTCTGAGTCAGCTGGTGTGACGATGCTGTCCAAAAAACAAAAACACAGCATGCATTGTTAAAAACTTGTTGAGACATTTTGGATTCCCTAAGACAAGACAAGACAAGACAAGACAATAAAGATAAAATGCTGAAAACTTCCAAAATTATCACATTTACACAGATTCCCCCCTTAACAGCAATTTCAGTAAACTGAAGCTTCACTTAATCGAAAATTAAAGATACCGCAAGGCTACTATAAACATTCCAAACACTCGCAAGCTAGAGCATGGAGATAAATTACCTTGGAAGGTCTAGGTGATCGGACGTGACTATCAAGTCGTGTCCTAAGATGTACAATGCGCTCATTAAGTCACTCCATTGAGTCAGTTCTCCCAAACAGCCCCCGGTGAAAGCTTCCCTGAAGAATTTGAAATTGTCTTCTATGCTGCCCATATAAAGAAGAATCTATCAAAAAAAAAACAAGAAAATTAAACCGCACATATTTTATGACATCAAGTTGAAAAACGATTTTCCGTCCTTGAGAAGTGCATGAATAAGTTTGATTACTTAGTTTACGAAATGTTGCTAATTAGAGAGTTAACACCATCTCTCAATGTCCAAACGGACTCAATTCAAGCAAAACTATTTGCGTGGCATTACATATTCAGACATCATGCTCAGTTTTGGTGAACTATTTCTGACATTGACTCTATTTATTTCTATTACTTCGAACTGGATAATGGCGTCATGACGACGCCGAAACGTTGCTCGCTTTTATCGTTTATTTTCACTTGCCTATGTATTTCTAAACCTTTACTTATTAGGAGTTCAGAATTGGATGATAAATAAAATGATAGGGTTCGATTTAAACCAACTGCGAAGGAGGCAGTTGCAAAGTCACATTTTTGATCTGCGCTTGTTGTTATTTTAGGAGAAGGAGTAGAGTGGATCCTGCTCACTCGAACTTGATTACCCCGAACTCAAACTCGACTCGAACAAAATCCTGTTAGTACAAGGATTTTTTCCTTCAGCTCTATTATTTTACTTGCTGCAGAAATAAAGTTTATTATTTTTTATAAACGGCTCCCCAGAAAAAAAGGCTCCTTTTAATAAGCGCTGCTTCAAAACTCGAAAATAATTAGTGCTTTGTCGAGTAATTACCGCACGTGAATTAAATAGACAGCCCCCCATATCATTTGGAAAGCGATTAAAAAAGTGTGTATGAAACCTATATCCAGTTTTTAATCCTGTTGACGGCAATAGCGTTGGGAAAGATCTCTTCGTTCTCGATCAAAGAAAGCATAACAAATTTTAAAAGTTTTGTACCTTTTTCTTCTTTCTGTTGAACATATTCTGTGTGATGGCAAGTTGTTTAATGGCGTCTTTCCATAGAGGCCATGTTTGACTGATCCTTAGTCTCATCCAGGCATAACGGTCAGCTGCAATCGTTTCTAGTAACCCGGATACATTTGTGCGGATCATAGCCTGCAATAAAAGGCAGGAATTTGAGAGTACATGATAAGTGCGAAATGGCAGCATGTAAAATTTCATATCATTTAAGACTGAATAGATATAAATTTACTGAAAAGATAATCTTTCTCCTCTGGGCACATCATAATAAAAAATTGCTGACTCAACGCAAATAGTTTTTCGGAACGAAACACTTCAACGTTATCTCAACGTCTTCTTCATTCGTTTGATCGGATGTATTGCATTGATCTGTCAGTGACTCAGGCAGGCTTACGGGAAAGATTCCCCTGTTCCCAAACAGAAGTCGAATCTATCTTCTGAATACTAGTTCGGATGCTCTACCAATGAGCTGTGATAATTGGTGTTCCTTAAACGTAGGAGACTTGCCAAAATTTTCTTATTTTGTGCGCGTCTCATTTTCCCAAAATTGGTGTTTTGAAGTCATTTTAATGCATATTTTGTGCGTAAAACGTCCAAAAAAGGGAATCAGAGGCTCATGAACAGTAAAAATGACATCAATGATTCCCAAATCCATCATCTTGATTTTATTAGAAGATGGCTTTGGTTGATCCACGTTTCATCAAAAATAACTAAGACACAATTACGCAAACAAAGCCTAATATAATACAAAATATATTTTGTTTAAAATGTTGAGACAATTGCAATGAGATGATTATATTATGCCTACTGTTTGATTTACAAAGAACAGTTGTGCACGCTTTCTAGATTTGAAAAAAGACTTTATTTAGAGGGTACACTCGTATGCAGAGGTTTCTACAACATGGTACACATATACATTATATATCTAAAATACACACCTGTAATTGATTAACCGGTGACTTAAAGGGGTCATATTCTCGTCTCCATGGCAACACTGGACACCAACCTTCAATCTGTGTATAATGAAACAATCTTATAGTATAGTTTAATATCTTGTTCAAATATATTTCAATTTCGGCTCTTTTTTAAAACGCTGGTAATGTTTTAATGCTACCCCGATTCGTGCACTGATTCATTTGAATTTACCACCTCTGTATTTTTTAACGTATACACCCTTCACGGCTCAGCCGTATTCGCTGTCATTTAAAAGCATGGGATAGAAATCTGGAAAATCTCTGTTTAAAATGTAATATGCCAGGCAACCTTTCAGAGCCTATTTCGTGTTGTTATTAGTTTACTATATTTTACTATCTCATTCGAGTGTTTAGAACTTTGTTAATCTTGGGCCCACAGTAATTGGCGCTAGCTGTTGTGGTCACCCAGCCTTAACCAGCACTTGTTTATTTTCTGTTTACGTTGTCATGTTCTGTTTATATTTTTTTTTTAGATGGTGAAGTCTAATGAACTAAAATAAAATAAAATAAAATAAAATAGACCTCATAACGTTGTATGGAAATTCCGACACTGGGGGATATTCCCTGGAAACATGTCTGTTCTGAAGACACTTTGGCTGAATGATTTCGAATCAAAGGAGACACACAAAAAGTACGTCTGGTGGTAACTCACCTCGCTGAGGTATTCAAGTATAGAGCAAAGATTATTAGGATCAACGCGGTGTTTTTCTCCATGGCATTTAGGATTCCATGATTCATGAAAAGACTGCAAGACAAGCAAACAAAATATTTCAAGGGTATGTTCACTGCAATTGGTAATATAGGACAAAGTATGGGCAATTTCGGTGAGAACTACGTATATACCAATATGCCACCAATATACTGTTGCGTCTGTCAGCACATTATTCCTACTGAATTTTCAAAACCATATTCATTATAGTGCAATAATTTACTCGGGCCCGATCAAAATTTGAAATAAGGAAACCTAGCCTTGATGATGATGATGATGATGATGATGATGACGATAAAGTGGATCAGAATGAAAATGACAACGATAAAGACCTATATCGAAAATATTGTTTTAAGGCCGGCCCTTTTATTGAAAGACCCTTCATAATAGATCCTTCTCCAAAATGGCGGCAACAGATTTGAATGACTTCAAATTTAACCGAATGAAAAACTGATACCAGCACTGGAAAAAGCACCTTTACTTTAGTAACCTTGCCAAATCACCGTATTAGGTATGACATCAGCTTAGGAGATGTAAGATGAAATTTGAAAAATTTACAGACGTTTGTATGACTGGGGATATACGTCATACAAACGCCCTATCATTTAAACCTCTGCAAATTTTTCATTTTTGAACTTACATTTTCTCAGCTGATATTACACCTGATATGCTGAAACTTTGTAGGGTTACTAAAGTAAAAGTGCCCTTTCTAGTGCTGGTATACGTTTTTAATTTTAACATATTTGAATTTTCGGCCGCCATTGTGGAGAAGGGTCTATAAATAGGAATGGTGTTATCTTTCTTGTAATACCTTCTCTCGTTCCAAAGATATTCAAGTCAAAAGTTGGCAAGTGATGACGTCATTAGTGATTATGCTGTGGGGACGAATCCCAAAATCAAGAATATCTCTGGAAATACGTGGCAGCAGTAATGTAACTTCAGAAAAACGTAAAGTAATTGCATGCTGTGATGTTGCCGTGTTAACAGTTTTGCTTCCAGACCTCTCTCAAACTGAATGGGAAATGACATTCCTTGACAAACATCACCCGTTCCTTAATTGTTGATGAAGAGATTAAGCACAATAGGTATTGCGTCCGTTTCAAATAGGTCAGCATCTTATTGGCATTATAGAGTCGCAAATGGCAATGTTCGGTTCATAGTAGAAGGGACTGGAGCCAAGAGTGTTGTCATAGCAACATCACAATATAGACCATCCTGCGTCTTTCTTAATGCACAATACTGGTGTGAAGTTTCAATTACCCAAGCCCATCGTTTCCAAAGATGTTTATGATGCTGTAAACACTGATGATATCATCAATTTATATTTGCATAATACAAAATTACAAATACTGCTAAATTAAAGGGCAGGTGATGTTGTCAGTAAGCTTTAATAGGACACGGAGAGGGAATTGAAACAGACGAGCCAGTATCGGTCATGTAGTATACCGAAGCTTTTAAGATGTATCAATTAAAATAGATGGACTATATCCAAATAGAAAGACTGTCAATACCCCAAAAATATACAGACATGATTAAAAGTGGTTCACCGGTCCTCGAACGCAGTGTAAACACCTGCTAGATGACAGATATGACTTATTCCATTGACAACAATCTCTTTCGCTGTCGACGAAAGCAGAGAAACAATATATTGCTTAACTGTTCCTTTGCTGATAAACCACGAATTAGTCTCAGTTTTCATTGAAAACATTTTGTCACGGGTAACTGCGTAACCTGTGAGGAGTATGGATGCTTTTATTGTGACAAATTGCGTTGCTAATGTTCTACTGACTTTTATGTCCAGTATCGGCAACGCTTTGGTGTTGGCTGCCATATTGAGGACTCCTTCGCTTCGTTCACCGTCGACCCTTTTCTTATGCAGTCTCGCTGTCTCCGACCTTCTTGTTGGGCTTGTCGTTCAGCCTTTCTACATTGCTAATCTGCTTCAAGGTGGATCACTCTTGCCCAACATAAGAGTGACGTTATTCATATTGGTTGGTGGTGCGTCTGTTTTTACAATGACGGCCATAAGCGTAGATCGGTTTTTGGCGCTTTACTATCACATGCGATATGCCAGTATGGTGACCGAAAAACGTGCAACATGTATATTAGGAACAATCTGGTTTATCAGCATCCTCCTATCAGCCCTTAATTTATGGTATAAAATCCTCGCCCTTATTACAGTTTTTCTTGCTATTTGTATCTTAATTTGTACCTTCTCCTACATTAGAATTTATCTGATTGTTCGTCAGCATCAGTTACAGATTCACGCTCAACAACAGGCCGCGCAAAGTTTCGATACTGAACAGGGTACAAACATGGCGCGGTGGCGGAAAAGTGCTATAAACACTTTTATCTACTACATTTGCATGATTATATGTTATATTCCAATGTTTACCGCCATGTCAGTCGTTGCTGTTACCTCTAGCTCTTTAACAAGGGAGTGGACGTTGGTAAACACTCTCGTATTCCTGAATTCGTCCATTAACCCAATGTTGTATTGCTGGCGTGTACGGGAGCTTCGAGCAGCAGTTGGAAGAACAGTGCGCAATTTGTTACGTAAAACGACAGAAGAAACCTAATCTACAACAAGTGTTATAATTCATTTGAGCACCCGCTCCCTTCCCTCCTGTGCAATGTTGGATATCGAAAGGAACGCGACCACTGGCGACATCTTTTGCAGCGATTTAAATTTCTAAACAACGTTGAATGGTGGGAAAGGGAGAGAGACACGATCAAGGCGAAAGTGTAACAACATATTCTCACTGGCTGTAGCTCTTTTCTTGTCAATGGAAGTCATCAGACTATAGTGTTTATCTACATTCAAAACAATACTGAGCGAATTAGAAGAACGGGAAGATGGGAAACGAAATAACGCACAATTGGTTCGATTGTCAAGTGGGATAGTAGTCCAATAGTAAACACTAAATTATATTTCAATTAAACAAGTTAATTTATCACCCTGCAAAGACAAATAATAATCTTTTTGATAATAATAATCTTTTTATTAGGAAGCTTCCATTACGTAACGTGGTTTTCAGAAAGGTCCTATAAAGATTAAATATACAAAAGGTTAAAAAATACAATACATAAGACAAAATTACAAACTGATAAAAACAGCAATTCAAACTACAAGCTGAAACTACAAAGATGTCATCGGTGGGGTTAAAAACTTTAAATTGATAAAAAATGATCAAAGCAAAGAAGCTAAAACTACAAAAATTCTTAGCGATAGCTACGGTTAATTAAAAAAAAGATATCATCGATGGGGTTAAAAGCTTTAAATTGATAAAAAATGATCAAAGCAAAGAAGCTAAAACTACAAAAATTCTTAGCGATAGGGTTAATTAAAAAATCTGGCAAACATGCACGTTTCGCTTAAAAGTAGCCATATTCAGTGCATTTCTGGTCTCTCTCTCTAATTCATTCAAGTCTTTTAGATAGTGATGGCAAACTCTCTGCTTTCCCCAATTTTTGGTAACACGGGGTAGTCTGAGCATGTCCTTGTTCCTTGTAATATAATTATGAATGTCACTGTTTGTTAGTAAATTCATAGAGTGGTCCATAAGTCCATTAATGCACAATGTAAAAACGAGGGAAAATTTCATGGAACATCTAAAGGAAAGCCTATATTAATTTTATCTCTTAAAGATGTAATCCTGTAAGGCCATGTGACGCAGTAAAGGCTTGTGAATAAAACATAAGGAGTTTTATTGAAAACGTACCCATCTGTGTGTTGTAAAGCCTCACCTAGCGTCTGGTCGATCCAAGATTCACACAAAAATTTACTTCCTTTTTTTACGCTCAGGGCACTAACTATATCCAACGTTTTCCATGCCTTTTATTTTTTAACTAACATATATTATGCAAAACGTTAATTCTCGCAGGCCTGAAATGTCAGTCTTTTGTCTAAAAATGTTGCTTGAAAGCCATTTTTGAAACAGACAAACACGCAGAAGGAATAATTTGGCCGCTTAACCAAATGAATCAGGAACGAGAAATATTGCGCTCTCATTTTAAAGAAAGCATGACCAAGGGGCTCTGTGGTTTAACCAATTAGCATTCGGCAATTTACGTCATCAGTTCCTACTTCTTTGTCAAATTTGCAAATTAATGTGGCAGGTATGATAATGAATTCGAGAGCCGAAAATGTATCTTTTTGAAACCAAACGTGTTAATCAACCAGCTCGGAAACTCTGCGCTTGCACTAAAGAGTGAAACTGACCATGAATGGCGATGCATTCCTGCAAAGAACATATCTTTAATCACGATCGACGAGACCTTTTCGAACAAATACTGTCCTGTCTTTTGTTACACATCATAATCAACAAGGAAAGAACAGATGGTTCTTCGATTACCTCCGTTTCGATCTGTAGTCGATAAGAACTAAATTACACACGGCTATCAAGGAGTTTTTAGGCTCAGAGCAAGGTCAAAAGGATGGACAGTCTGATGGCGACAAATTGCTTCTTGAATGCCCTACTGATGCTCATGTCGGTCGTTGGAAACACTGTGGTATTGGCTGCTATATTGAGGACTCCTTCGCTTCGTTCACCATCCTTCATCTTCTTGTGCAGTCTTGCTATCTCAGACCTTTTTGTTGGGCTAATTATGCAACCTGTCTACATTGCTCAGGAACTAAAGCCGGTTATTCCCTTACGCCTTACGGCCAACATTTTGTTCGGTATAGGCTGCGGTGTTTCTCTGTGCACAATGACGGCCATAAGCGTGGATCGATTTTTGGCCCTTCAATATCACATGCGATATCCGAATATGATGACAAGAAAGCGCGCTATATATGCTTCGGTAACTATATGGTTCATTGCCATCGTTCTTTCGTGCCTTAGCTTATGGCACCAAAGCCCTGCAGTACTTGCTGTTTGTATTGCCACTTGCATTTTAGTATCTACCTTTTGTTACATCAAAATTTACAAAATTGTTCGTCAGCATCACTCGCAGATTTATTCTCAGGAAGTCGCTGCGCAAAGTGTAAGCTCTGAACATAATCTGAACCTGTTAAAATTGACGCGAAGTGTCATTAACACTTTCATATATTATATCTGTATGATTCTGTGTTATTCTCCAATGTTTACTTCTATGTTGATTTATGCCATCAACCCTACTCTTAGTTCAAAGCCCTGGACCTTAGCAAATACTGCGGTATTCATGAATTCTTCCATTAATCCAATACTGTACTGCTGGCGCTTACGAGAGCTTCGAGCAGCAGTCTTGAAGATACTGCCAACGATGCTATCAAAACAACCAGAAGAGAGCTAACTCGATTCTTCACCTCAGGTTAAAACGGAAATGTCATGTACGGAAACGATCATTGCTCGAAACTGAAAGCATGATTTGGGCTGTGGAAGTTATTTATAATTATTTTTTATATACGTCACCTGACATTAATTGCGAGAAAAATGTAAATAAAAGATTGATTACCTTCGTTGCTGTTAATGTCTTTTTTCGAGAGCGGCCGCCATGTTGAATAAATTACACGCGGTCAACTATTACAAGGATTTGGACCGAGTTTTCTTCGGTATCGGAGCGAGCGCCGAGAATAATAAACTCAGAGTTCCGAATGTTTCTGGTTCCAATCCTCCCTCATTTGGCCTCTTGCAGCAGACACGAGACTATAAAGCTACGGTAGCCAATCCTTCATTTCTATATTTTTTTCGCAATTGATGTGAGTGCTACCTGTATGTCAGCTTTAATTTGACCAAAGCAAGGCACTTTTATTGCCTAAACAATTCAAAAATAAAATTTAATGAATTTTGAAGTATTTTTTTTTTTCCTGAAACGACAGAGGAACTTCAAACAGAATTCAATCCAATGAATGAATAGCATTTGGCTCTATTTGATAAATTATATGGTTAGTTTTGAAGCAAACTTAACATTTATAATAAATACACCTTATTCGATGGTTTAACATATAATACGCGCGGATATTTTGCGAGTTGCAATGAGCAAAATGTCTGCGTGTATTAAATTTAAAACCATCGAATAAGAGATTTATTATTCCACTACGAAAAGATTTTGTTATTTTGGTTTCTCTTTTCTGGTGAGAGTGTTGAAATACACCCAGCATTATCTGTCCATCCAGTTGTCGTCAGTATATGGCGCGTGCGAATGACGTAAACAACAAAGAAAGCCAGTGAAATGTCGTTGTCCGTTTTCGCTCTATTGTAAAGCGGTCAAACCGGGACACTACAGTGTATTTTGGTCTTGTATTTTGCGCGTTCTCTTGGCCTTATTTGGTGAAATGACACTTGAAATAGTGGAGTAATAGATATGCTAATCATGATATTTTTGCGGCTCTTTGAGTTTTTGGATATATCCCAGATCAACCTTATCTCTAATGTTCTCACAGTATGAAAACTCCACATAAAGAAAACTTAGGTGCACACCTCCCTCCCCACCACTTTTTGATCTTAAAAAAGTATAATCGCCCTACAACAAAATAGTTAAAATGCAGTCACTTCCTGTATTGATTGATTGCCTAATTTTTGAGATGTTGTTCAGAAAGACTCTATTGGCGTCAAACTTTTTACGTGACTCTGTGTGTGAATACCTTATTGCATTATCATCACAAATTTTTGCTTTTTATCACGCGTGTCTCTTAGGAATTCTTTTTACATATATAGTCCTTCCTATTTCATTCATTCTTGACTTGATTATGACGTTAAGCGAACGCCGAAACGTCGTCGCATTTGAAACTTTTAATCAAGACGGTTTTAAACTTTTCAATTTTATTGCAATGTTTTATAGTTAAACTTCCTGTATTTCCCCACATTATTGTATGTCCTTTTAAAAGGCAAAATTGTTTAATCTAATACAGTTTGACCTGATCGGATTCTTAAGCTTAAAATTAAAGTTGCCGAAAATTTACGAGCTGTTGTTGCGTTAGCTGGTGGTTTAATAATTCGAATTACTTATTGTTTATTTGCACTTCAGAAAACAAACGTTGCCACTAGGTTGCCACGAGGTGACCTTTCTTTAAAGGAAACACGATTTTTTCTCCACAATTTATTGCGAATTTCCGTGGAGGGTAATTAACGAAACAGTTCAGTAACCCCGATCGTTCGAGGAAATACGGTAATGCGAATCTCTAAATTATACTTTGTTTGTTGTGATAATTGATATGCTGAACACCTGCCGTTTTTGAAAAGCTCAATATCACTCTATTGAACAATCGACACAATTTCTATTCTGTTTTCGCAATCCGTATCACGTTAAATATCCAATTTTGTATTATTGTTTCAGATATTTTGACCATATGGTAGCTATATAATGATGGCTAGATATGACAACGTGACCAATCTGCAAAATTTGGCCTTCTTAAATGATTGATGTTGGACAGTTTGATAAGGCTAGTCTTAAATTTCAGTTATAATACAAACTTCCTATTGTTCCGCTGTCATCGCTATGTAAACGAAAACGTCAAAATGGCATTTCAAGGTAAAGTTTAAGAAAGAAGATTTAGTTGTAGTCAAGAGCTACAGGTTCAGCTGAATATCATTATGAGCGAACGAGCTAAAGTTTAAGAAAGAAGATTTGCAGACAGAGCTAAAGGTTCAGCAATATCACTATGAGCCAAGCGAAAGCCGATGACTTTGGCAACGTGGGTGATGAAAACATCGCCATCATAAAAGGTGTCCTTAATGCTCCAATGATCATCATAGCCGTCATAAGCAACGGCTTGGTATTGGCCGCCATATTGAACACTCCTTCGCTTCGCTCACCGTCCTTCGTTTTCTTATGCAGTCTTGCTATGTCAGATTTTCTGGTTGGACTTGTTGTTCAACCTGTCCTCATTGCTGATACCTTTCAGCCAGGCCATTTTGGAATAGCCCATGCTAGGAAAACGTTTTCTCCGCTTTTCTGTGGCGTTTCTCTTTGCTCAATGACCGCCATAAGCGTGGACCGGTTCTTGGCTCTTCACTATCACATGCGATACCCGACTTTGATGACCCAAAAACGTGCCAAATATACTGCACTAAACCTTTGGATTATTTGCTTCCTTTTCTCATGCTTCAGTTTTTGGGACTTTCGTATTTATTTTAAAGCAATGGCCGTTTTGATTGCCATTTGTATCTTAATATCTACAGTTTCTTACATCAGGATTTACCAAATTGTTCGTCAACATCAGCTACAGATTCGTACCCAACAACAGTCTATGGAGAGACAGAATACCGAACATAACATCAACATGGTTCAATCGATGAAAAGTGCTTTAAACATTTTATATATTACATCTTGATGATTGTGTGTTATTCTCCAGTGCTAATTTATATGATGCTTTTATTTGTTTCGCGTAAGCATGCGTCAGACACATGGGTCCTTGCAGAAACTATAGCATATCTTAACTCGTCCATTAATCCGTTTGTTTTTTGTTGGCGGCTAAGCGAGCTTCGAGCAGCAGTTTTGAAGACGTTGAGAAAGATATACAGTATCAGGTAAACAAACCAACGAAAGCTAACTGGCAAGTAAGATTATTCAGAGTCTGAAAAGGAAAGGACCAGTGAGTGTTCAGCGAACTAGTAATCAATGTGTTCAGTCGATTGAGAATAGAGATATTTAGAATATTATTACGTTTAAGGCAAAAGGCAAACGGGAGAGATGACCACGTGACCATGTTTTGCCGTTCGCTGTTTTCAGTTTGTCGGCAAAATTGAGTAGTGTTGCGATAACATGAAAGGCCACAGAATTGTTTTGTACTATTCTCATCTATGCACCCATTTTAAAAGGAAACATGAACGCGAATCTCACCTTTGCCGTTTGGCGTACTGAACGCGACTCTAAATCTCTCTAAAAGCTAGCTGTTCTCAGTTTGAGTTAACGTTGCCAGCTTAGTAGTTAATACAAGGAAATAAAAGCAAATAACATGAACGAATTGTAAAGATTATACTGCCGATTGCCGTATAGGAGCCGTGGCAGTAATTGTTCAGTTATGGCTCATAGCAAGCACAGACTTAAAAGTCTCGTCAAAGTCCAAACTCAATAGGACAAGAACAGCCTGCCTAGAAGGCGTTTCCGTTCAAAAATCGTTACAATTTGATTCATAAGTGATAATTGAAATTTTTCTAATTAGTTTTATTTGCACGGTACCAAATTAAAAGCGATGTTATTTTTTTTCATTTTGTTTTTAATTTACGAAGATGTTTCTCTTTAATATCACTGTTTGTCAGCATTTCTTTATAACGGCTTCAATTATTGGTCTATAAGTTTCTTTATAACGGCTACTTGGTCTAAGTTTTGCATGCTGTAGCGCGTTTACAAAGGTTAAATATTGCAGCGGAAAGAATCATCATTACAACTTTAGTTAATGCAGACTCAAATGTGCAAGAAAAGACAATCTGTTTGAGTAATAACTATAATTTGCACCTGTATATTCACACGGAGATTTACAAAGCATAAAAAAATTTCACTTTTTTCTGTAACATTTCTATGTCAAAGTGAGCATGGTAAATAACGTATATATAGAGACGCTGATTGTTTTCCAATTGGTTTTCCAATATTCCTTTAGTTTTTATTCACTAATATGCTATTTTGTTATTTTGTGGGCTCATTACGCCCTATCATCGTGACCCTTAGAATATCTTTATTACAAAAGCTAGACGGAAATCACCTCTGGGCTTGAATATCTGATGAAATTGCTAATAATTCATCGCCTAACAGCTTGAATGCCTGACACTTTAATCTGGGTGATATAACAATTCGTGATCAAGATTAAAGATGAAGATACTCTATGATCAGGGCATATCATGTACATTTGAATTGCTAACCAGGAACTACAAATGAATTAGTAGTTATGTGCAGTATCAGGGAAATAACGAGTGAATAAATAAACTCTTTGAGCTACATTAAATAATAAAAAATGTTCATCACTGTTCATCACTCATTTTCAAGTTTGCGTTCGATCGAAATTGCGGCCTTATTTCAGAACAATTTTACTTAGCAAATAGCAATTCGCTTAATTTTTATAACAGCAAGTCAGCAACTTCCTCAATTTAACTTTCGGCACGTTCGCATGTTGTCTATCCTTATATAGCTCTAATACACGACTACAGACTTCTGAAGAGTTGCAAACGAAATATAACGTAGAATAATGCATGGATTCTCGATCATATGAAGGGCTAGATGCTAGGCGCAGTAGAGTCCACTTGAGACTAATTTGCATACAACTCGTCGCGGGATTTTTGCTTTTCCGTCATTGCAAAAGCTTTCAAAATGTCGCAACAAACTGCTTCTGTAATTACTAAAGAACGCTTGTAAATGAAACATTCATTTAACTTTCCCAAGATGAACGCGATTCAAACAGATGAGGAAAGAACTCTCTGACGGTATTTGAAAAAGTTGGGCCAACGATTTCAAAATGCTTCTGACATCAACGCGCGCATGAGCCTGGGAGGACAAAATCCTTTTAATTCATAGCTAGCCCCTGTATCAACAAAGCCAGCGCCTGAACCGTTTTTCTTCATTTATCAGAAATCGGAGTCCATCACAAGAAAGATGACATTAAAATTAGTCAGTTTACCAAGTTGAACTTTTGTTGTTAGAATGCAACCGCTGAGAAAACTTTCAAAAATCGGAAGAATGTAGAAGCTTATAGAGACTGTATATGGATTCCCAGGGGGGGGGGGGGGAGGTACTCGGATATAAACGTGACCGGGGGGGTCCGACGGAGCCTAATATTTTGCACCCAAAAAAATACATGACTATTACACCCTAAAAATGCAATTTTAAGAACAGTATAAATGCTGGCTTTCTGCTGAAAAAGAAACAAAGTTTCGTGGTCAAGGTTGACTAGTCTTGGAACACAGGATGAGGAAATATTTTTTTTTTCGTGGTTTATATATCGCAACAAGAGACTATGATCGCAACCATTAGCCTGGCAGAAATTCGAACCCAAAAAAATACGCGCAGCACTTTTAGACCCAACAAAATACACGGTTAAATCTTCAACCCCCAAAAATACAGGAGTTGAAAATTTTAGACCCAAAAAAATACCTCATAATTATATTTTCTTTAAAGTTTACGGACCCTTTCTCTGGTTTTAAACTGTGTCCAAAATAACGGGCTTTGGCTGTAGCAGTACTATAATTTGGAAAGCTGGAAAATTATCAAGAGAATAATCAAGAAAAGAAAAGGAGAAATGTCAAGCATCAGGTATAGATCGTCTTATCATCCTCAACCTTAGAACAGCTAAAAATTTCAAGCTGCTCAAGAAAATTAAGGGAAGGGTTTCTAGTTATTTACTCGAAAAAACAAGGGGGTGGTCTATCATCTGAAGATTAAGTCGTAACATCGTGAGACTTTAACGGCATAATATGGTTGCAAATGTCAACATATTGACATGCAAAACGTATGTAAATTAGGTCACGTGACCTGTTACGGCCACAACATTCCAGAAAACTTTTGAGCAAAAATGGCACCACTCTTCATTGCCTCCTGGAGGCTGCCTATAGTTTCATAATTTTGCAGCTATTAGGCACTTAATTTCTGTGCCCGGGCCTTTTTAAATATTCTCTCAGTTTTAAAAATAAACGGATAATTTCACTTTGAAGGGACTGAGAACTAGTGAAAATAGTCGTTTATTTTCAAAATTAAAGGAATTTTTAAAAGGCCCGGGCACAGAAATGAAGTGTCTAATACTCGCAAAGTTTTAAAACTACGGGCAGCCTCCAGGATGCAATAAAAAGTGGTGCCATTTTTGCTGAAACGTTTTCATGAATGTTGCGGCCGAAACAGATCACGTGACCTAATTTACATACATCGGGCATGTCAATGTGATGACATTTAGAAGCATATTACGCTTTTGAAGTCTCACGATGTTCTGGTTAAATCTTCAGAAGATAGACCACCCTCTTGCTTTTTCCAGTTAATAACTAGAAACCCATGCCTTAATTTTCTTGAGTGACTGGTTTCCTTTGCAGTATCCCTGGGACTGCCACAGGAATACAGCTTTTAAGGACGGTGCCTACTAATACCGAAGTACTTTTGTTTGGTTTATGACTCTGCGGGCAAAGCAGATCTTCACAAGAGCTATTGAAATCCAAAAAGAAAATTGGGGGTAACCACGCTTTTTTCAGAGATAATTAAGAAACAATTATTCTAAAAAACGGTAAAATACAAAGCAATGTATGGCGTTTGAAAAATGCATGGTTTTCCCAAATTTTCTTTTTGGATATCAAGAGCATTTGCTACGTCCTGCTTTCTCCGCATAGTTTTAAACCGCGCAAAAATATCCCTGTATTAGTAGGCACCACCGATAGGAAACCCGAGTATCTCGAGATCCGTAGAACATATGCGCAGTAACAAAAGTAGGCGCCGTCCTTAAATTCTTAATCTTATTCATATTAATTTTCATCTCAACATTATTGACCTTCGTCTTGATGATGATGTCAGCGGTAGCACCGAGACGAAAACTCCCTCAAATTTTTGTTTTAATTGTGAAATGTTTTATCAACTCTAAAGATGTCTGAACTGCCTCCTTGGCAGTGAATTAAATGTCAAAGGAGAATCTAGAAATTAATCACTCCCACCTTAACTTTCATTGAGCACAAAGGAAAAATAGGATCTTCAGGAATATTGCATGTTCTTGTTTCCGTCTTGATTTCTTCAGCTGTAAAGACGTAAGAGAAATAGCAAACAGTAAACCCTATCTACACCAGGCCTTTTTTGGCTTCTTGGGTCAGTATAAAAGCTACGACAGAGAGACTTGGAGGAAAGATGGTACGTCAAAAGATGTTTCCTTTGAGGTCCGGAACGCGGATTTAGGACGTCATATGACGTCATTATTGCCCGATGGCGGCCATCCTGGTTTTCTGGATGTCCCAAAACTTCAGTAAAGCGCCAAAATCGAGCGAAAAGTAATAGAAACCAATTAAGGAACACTTATATGAGCAAAGCACAAGTTGCCGAAAGAAAAGCAATTTTTCTTCATTTTGAAAAGGAATTTTCTATTTTAGGATAAAACAGCCTGTCAAAAATCGGTTGCCATGGTAACATCAAAGTCAACGAAGACTAACCGACCACATCAAATTTTTTCCAGCTAAATTTCTGAAAAATTCCTGTAGTTTCTGGGCGTTTGCTCAAATGTTAAAAAAGTCATTCGGGTTCTAAGTCACGGCGGAAAGAATCCTTCCCTCCCCTCGGTCTGGATAGGGTTAAGATCATTTTAGGGCATCGAGAAAAGGGTTATCACGTAAAACTTTGCAATCTATCGGGCGTTAAAACTGAACAATTATAGTTCAAAAATGCTGGAAAAAGCATTACAACTACAAACTATTGTTTCCCAAATAACGCTGAGGTCTGTTTTCATCGATTCGCCTAATTACGAACTGCGTTGAACACTCTCCTTGGATACTGATCATCCACTGAAGACCCCCCTTGAGATAATGGTCTTTTAAGGTCCAAAATTCATTCAATCCCCAAACGCACTGATCACGAAGGTCTCACTAAACGCCAAGTTTAGACGGTTCGAGTTTGGTGTATGCGATATGTTGACGACAAGCTTACGATACGAATAGACCCTTCTCCAAAATGGCGGCAACAAATTTGAATGGGTTAAAATTGAACTAAATGAAAAACTGATACCAGCACTGGAAAGAGCACCTTTACTTTAGTAACCTTGCAAAGTTTCAGCATATTAGGTGTTATATCAGCTTAGGAAATGTAAGATGAAATTTGACAAATTTATACAGACGTTTGTATGACTGGCGGTATACGTCATACCCCCAGAGTTTTAAACATGTTTTAAAATCCTACGACAATCGTAGGTGTAGGCAATGTTGAATGACGAGATTTATGTACTATGCATGGTAGGTATTTCCAAGAAAGAACTAAAAGACACTCTCGTAATGTTACATGTTAATAGGGTTAATTAAGAGCCACGACAGGTAGAAAATGAGACGAAATCATCAGGCCTTGGAGAGTTCCCAACCTACTTCATATCTAATGAACCTAGCTATACATCATTTTCTCAGTAACGAGATATTAATTAGGTATCATACCATTTGAAATGCCTTAGGAGTTTACCCTCCCAGCCGAAATTACGAGTGGGCTCATTATAATATTTTCCACGTCATAAACATTGATTTTGACATCGCGAGAAACTTTGTCGTTAAAAAGCTCAATTGTTTCGGTACTCACATATTTTCTCTCGTGATGAGGCAACTGTGTCTGGTGGAACCTCTCTTTGCGAGCGGTGAAATTCTCTGGGAAAACTCCTAGCTTCTTGTACATTTTCTGTGGGGAAATAAGGTAAAAAAGAAGAACAATGTTTGACAAAAATAAATGATAAAAAGCTCAATGAATTTTCTATTGAGTAACAATAGCCCATTCTACAGTTATATGCTGGGTAACCTGGCCTTCGAGTTGAAGCAAGGCTGGAGTTGACATTGTTTTGATACAAACCTTGGTGCCTTTCAAAAGTAATTTTTATTTTAAAATAGTTTTTTCAATGCAAGCTAGGTACAAACATTTACAGCATTTTATAACTATACTAACAACCATAACTTACAAACATTAATGAGAAACAACAACACTACAATGATTTTTGGTTAACTGTTTTTTTGTTGTTGGTTTTTGTTTTTTGTTTTTGTTTGTCTGTTTTCTAGGGGTACAAAACCCCTGAAAGAGGTCCTTAGTCAGTGGATCATAATCCCTTACTCCTCCCAGGGAGTGCTTAGTCCTTAGGGAGTTTAGACTCATGGTTACCATGGTAACCCATCCATTCTATGAGTCTATGCGGCCAATAGTGACCTGTATGGGAGCACTTCATCTCAACCCAAAGTTTATTTTTATATTTCAATTCGAACAAAATTTCAGAAAGAACAAATCTGAACCTAAGATTAACTCCTTATTTTAAATATGTAATCCTTGAAATTAGACTGGGCTAATCAGCTCATAAAGTGTCTTTAATGCAAATCAACTGCATAAGTCCAAATAGCATCGCTGCTAACTGTATTGTAATTGTATGTAACATATTATACAAGGGGATCCCAGTACCCCATGTCGGATACTCAAACAATATAGGTACATGTACATGGACAACGCATGATCAAAGTAGCTAAGAGCTGATCTCTTGATATGGGTGCCAAAGGTCCACATGAATACATGAAATACTGTGTGTCATTATTCGTTTACAACCATTCTATGTACTTTGGTGTGTGACATGCTAAAGCCCTGGGGATCGAGGGTGGGGAAAAGAGTGTCGTAGAACAAGGCGAGATAAAGTTTGCCGGCTAGCGTAAAAAACACCCAAAACATTGACTCGTTAAAACGCACAGAAAAGTTCTAAAAACTTCAAAACTAGCATCCACAATGTTGTTAGTATAGGGACGAATTTCTATGCGTCTGTGTTAGGTTCCGAAGGTACTGTAGCGAAATTATAACTGTCATCTTTATTCTGTACGGTAGATTGCTCCGCGCCAACTCAGGAGGACCTTGACGCAATTTCTTGCTGGTCTGCTTCTAATACTAAACATGAGGCTTAATGGGAAAAAGTGTAAGGATCTTGTCATTTCATTTCGGATCGACTCGCTCTGACGAAGAGTTAACGCTCTCGGAAACGTCAGAAACTCAAATATATCTTTACAGTGGCCAATTTATCTTTAGTTATCAACTCTGTTGATAAACCAAACATTCGTTTCAAATTTGATGCGTTCAAATTCGTTTCAACACTCGCTAAATTAAAGAAAATGTTAAAAATCCTCGCTCACATTACCCTTACACGGCAAAAAAACGAAGACTGAAAGAAAGTTCTTTCTTAATTTGTTGTTATATAGCTTTGGCGTTTCCAGTTGATGAATTCCCGTACCCTCCAACGGATGAACCTAATCGGCCTGCCGTGCGTTTCTCAAACTTCCGAAAATATTCCAAACCCCAAAAATTATTTTACATATCCAAAATTTTAAATACTAAAATAAATTCAATTTTGGATATTTCTGAAAGTGCAAACATTTTGAGCTTACCAAGATTGTATGAAAAACAACCGACAGTCTGTTGGAAAGAGATAAGGTGAAATTACTTTTCGGGCCCGAAAGATTTTTGGGAGCTTAAAGAAACGCACACCGCCTGGAGCGCAATGAAAATTTCGGGGGGACGAAAGCGATTCCGAATAGCCGGCAACAAACGCCGGAAGCCGACCAAGTCACAGTACTTACCAAGTTTTGGTTGGTTTCCGATTCCTCGTACTATCTTGAAACAGTTTTCCCTTTTATAAACTGATATAAATATTACAATGCCATATTGAAGTAACACGGTAAATGCTATGAGTCCAGCACACAACACCAGACAACAGCGAGTCGATAATAAACTCTTAACCTTCATTTTACAATGCTAGACCACACTAATTAATGAGATCAGAATATGCGTGTTCTTCGGGAAACTTGCGAGCATTGTTAACGAGAACATGTTGTTTCTATGGTTTTCATAATGATACCGCGTCAAGTGTCAATGAACTTTCGGTTTAAGTAACCCTCACAGCAGCTATTTATTTTAAATTTGTGAATACATTTCTGAAAAAAAAAATCCTTTTTCACTTGTAATCCTCACAAAACATAGGCAAAACCTAGGATTTTTTTAAGGAGTTTTACTGTCTCAAAAAGTTGTCTGATCTGTACCTGTGTTTTCTCTGCACTGTTAATTGTTAAAAACTGGATTCATTGTATAATGCGATGCCGGAGTTTTGGTGGGCTTAGCGGCCATGGTATATGAGCCATTATACCATGCCCGAATTGAAATCTAACAGCTATTCCGCTTATTCTTCAGTTCCGGAATACGATCAATCAAACGCATCCTTATTGTTTAGGATATTTAGATATTTTTACCGATTTTGATATCGATAGTTTGTCTCGTAGTTCTATATTCTACCTACCTGGGCCCAGTTGCTCGAAGCATGGTTAGCGCTAACCCGGGTTAAATGCCATGACAACCTATAGATTTTAATACCTCTTAACCAATGGTTAGCGCTAACCATGCTTCGAGCAACTCAGCCCTGATGTATTTTTTTAACCATGTGTAAATAAAGATTGAACTGAATTGAATTGAATTGAATTAACCCTTTCACTGCCAAATTTCTTGGACTCTATGGACAATTATCTCGATGTAGATGACCAAAACGGATTTAGTTGTCCTATATGAAGATCTCCTTTGAAATGTTCGCTGCTCTGCAATAACGAGGACTCAAGTTTTTTTGTGACGTCACCTATTTGAACCGTTGTTGTTTTGCTCGCGAGCACAAACACATTCTAATCGGTAAGTTGTCGGTTTATAAGTGTACTTTCGGGCCATTTTCCACTGCAGAAGCTCCCAGGCTGGCATCATAAAACTGTAATGGAGAGTAGAGGCAATCCTCTGAAAGAATCCAGAGGTGAGAGATCATTTCATAGCGACTGGGACGCCAAAAGTGTTCGTATCGAGTCATGGTGGCTCACGAGTGAAGTTGTCTCTCTGGCCGTTCTGTTGGTGGATTCTCGGACCTGCCAAGGCAAGTTGGGGGAGATTTCACTTCCAAAGAAAACGATGTGTGCGATATTTTGCCAGTAGGACCGGGTGGCTCGACACTGAATTACTGAATTAAGATGGCGGGACCTCCATTTCGTCGTTGTATCGAAATTACCCAGAATGCAACTCGGACGGCAAAGGGGAAATCACGGGCTTTGAAAAGTGGCTAGAATCAAATGGCTGATGTTCGAACAGCTGTGCGCGTGAGAGGCAAAATTGGAGTTAAATGCTTAGTTGTGAGATTAAGGTTTGCTGTCATGAAGGAATTTTGGTTTTAAAATGAGATTTTGAATTAAAAAAATGGAAGCAAAGATGTGTGTTTTTCAGCTTTCCTCGATGCCGCAGAAAACGGGCATTTTTGGTTTTGCTTGAAAATAAATGTTGATATGGGACGGCAAACTGAGGATAAACTCAGTTTGTTTGCTCTTAAAGCCTAAAACACTTACTAATTAACACTATTAGTAGACCATAATAACCAGATTTCTGGATTTGAGAACGTGGCCAATCTTGAAAGTGGTAGCCTCTAAAACGGCGAGATTAGTCGCCTTTAGCGATGAAAGGGTTAAGTTCGATTAAGCTAGGCCGACCTTTGTTCCATTTTGTTCCTAATTTGATACGTTTGATGCCCAGAAGAACGCAGAGCCGAAACCCTTGCTACCCGAGCTATACAGAAAAGCGACCTTTGTTGTGTTCTTTACAATCGGTGAATGCATTTGGTTGTTTTTAATTTTTTAAAGAAACTTTAGGTTGTTTGAAAGGGGATCTGGACCCCTAGAGGGAACCAACCCCCAAGACCCGACTTTGAAAATCGAAGTTCAACATGACAAACTATTTCGATTGTATTTACCGACCGTGGTTCATGTTGTATTTAGCTTTGGCCGCCCTCTTTTCTACAGTTTTAACTCGATCATTTATACTTTGCTTTGAAACTTTACTATCTGTTTGCTATTTTAATTTATTAAATCGATATCTGCTTTTCTGTGAAAAAGAAAAGTCATACACTGTAAGAAGCACTTACCAAGTTTTCCCAGTTTTCTGTTGTCTTCTACGATGTGTAAACAACATCTTTCCTTGTTACCAATTGATATTAAAATAAGAAGGCTGTTTTGAAGAAGAATAATAATTCCGAGAAAACCAACCCAAATGACCAAGAAACGTTTTTTAAATCCCCAGCGCGTGGCTTTCATACTAAAGAACTATAGAATCAACACGAGAACATTATTTTTTAAGCAGTTAAACATTTTTGACATGAATACACTGCTTCCATGGTTTTTCGTTTGGCAGATGCTCTGATTTGTCAGGTTGAATTCTCTACTGTTAGTTAAAACGTCGGACAACCACTTTTCACTTGAGCGTAAATTGCGCCAGAGCATTAAACAAGGTAAAAATCAATGAATAAGCGGATTATGTTTTTCTTTTCCCGTGCCTCTTTAATTAAGACCTGCTAAAAGTAATATTTCTCAAAACTAACAAAGTTTTATCTGTTGCGTTTGATTTCACTAATTCGAATTCAAAGTGAAGAGTGACAGCGCGGATGAAGCGAGAAGTAAGATCACGCGTTACAAAAAATCCCATTGGCCACTGGGGCATGATAGATACGCGTCACGTGTAGCATACTGTGACAAAAAGAAATCTCCAACTTGAGAGGACATGCGGATCCTCTGTTATATTACAGACGCTAGAGTGGGGTTTATTCACAAAATACCCGCGCGCGCACTACCCGTGGTGGCGCACGTCAATGAGTGGGACTCTTTCCGGCTACGCCTACATACAATGACGTTCACGCGCGCGGGTGTTATGATAACGAGGTCTTGTAACAATGGCACGTCGCGGACATGTAGAAATTCTCACTGGGGCGGGAAAAACGAAAGCAAAATTGAGGTTATCACGCAACAATTTTCTAAAAGTTAAACTTTTACAAATTACAAATTTTGAAACCAATTAACCCTCAGGTATTAATCCAGGCTATAAGCATCATGAAACCAATCTTTGAGTTTTCTGTGACATTTTGAAACCAACATATTCACTAACATGACTTAGTAGCCGAAGACCTTAGCGCTGTAGTGGCAATGACAGAATTTTGATCAAACGTGATGTAGATTACTTGCAATACCGTAACGACTTTTCTAACCGTGATTTACTAATCATGATTTGAAGCCTGTGTCAGACAAGTCGAGGTCAAGTGAAGGAAGGAAGCCACAACTGAATCTTTTTCAATAGTTAACAAATGTTTGAGACATTTCATAGGTAAAGGCCATGCACGTTTTCCTGCGAAGTTCTGAAAACAGTTTTTATTTCGTTATATTCATGCAGTTTTCGCTCTATGCGTTATAAATGAGTGACATATCACGCTACAATGAATACTTGTCGGTTAAGTTTTGCACCGGCAATCGTTTTGCGACCCTTGAAATTCTTTACTTTGGCATCTAAATTGCACTGTGCTTTTTTTAAATTAAGTGAAGCTTGTAAATTTTTTTTCGACAAACAACGTCTTACAGCTGCCAGAGTTTATCGTTTCCAGCTAATCTAGAGTTAACATTGCACCATTTATTCTCTACGGAAGAATTAAAAAAAAAAAACCCGCGCGCCTGATACCAGAAATGCGCACTTGAAACCCCTCAAAACTAAAGACTACACTTGGGAAAAAATTGTGACATTTTCAAATGAAGATAAATGCACTTCGTTTGTTAAGTTTAAAAACAAAAGCTACTTCAAAATAAACAACACAGGTGAGGCCAAAGTTGACTTGAAAAATGTGCGCAGAAATTAAATCTACTGCACAATAGTCACAATAGAGACCGAGAGTGCGCAGGTTGTCCATTGATATTACCAGACGAAACTGCAAAATGGCTTATTTGTTGCTTTAACGGGTAGGAGTTTTTTAATTAGACTCATTATAACTATGTATTTTGGTTTAAATTTAGCAGAAAAACTAACGCGGAGAGATTTCGACGTTTCGATGACATCCTGTCATCATTATCAAGAAAATGAAGAAAATTTACATAAGTAAGTAGACAAAACTAAACTGAAATCAATAGTTTTTCTGCTAAATTTAATAACAAAAGTCAATCTTATACGTATTTTGGTTTAGACCTATTATTAAAAGGTTAACATTTTTACTTTCGTTGACTTTCTTTCAAGTTCCTGCACACAAACCCGGCTGACTTTTGAAAGGGGTAGTTCGTGTGTTATTGGTAACCGCTGTAAGAGGTTATACTATAAAGTGCCACTACCTCAAGACTTGGCGTTGTGTACACGTCTCGTGTTCGATCAGTTGTCGATTTATACAAAGTGCCAGTTTTCTGCCATTTTCCCCTATGCATAATATCTCAAAAACGAGCTGGCTCGCACAATCATTTTAGCAGGTCTTTTGTCAGGCAAGGCATTCGACCAGTACTGAATCAGTCAATAACGATCTTTACTTAGGATACCTCATCACAAGAATTGGATTACAGATCTAGAAGGGGCCTCAAAATAGGAAAAGCTTAAATACAAAGATATAGTGTACACATTAAAGATATGATAATAAACTCTAACAACTAAAATTTACAACTATGGATAACTAAAGAAGTAGTTATAGGCATGGCTTTAGACAAACCGTGCTTATTTATAAATACGGTTACTAGATTTCTGCTTCCCATAGGGAAGTACCTAAACTATTTCATACACTAGAGGATATCACTACACCTATACACCTATATGGAAAACTATTTGAAACTAAAGTATGTAAATTTGATCCAAGTCTGAAGATCCACAACTTGCTTCCTCCAAAGTTCGAAACGCAATAAAATTTAATTAATAGCCACTCGCTCAAATCAACAGAGCAAAAAATTCGTTTGTTTTCGTCACGTGCTGTTATATTCATCCTGTTTAATTTCCTCAAATACAAACTTCTTGTATATATCATACTGTTTTACGTTACTTTACCTTCTTAATCTAACTAGGTTTTTATACCTCTGTCTTAAATTTCGATAAATTTAAACTTTTGTATTTCACCCGGAGTATTACAGTCATCATGCATCAGTTATAGACCATATTTTAATTCTAGTATATTTTACATTATTAAAAACTGCATCATTGTATTAATAATGCAATTCCAGGGATTTGATTGGCTTAGCAACCATGGTATATGATCCATTATACCATGCCCGAGGAATAGCGGCCATTAAATTGTCTTCTGGTAGTTTTCCGAAAGCGAAATCAGCAAGATCTAGCAATATTTGTTTATTGTTTTTAAGAAAACAATTATTCTACTTGCGCTTGTTGGATATGAGATGATTATAGCCGACTCGGCGCTACGCGCCTCGTTGGCTACCTATCATCTCATATCCAACGCGCGCTCGTGGAATAATTGTTAAATCAGACACAATACCGGTAGAAGTAATTAATTAACTCGAACTCTTCCCCGCTAACATATAATTGAACACCTGCTAACTCGAAGTATTTTTTGTTCGAATTAACCGAGTTCGTTTCAGCAGTGCTCATTTCAAATAAGCGGGGAGTTCGAGATAGCGGAGTACTAAGGCCCGGTTCAGACGCCGTACTTCACATGAGCCGAATCGAATTCGAATTTAGACCGACCCAAATTATTAATCCCGGTTGAATTGATTCAGACGCCGAACTTAATTCAGCCGAATTCATACACTAAAGCATATTATGACTGAAGAAAATTGCAGATTTGTAATAATTGCTGCATTTGATTGGGCTCATGTGAAGTAAGGTGTCTGAATCAAAGTCGGTCCACAGCCGTTATTCCCGGCTGAGCCAGGCGTGACAAATGGCTGAGACGATCAGAACTAGATCGGCCGTTCGAAATTAATTCAGACGCCGTACTTTACTTGAACTTAACTCATTGAATTCGATTTGGCTCATGTGAAGTACGGCGTCTGAAATGGGCACAAATGATAACACAATTTAGCCGTGTGGCTACTTGCATAATCTCATCTACATGCACTCTTTATCTTTTCATATAAGAACTTTTTTTATAAGAACGTTGAGGCTGAGGTTAACTAAAATTTAAGAACATACTAAAAACATTACCCAGGCTGAAAGTCAGTTAAGAAATTTTTATTCCAGCCAAATAATCTTAAAATGAACATATAAATAAGGATAAAATAATACATGAAAAAATTAGTCTATATTGTCCAATTAACCCAAATAATTGGTGTCTTGGTGACACGTTCGCATAGATTTATTGAAATACTATAAAAGATAACTTAAGAACATCTTAAGAACTTTTCAGGCTCAAATTCCCAACAATAATAAGAACGTTCATGCACGCCGGTAATCAGACAATAGTTGTCGCACCAATTTGAAATCTGTAACCGGCTGATTTTTTTCGACAAGAGAAACATAAAGAAAGGAAGTTAGATTTGTAGGCCTTTACTGCCTCAATTTATTAAGCGCAGTATATAAAAATCCAAGGAAACTAGTGGGGTGGTAGGTAGACCGCCAATCACGCCCCGTGACCATAATCGGCCGTTTAATTTGTCTTCCCTGCTCGTTTCACAGAAAAGTCAAAGGCTTATAAAATATTTTTAAATTGGCTCTCGGAGGGAAATATCCGCGGCAGAAAGATTGTTCACGAAGCGAAGCTTCGGCTCTCGGCTATTGTTATTTTATTCTGATTTTATTTTACGTACAATCTTTCAGCCTAGTGAATAATCCTCCAGTCCAATATACCACACGTCTGAATGGGGAACGGGTTTATTCAATTGCAAAACATACCCGCGCGCGTATTACACGTTGTGGCGCACGTCAATGCGTGGGACTCTTTCCGGTCATGCCCTACAATGACGCTCACGCGCGCGGGTTCTTATGATAATGAGGTCTTGAAACAATGGCAAGTCGCGGACATGTAGAAATTTTTGCTGGGGTGAAATCACGAAAAGCAAAATTGAGGGCGGATTATGCGACGATATTCTAAAAGTTAAGTTTTTGCAAATTACAAAACGTGTTGGCGTCTGGTTATTTTTTGGATCAGTTAAGACTCAGGTATTAATCCTGGCTCAAAGCATGGTGAAGCCGATATTAGGATCACTGAGTTTTCTGTGACATTTTGAAACCAAAATACTCACTAACATGATTTTGTTAAACCGATGGGTTTATTAAGCGTTTAGTGGCAATGACAGAATCTTCATCAAATGTTGTGTAGATTACCATATTCCTGCAATCATACTTTTCTAACCGTGATTTAATTTAAACAAGGAAAAGCCTGTCTCGGGTAAGTCAAGGTCCGAATGAAACCACAACTGAATCTTTTTCAATAGTTAACAAACGTTTCAGACATGTCATTAAGGTAAAGGTTATGCACATTTTCCTGCGAAGTTCTCAAAACAGATTTTGCGGTATTCATGTCGTTTTCTCTACATGCGTGATAACTAAAGTGATTGATATACTCTCTACAATGAACAAATCTTCCGTTAAGTTTCACACCCTAAAAATTCTTTATTTTTAGCATCTAAATTACACTGCGCCTTTTTCAAATTAAAACTCAGCTGCCTGAGTTTGTCGATTCCAGCTACAGTAATTTGGAATTGATATTTGCACCATTTATTTTGACACAGAGGAAGTTTTAAATTTAAACTCGTGACTGACATACCCACTCAGAAAAACCCGGTCAAAAGTAAAGGCTAACTTGGGGACGAATTGCGACGTTTTCAAATGAACATAAATGCACTTCGTTTGTTAAGTTTAAAAACAAAAGCTACTTCAAAATAAACAACACAGGTGATGCCAAAGTTGACTTGAAAAATGTGCGCGGAAACGTATTGCACAATAGAGATCGAGTGAGCAGGTTGTCTATTGATATTGCCCGACGAAACTGCAAAATGGCTTATTTGTTGTTTTGACTAGAAGTAGCTTTTCGATTAGACTCATTATAACTATTTCGGATTAGACATATGTAAAATTTTGACATTTTCACTTTCATCGATTTTCAACGTATTTGTTAAGGGTGTTTCATTTAACCAGGCGGGTGTTTGTTTGGTTTTTTAGTTTCGAACAAGTTGCAGTTACTTAATCAGAGCATAAACTTTATTACGTGTAAACAAATTGTGTCATTCGCTTTGCAGCGTTTTTGAAGGTAGTACAGATTGAAATCAATAGCATATTGTGTTTTTTACTTGGAGAATGGTTTGCGAGGAGATGATACAAGCCATACTTTTTTGTGAGTACCCCAAACCCGTTTACTCCGTGAATGTATTTACAGTTAAACCTAATGTTGGTCGTTAGATGTCGCCCCTAAATTTGCAAACTTAAACAATCAACGTCTCTTACACTTCCCAAAAACCCTCATGACTAGTTTTTTTCCCGATCACCAGAAGGCAAAACAAAGCGCAAAATAATTATGACATATAACGTGCCTTTTTCATTCATCCTGCGTAGATATAGTTTTCCTCGGGCTAATTAATCCCCATCAAAACATTCCGACATAAGTTTTGTTTTTTATGTTTTTCATTTGTTTTGTTTTATTTGTTTACAATCAACATTTAAAATAAAGGCTAGAATTGTCGAATGACAAGATTCGGTTTGAAGTCAAAATTCAAACACTTTTAAAATGCGTACTTGCGATGTTCAAGCCCGAACTTAAACAAGTCACTGACGGAAAATAATTTTCACCCAACAAAGCGTCGCAGGTTATCAATTATTAACTTTACTCGTGTGGAGGTCAGTGGGTTCATATTTCTCCAACCGAGATAAAGTGGATTAGTTCCGATTATTTCCACAGCTCATGCAGTATATTATAGCGTCGTGCTAATTTTCTTCTCGTTAGAGACCGACTTTATCGATCATTAACTGTAATAATCTGCCAAATTTGTTGCAATAAGAAACGTCGCCATGCCTTTACCGGTCTCACCACGCAAACCCGCTGCTTTTAAAATATTAGGTTCCGATGTTTGGACATTATATTTCCAGTAAGGCAATAAGGGATTCTGGCACTTATACGGGAAGCGCAAAAACTCGACTCGGCAATATAGCCTCAAGTATACTGTACTTAGCTTGTTTGCGCGAATCAGGCTTTGATTGGCTCTGATACTAGGACAATGTGAAAGCCACGTGCTGTAGACATTAAAACTGATCACGGAAACATGAAATAAGAGTTACTACTCGCTCACTCTTGCCCCTAACGTTAAGCCTTACATAACATGCTGACTGATTTTGTCACTCGATATACTAAACATTGCTTAGAGCCCGCGACGAAAATCTAAAAGTAATATTTCATCTAGTCGATCTGATGATGATTCAAAAACAGAAAATTTGTATAACCATTTCTCCTATTTCTAATAGACTTAAGTAAAATTTACTACGAAAAAAGGTTAGTGTACTTTCTGTTGTTGGTCTGTTCACTCAACACTGATTTTCTGAAATCTAAATACTCCGCACTCGAATGAAATGCTCCTTTGTTAAAGAGTCCATGCGCCCTTTAAGCGGAAAATTAACAAGCTCCATTAGATAATACATTAGTTAAGGTTCTGAATAAGGGGATGAAAATATTAAAAGGCAAAATTATTGTAAATTATAAGAATTTCAGTCCCCTTTTTTTCACCAGACACAAGTTAGTTTTATTTCAACAAACATTTCTCGTGAATATTTATATTTAGCTTTATTTGTTTGCATACTTCACACCTGTTTTCTTGTCGCTGCCAAATTTACAATACGGTTATTATCCGCCGGTTAAAGACTTTTAAAAATCAGTTAAACCTCCATTATTTGCACCGCTGTTTTAACGAATAATTTTAAAACGAAGACTGGTTTCTATCCTAATTCAATTAATTTTACGAGTTTGCCTTTCAAGGTACCGATCGGAGCTGTTCTCTTGCATCGTTCTTCGCGTTAAAGTTAATTTCCGATTGGATACTTAATTCAACAAATTTGTTATGTCTTGAACTGAGAGGTACTGAAATAAGTTATCGTTCATAGCTTCTAGATTTAATTGACCTTTTTAGGGAGTTAATTTCTTGAGAAAAATGTACCTTCCTTTGGGGAGAGAAAAATTCAAGGCTTTTCATTTCAACGCAAAGAGACAACCAAAACAAAGGGTTGGAAATTTTCCGGTTTGAATTGATGAAACTTTGCCGTTCTGTTTCACATGGAATAAAGCGATTCGACGGGTGGTACCCTTCCCTAAATAATAAATAGGTTACCACGCCTCATCTCATTAACGGTGCTTGTGGAGATTTCTGACGGTACTTGCCTTTCAACACCTCTCAAAACTTGAATTCAGTGCTTTCTATAAAAACTACTTGACCTTAGAAAGAAATCCCCAAAAATTATCATTTGAAAACAATTTGTACTTTTGAAATAAACTTGGACTGACCAACCAGGAGATATTTCAGTGAAATGTTTATCGAATAAACTACAAGGTGATAACAAAATGGGACGCAGGAAATCATTATATGCTTTATTTAACAAACAATTAAGTTTTTATAACTAATCACAATTTTGCTAACAAAATGTTAGCGTTAGGATAACAAACTGCAGATAAAATATTTCTACTAAAGTATTGACCAATTTGTCGTCATTTTCCGCGCAGTTAATTTTGGCCTAACAAAGATGTCAGTCATAAAGAGGTGGGCAAACAATCATGGACAGGTAACCCATTTAATTGCTTTCAAGTTGGGTTCAATTGATTGGCTTTATTTGGTTGGTTTCCAGCTTTCCCCCGCGGCGCCTTTAAGTGGCATGGCCAATAAATGTTGCAGCGAGCCTCCATTTCATCGATTGTATGCAGTGTGCTGGTTATTTCAAGTTCACATTACCTTTGAACCTTTCAAGCCTCGAAAACTCAAACAAGGCATTTGAAATGAAGCCTGCCTTTTGTTACAAAACTTTCCATAGCATCGCCGGTGTAAAAGAAGATCATCACCAATGCCCTTGGCCGCGGAATAGGGCTTTCACACTGGGTGCAGACACTTTCGGAGAACATTCTTCGTTCATGAAGGCCAGTTCAACAAAGCTTCCCAACTTTGTAGCTAGCCCATGCATCCAGCACACGTTTAAAGACCAAGAGACCAAGAAATGTGAAGGGCACAATTTCAACTACTTCTCCGCCATTCCTTCAAGCCGACCAAAGTCGAGGCGATTTTCAATGACCTACATCGCGCTAATCGCCAGCGCAATTCTGCGATTTCCCGAAAAGAGGCTGACCCTCTCGCAAATCTACCAAGTTATCGAGAAAATGTTTCCGGAGTTCACCGTCTCCCGAGCTGGCTGGAAGAATACCGTCCGCCATAATCTGTCTCTACACGAATGCTTCGTGAAGGGAGAAATGGCCGCCAACGGTAAAAGTTGCTATTGGCACATTCATCCCGCTTACATATCAAGATTCAGTAAGGGGGATTTCCGTAAACGCCCGTCCAGGGAACTCTGTATGGACGAACACACAGGCGTTTCACGCGTTGGATTTGACAGAACGCAACCGTTCACCATGCCTTATGCGTTTGGAGGAACTAATGCTATGCTTCCATATCCGTCTTCTTCACAAGCGCTGTATCCGGCACCGTCGGATTCTGCACTGACGTCCCGTTGTAGTACAACCGCCCACTCGTCCACAGAATGGCTACGAGAATACAAACCTTATCCGTATTACTATCTGTTTTCACCCGCGGTAAATGCTCCGCTAACTTCACACCAGAGAGAAAAGACAGAGAAGAGCCTTCGCGCGGCGGACAGCTTTTCTTGCTCCTCCCACTAGCTCTGGCACAAACAGTTTCAAACAGTTTTGAACTAGTAATTAAGTGAAACAAAAAGCACACAAGACAGTTTGTAGAAACAATATTAGGTTGAAGCTCAAAGACGACGCGACGCGAATTGGCGGGCGAGGAGTCAATGGCCACATCATGTGACTCGGAGTAAATATATCTTAATAACAGACGCACACAGCAAGAAGGTCTCAGTGGAAAAAACTGACTAGTTACAGTTTGTTGAATAAACTGTATATAGTTTGAAGACGACTAAAGTCATTGAAACTCGAAGAATTGACATTATAACAAACCATTGAAGCAATATCTTTTGTATCATCGGTTCTCTACGGTAACTATGGCTCAGATAGTTCTACTTTCTAACCTATAATCAGAGCGTCGGTGAAAACACGGATATGTTATTGTTGTATCACTTTTGTATATCAATTTGTTTTTCGCTTTTTGTTTAGTTTTATTTGTTTGCCTGAAAATAAGTATGATGTGCACTAGTCTTGTGAGTCCTGCTCAAAGTCTTTGAGGCTGTAAATTATTTTATTAAAAAGACTTTTGTTCCTCGAAACGATGCCTCAGACTTTTTCTAGATAAAATATAACTAGGTGCTGCTAATTGCCAATAAACCTTCCCTCGACCACTTCAGTTCTGAGAAAAAAAGAAGAAACTTTGGAGAGGGTGCAATGGTCTAGTTTTAGACCATATTCATCCTTCTTGGTTTTCAAGGACCTATTCGGCACACTCCAAATTAAAACATCATCTTTTGTATTTTTACCACCGAATCTTACTGTTAGTACCTCTTTACGTGCTGACACCTTGTTATAAATATTTCTTGGACAGGTAGATCTTTTTAACCCCAATCAAAGACTAAGCAAAATAAGTTGAAATATTTAAGCCCAAGGAAAAATAATGGCATTTCGCTCGAGTTACATTTGTTGCCTTGTTTCGTCGAAATTAACATGAAAATGCTATGCCTATTTAATTTGTCATATAATTAAGGGAACTAGTTTCTTGGTGCTGCGCCGGTGGGGAACGGAATTAACAAATGTTAGTGGTTTTATCAACAGAGTTGATAAGGTATTTTTTGGCCACCGTAAAGAGATTCGAGTCGGCTGACGTTTCGAGCCTTAGCCCGTAAGCTGGAAAAGGGCTTTGACGAAGGGCTAATAAAAGCTCGAAACGACAGCACTCGAATCTCTTTACGGTGGCCAAATTACTTTTAATTATCAACTCTGTTGATTAAACCAAACATTTATTTGTTATATACCCTACCCTAAGACTTTGGTAAAGCTACTGTCAGCAGTTTCAAGAATAAACAAAAGGAATCTTGTAGCGAAAAACAATTTGGAACAAATCCATGAAACTTGTTGACATTTTCCCAATTCTCACAATAGTCAGTTTAATTTGCAGATGTAGCAGTCTAGAGCTCCCTTTTTTAATCAAACCCGTCTACTCCTAAATCAAATTTCATTACTTCTTGAAAGAATATTTCTACAAGGTTGATTCAATAAGTAATTTTCGGTAAAGGAGCATTACTAGTAACAGTTTAACAGCAGGTGAACAACACCCTTAAAACCAGGTACACCTGACGGTTGTTGGTTTCTCAGTGGGATATCGGTTCGGAGGGCTTTCAATCGCCTCCTAATGTCACCTAAGATTTCGCAATGTGGGACGATTAAATTTATACCTTTTCTTTTCAAAGGAAGGGACAAGAAATGTATTTTTAGGGTGTGAAATAAGGCTAGTTAGGATTTCTGAATTGCAAATAGCGTCTTGTTTGGGGGGGATTGGCTCCCTAGAATTTTCAGTGACTTAAAAATTAATCTAAGGACTGGAGAGATCAAAATGAGTCCGTGCAGAAAATTCTCTCTTTTAAGGCCCGCAAATTAAAAGCAGCTTGGAAAACAGAAAACGACATTTGGGATATAACTAGTTTGCTTAAATTTTCTCGATCGGTACGCCGCGGTGCTCTTGTTACATTGGAGTTTCGGAACAGATGAGATATTAATTTGGATTACAAGTGATTTCCCCAAGCTAAGCTGTATTACGCTACTTTCTTCCCTCTTCATCAGGTGTTTATCCGAAATAAAGTAGGAACGAGAGAAAACTAAAGATGACACGAGTCAGTTAAATGCGATGAGAGTAGACAATGGTGAATGAGAGCGAGCGAGAGATAGTTCAACTGACGTTGGCTATCAGCTGTGTGTGTTCTTGAGTAAACATAAGCAAGTAGCTAGCGCATCTTTAAAAGCGTCAGCGGTTCTTGAGTTGGAACTTTCATGAATTCTCGTAGACTGTCATTTTTGCTTCATGTTACTTAATGCCGAAGACCTTTTTTTTTTTTTTTTTTTTTTAAAGGAAAAAGAAAGCGTTTACATTTTTAGTCTTCGATTCATCACTATTTCTCTCCCGGGTCAGTCACCTGCATACTTTTTCAGCGTTCGTCCTAACTTTTGTTAGTTGAGTTTACCCACACATAACTACTCCATCCATAACAGGAGACCAATTTATAAGAGAAAAAAGTATAAATATGTGCAGAAAACTCTTTATAGTCTGTTTCATTACAACCCTCTTAAAAGTTGCAAACACAATTATGACAAATGGGGTTGAATCGAGACTCCGATGGCAAATTCTAGCATGAAGTTAAGGCACGGCTATATATAATTTTCAAAACTTACATTCCTAGCGTTAATTCACTTGGTTATTAAAAGTAAACGTAGTAAATACTGAGGCAGTTCATAAGGAGAACTCAGCTTACACTGCGTCTTTGAAAAGCCAGGTTTAAAAGCGGGAAAGTGACCTGAATGTGAGCGAACATGCAAAGAAACGTCAGAAGTTTAGGTGTGGGTCATTTATGACTAGGCCGCCATAACTTAAAAGTGAACTCATTATAAAATTATTAATATTATCAGTTTGAGTTACGATTTAGAGCTCTAGTTAGAATTTTATTCAAGTTCGATTCAAGTTGCCTCGAGTTAGATTTTTTTAATCTAAAGCAGTAGCTGTTTTATGCTGTTAATCATCGCCTCTAAATTTGCCTGAAAACAAACCGCGTTTGAAATAGAGTAAGGTTACTAAACAAGAAAATCTGCGCAAATGATAAAAAAAAAATGCCACTATCTGCTTTCCCAGATATTTTCCTGGTCTTTAAAAGATAAATTTTGTAAGCTAACTGACATAGTTTGCTCAGTCTGAATCCGTTACCTGAATATTTTAAAGAAGGCAACTTGTCTTATTTCGTTTACTAATTACTGCGCGCGAATCATTTATGTAAATGTTAATCCAGTGAAACAAGAGGATATAATTTCTTGTGTTCAGTTACAAAAGTACTAAGCAACGTTATTTCAGCATGCATTTAAGAAAGCTTTAGCTTTTACTCAACACAAAATCAGAATATATTTGAGGCAGAGATAAAAAGTTTTCAAATAGATGCTCCAACGTCGTTTTTACCTCTAACGCAAACACAATCGAACTTGAACACATGAAACACGCGCGTGCCAAATCATCGTGATCGATCACGTTATGTACCAGTGGTCTGACCTGAAATAGAAAAGAATGGAAAGCTATCAAGAGTGTCTAGATCCGTCTATAATCTCTTTGTTTTTGGTAAATAGGAAAAATGCAGCTATTTCATAAGGCTGTATTGTTTTTCGTAAACGGAAAAACGCAATTTAACCAGAGCAAATTGCCTAACAAAATAAAAACTAAATTAACGCCCTTGCGTTAACGGCTATTTCTCCAGTGATGAGTCGAATAAAGTTTCCTCTGACAAAGCACCGGGAAAAAACATTTATGGGGTTAGTTCGTTTACTTAAACAGAGCAATGTTGTCAGCGTGTGTGCCGGTTTAAACGGAAAACAGGATAAGACTAGGAAAGATAGAAAAAATTGCTAACTCATCTACATTATTTGCATTTTCTGTTTTGTCAAATCCTTTATTACGAATATTATTTCTAAAGGAAAACGTAATTTTCTGGAGAATTGGTCTGTCGTCATATCCTATCCTTATGTAAAGCAGACGGGAAATTAATTTATTGTTAGGTTTTGGTGGTTAACTTGAAAGGGATGAATAATTTCGGTACACATACCTTTCACAATCACCAAAGCATGAAGTAATTCTTGAATCCTTTTTGTAATTCACAGTAGTACAAGGAAAACGTACATAATCCGCCTCTCGTAAGCCATTGGTCGTTCCTTTAAAGCTTTCTTCACCGTCCTCTTTAGTTGTGTTTGCTTATTTTTCAGTTATCTTCGCGTCAGTCAACGTGAAGACAGATTTTTCCGCATTGAAAAATTGCCATAACAATGAGATACACGCCAACGAAACTATCCCATTATCCTAACTTCTGCCGTGGGCGTTATTTTTAGACAATTGCGTTCAATGACTTCTTTTTTTTTTTTTTTTTTTTTTTTTTTAATATCAACCCTTGGCTTGACGTTAAGGGAAAAATCAACCGTGGTTAATTCCGGAACGCACATGTTAAATTAAGGGGTGACATTTTTTAAAATATATTTTAACAGCCATCAAGCCAGTCGGGCGAAATCCTTCTAGCAAGGATATCATTGCCATGATCTCAAAGTTTACAATTTTTGCGTACTGTCTCCGGATCACTCCCAATGCCTCCCAAAAATGGCTCTCGGGATGATGGGTATCTTCACAAACCTTTGCTATAAAAGACGTGCTCTAGCTCCTTGATAGGAACTACATTGTCTTACGATCACCACGATGATACAACTTTCTCGCAATTTATCACGAACGCTTTTTTCTTGTATAATCATTCAATTTCTTACCAGAAAACCTGTTAATTGGAGCACCCTATTATCAACAACAATACAATTGTTTTCTTCTCGTAAAACTTCGTAGAAGAAGACGAGAGTTACCATTTAACAGCGCGAACTCCCGAACCGGAGGCCAAACAATCCGAAATAGTGGATTTTCGCCACTGCATTGATCTAAAAAGATTTGAAGCATACCGACAAAGTCAGTAGAGTTTGCTTGAAATCAGAGTCACCCAAAGATAACATTCAAGCGAAATACTCTGTGTCGGCAAATACAGAATGATCTGTTCATATGCTTTGGCAGCTGAAAATCTAACTTGCAGAAAGTTTTAGCAAACGAAATCTTGTTTCCCCAATTTACGAGCTGTTGTCGGCTGATCTTGTTTGGCATTTTATTGATATGTTTGCCTCTCCGAAAACAAAAGGAATTAGTTTTCCAGTGCTACGAAATTAAAGTTTGAGCTGAAATTTTACTGAAGAAAACTTTAGGTTTTCTTTAAAACTAAATCCTATACAGAAATGAACCGGTGCGTTTCCAAGTTGAAATGAGACTGCATAAGAACCTTATATTCAACACTGGCCGCCATGGCTTCGAATGAATATTTGACTTGGTTTGCAAAAAAAAAAAAATAAATAAAGAAATCGGTAATATCATGAGTGGAGGCATCACAGAGAATGCTTTCTGAAAATGTCTGGTGCTTGAGTTTGAAAAGTTATGACAGTTCGTACAAATATAAATGATTTGGTATGATAACAAGAGATTCTGTCGACGCTACCCAAAATTAACCAATCTTCAGTGACAATTGCAACAATAAGTCACTGTACTGCGTGTTCTCAGTGAATCATAATTTAACCCTACCGTAAAATTCCAAATTGTAACTAAGCCCTGGGTTTATTTCGTTCAAAGAAGTTAAATATTTTACGTGAGAGAATTTGACGTTCGAAACATGTCAGGGACACCCAACGACAGTTTTCTCTCAAATCCTTTTGAAATGCTCATTTAGGCTATCTGGAGTGCCTTTAACTCTGTAGGGTCATTTCAGGCCGCGCTATGATATTTTTATCTGTTCGGTCATTCTAGGGGAACTTGAGTCTTTTCGAAATTATTAGGCATTTTTGTCCATTTCTCGAAAACCTTAGTTCTTATTTCCTTTCCGAAAATCTTAGCTGACCTTTCTTCAGTACCCGAAACCAAATGTTTATCAATCCGAAAACACTAGGCCTTAAATTTGCCATATCACGAACGTTCGAGGTGAAAATTCCGTTTAGGAAATTGTAGGGGATTATTAGGGCCTTCCGCGGACAGAAAATTTACCTAAACGATCTGTTGGGTGCCCCTGACATGTTGCTTGGGTTTGACTGAGAAACATTTCTCAGAGCAAGACGGCAGACCGGTCAATTTGTAAACGTACGGGAGGTACCAATTTGAAGAATACATTTTATCATAGTTCATCGAATTTCTTCAAAATAGCGCGTACCATTTTGGGAGTGATAATTTTCAAGATTTCACGGCAGCACCATCCCTTAAAAATGAGGCCTTTGGTTTACAAACTGGCCGGTTCTGATAGTTATGGAAAACACCTTAATCTAACAGTTTAAAACAGCTAACCGGTAAAACTCCATAAGCTTATAAATGACAGGGGTGGGCTTATTGTCGAAACGATTTTAGAGTAAGGAAAAAGTAAAGTAAAGTAATGCAAATTTATAAAGCTACAAGCTTGTGGGACCGTGTAATCAAACAAAAATACTTTAAACAAAAGAAGCTCCTTTAAAATTCCAACTGGAAAGGAGCCTTACCAGTTGGTTATTTACAAAGTGTGGCCCGGGATTTGAACAGGGGGCTTTCATGAAAACAAATCGAGCTTAAGTGGACAGGTTAGAGAAGGGACTAAAACCTGGGGCCTCCAGATTACGAATCACTCGGCCACACCGCTTTGGCCGAGATTGAGGATTTATATTTGCTAGGAGCCTATATTCGAATTCGCAGGAGGGGAACTCGAGAGGGCTAGCCGAATTCTCTAGCTCCAGAAAAAAATAAACCGAGAGAGTGCCATCTATGGGTTACCATTGATAAACGTGTTTCGGTGCCCTGCTGTTCGCTGCTCCGATTTTTTTAGGAGAGCGGGTGGCTGTGAACAGACTAGGAGAATATATTTTCGAAATTTCATGGTACTCAACCCAGTGAGACACAATTACCTTATCTTTAGCTCAGTTTAGTTAGTTCCGCTTACAGGTCGTTCTTCTTGGTGGTGAAACCAAAGGTGGTCATTATTTTTTAATAATGTCTATCTCGTGTTTTTCACCCTCACTTATTGACACTGACAGTAATTCTCTTGTTTTATGACAACCCTTATTAAATGTCAGTGACGAATAGGTGTATATTTAGCCATATCTTTAGAATGAAACCTGTTGAAGTGTGGAGATTGCATTTGCTGGTGAATGTACTAAGACATATTACACATTTTCAATAGCATTACAAACTAAGACGAAACAGAGCAAGACAAGTCTTGAATGGAAAAAAATTCTATCAATTTATTTGGTTATTTTTAATTATTTCTTTTACATTGCTTGCTTCCCACTCGCCAAATGGCTGAGGAAAATATCCGGAAAGGCAATAAACATCTTTATATTCTAGTACGAGTATGACTATGAGATTTTGCAATAGCCAAATAGTGTGCGCGCGCGTGAACCATCATTTTTGGCGGGAAAACGAGATAGCCGTCGTCATCTTACTACGAGTTTTTGTGAGAACGTCGAAGTGGAGAGAACAAGTTATCGAAACGTAGGTCATCTTGTGATTTTGGGTTTGACTATATCATCACTCAAAACAACTGCCTCAAGTTAGTCGCTCACAAACAGTAAAATGAAACTTTCTAGGATGGATCTCTTATTGAAGTACTTCACTAGCTAAAAACTTGAAGTCCAATCTCGTATTTGTAATCTAAACTTCTCTGCTAACAACACAGTTAACGTCAGCGACGTCTGTTTGATATCAGAGGTTCGATACACTTATTTCCACTCTTAGCGGCCACTGTTACATGCATGTGCTATTTAGGCTAATAATTTGATCGGTTCATTGTGTTGTCTAGGTCTGTTGTGATTGGCTAGAGTGGTTAGTTGTGAAAAAGAGTTGGCTAGTTGTCATTGGCTCTCATTTTAAGCCGCTCAATCTTGCCCTGCGGTACTCAAACATGGCTTTCTTCGATCTCTTAATGAGGGAAAGAAGCCGGTGATTGGGGAGGAAAGGCTGTTGGAATTACAAGATTGAAGGAAATGTTTCCTCTTTTCACTTAGCGAAACGATAATGCTTAAATCTAACATCGTCGCCAAAACTCTTGGGAAGTTTTGTCTTGCTTTTATTTTCCTCTCTCCCCAACCCCTCTCCCCCTCCCCTCCCACCCCCTCCGTGCTAATGTCAAATAAATAATAACATAAATAATAATAACAACTTTATTTATCCACGGAATCCTTATCACTAAAAAGTGGTCTTCTAAAGACCCGTGCGCATTAAACCTAGTGCTAAAAAGCTAAAGCATTAAAATTAACAAACACAATTGAAAAATCCTGTAATAGGTGCTAAAACTAAGTTAGAAAAATTCTAAAATACAATAGCGGAATTTTAACCGTGAATCTTTACCCGTTTATTGCCATACCGGGCTACTTTCCCAACAGAAAGTGCCGAGGATTGTAGCTAGACTTTCTTTCACCATTGTCGATGGACTTAGTTCTAAATTAGGTCTGAATATAATCCTGACAATTTGAGATCATCTAATAAAATTTATTGTGTTGTATTGGCTTGTGTTATAGGCCTTTAAGTTATTCAAAGTTTAATCCTCTCGATGTTGCATATAAAACTTGACAACACATTCAGTTGGTACGTGGCGCTGTGAACTGCAAGGAGAAAATGAGTGTAATTTGCTGGTTGATAATTTCATTATTTTGCATTCTAAACTGTAAAGGCGCGTTCTATGCTCCGTTGTTGTTTATCAGTTTAATGTTCATATTTGTCAAAGTTTAAGGCGCATAGCACTTATTTGGCCGCCTTTGTGTTAATTCCTGACTGTATAAAATTCCACTAAGTTCCTTTTCTCTCGCGTTACATCCTTGATACCAAACACAAGGAACTAAATCAAAGCACACACGCCTTGGATCGATCAGCATGATTCACACAAAGCCACTTGTTCTTTGCGATACGAGCGGCATGGACAGGCGCGGACCATACCAGGCTTGGCTGCTCGGCAGCTAAAGAGCAGCGGTTGGCTTTGCAGCAGACAGGCCTTGTTTGTTGTGTTAAACGCAGGCGCAACAAGACTCTCAAGGAACACAGTAGATTTACACTGGAAATTCGCCCTGGAAATTGTAGTGTATTGTAGTCAGTATTGTCTCAAACATACCCTGAAGAACGAAGGCCGTGCCTTTCGAAATGTTGGAAAATATACTTCCCTGACCGTGAAATCAGCCTCGCTCTTTTTTAGAATATTTGTCCTGGTATAGCTACAAGCTACATCTTATAATTTCCACTCTAGATTCGGTACACTGATTTCTGTGCTCAAAAGGTTTTCTAGTATACACCACTATCTGCACGAATTACGATCTTTCTATCTGAACACGTTATCTACCTAGAAACATGGACGTGATTTTTTTTAACATATTTTATTGTCGAAGTTTGCCCTAAGAGAAAAAAAAACCCATCGAGAGGGCTCACTTCGAAATAACATTGAATTGAAAATTTACATCAAATAATAATTAGTCAAAGCGGCAGCAAAACAAACAAAAAGCAGCATTAAGCAATGCTAACAGGTGGAAAATACACGTCTAGATACGTTTATAAAATCTTGCAAGATTTTCGATCTGTATCTGTCCAAATTCCGTCCGTGCCAGGACAAATAATGTAAATACTTTCTAAAATTGGCGTTGATACCGAATGCATAACCATGCAAAAAAATTGTTCACACGGCCGGCACCGGTTCAATTTAAATAACCGCAAGTTTCTTAATATCGGCACCGTCCAAACAAAACTTTGGTTGAAAGACTAGACCACAAACAACCTTAAAAACGCACAAGGCAGAAGGAAACACATTCAATAATCTTGTGTATATTTCTCCGATAATCAGAACTGACAGACATGAACTGGATCTCTTGTCCAACCTTAAAACGCTAAGAGTCCAACTAAATTGTTAGCTTACCTTTCAAGGGTTTCCTTTGTATTTAAAGAGACAAAATACTTGGGTTCACATGTCAGCTGTTTCTTGTGGCACACCTCAAGGCACGCCTCACCCTCCCCTCCCAGGATCATCCTTAGCTCACTAAGTGGCGGCCAGTTAGATGGTTTGCAGAAGTCCTGTATGTTGAGAATAAAATTTATAACTTTCGTAACTCGCAGGTAATCTGTAGTCTTTTCACGCGCGTGGGACTTAACTGTGACGTCATCTTAAGGGCATGAGGCTCAAATCAAAACTGGGAGGTATCAGCTTAAATTACGCACATGGCTAGGGTGACCTACTGACTATACATCACAGAAAAAAACAATTGGAACTCAGTAAACAAAGAACCTCTGGTTCCAGGTTCAAATCTCGGTACAGCACTCCGGCGAGATCATCATTACTGGCAGTCTCAGAAGCATCACAGAAGCAGACATGAAACTAATTTGAAAGATATTACCAACTCAAACACCACTGTGAGCGTCACCCATACCTGATTTTCGACATAAGCGTTGACTCTTTCTAGCATTCCAACATGAGTGAATTCATAAGGCAGATGAGGCTCTTCCTGTATGAAATAAACAAAAGAGAACATTATTGGGAATTTTCCTGTTTTTTGCCGTTTTATTCTGAAGATACCGACAGAGTTGATAAATAAAGGTAAATTCATTTGGCTACCGTAAAGAGATTCGAGTGCTGACGTTTCGAGCTTTATAAAATTTTAGACCTTCATCAGAGCGAATAGACGATGGGCTCGGACGAAGGGCTAACGCTCAAAACGCCAGCACTCGAATCTCTTTACGGTGGCTAAGTTACCTTCAGTTATCAACTTGATTGATAAATTACCAAACATCAGTTTCTATCATCCCTCTCCCACGCAACACCACGCAACACCACCCCCCTTGTCCATTTATTCCGAAGAGAATCGATGCCAAAAGCGAATTGTATATAGCTTAATTGTAGGAAGAAAGCTTCCATATAAGCCTACTCGACCAGGTAGGGGTTCAATTCTGCGTTACTCTTGTCACATCTCATTGCTTTCACTGACAACTACGAAGTTTAAAGTTTGTCCTCATCTTGTGACGTATCCAATAACGTTAACTGAAATAACTGTGAAAAGTTTCCTACCTTAGTGTTGATTATTTCCCTGAGGGCTTCTTCCACTTCAGTTAAGTTATGTATATCCACAGTCTGAACGAAAGGTTTCCCAACAAACACTTCCGCGTACGGATTTTGAGAAGTGATCTACGTACAAATACAGAAAAAATCAGTATCATTCATTATTAGCAATATTACACTATTCACTTTGAGACATAATAAATGAGTCAATTGTCTGTGATTGTTTGTCAGCCAATTTTTGTTGAGTCAGTTTAAACTGTCCTCAAGACACAGGGAACTTTCAGCGACGCTATACATTTTGGCTTGCGAAACAACCTGTTATAGCAATCTGAAACTTTGATCCGTTAAACTACATGATAAACAACCAAAAAATTACGGTCACCTAGTTACCATGTTATCTTCTATGATTGATTCTACATTATCATTAAAACAAAGGTGTACCAGAAAATCCAGCATTGAAACGGAGCTATCCCTTGTCGTCATGGTATCGCGCGTATAAAATTAAGGGGAAGATCCTGTCAATCTTTGCTTGTTTGTTTGTTTACCTTTCTGTTGAAGGGTTTGCCAGCAAAGAAGTCCGAATTTGTGCGATCCAGTGGTCGTACGTACTGTTTCAGAGAATAAAAAGGGGGATGCATTCGGGTTAAAAACAACTTCTTAATTCCTAACTTGCTAGCCGGCGCCTTATATGTGCTAACGCCTGATATTATGCCCTCAGAGCAGATATTTAATTATTCTTTTCACTGTAATATCTTAGGTTTTTAACGTTTGTTGTAGTAATGTTGAATTATCTTTTAGCTTGATAGTTTGTACGATCTTTTATACATTGAAGTTCAGTTGGCGTTGTCATTAAAGATTGTCATCATTCCCTCGGATAATGTAAAGCGGCCATATGCGTTGTCTGGGCTAATTCACGATACTACATATTAGTTGTCTCTTCGATGCCTGCCGCTTAGGTTACCAAATTTATAGCAAGTTGTTTCTCATACACCGCGCCAAGTAGCAGGCAGTTGTTGAGCGGTGGTAAGATGCGTGAATCAGTTTTTTCCGACGGATTTCACTTAGTTAGGCAAGACAAAGCTTCTAGGTACTGCCGGACTCGCTGCAAAATACAACCCGTAGCTCAAATGTATTATGAACAGTGCATGAGAGATTCAGTGTGTGAATGTTACTGTGAAAAACACACTTACATATTGATATGAAAACAAATCTTTGATCCTCAAAATCAATACCTTGTAAAAGATAAAAATTGAAATCTTGCAGTTCTCCTTTAGTTACATCATAATAGTTAAAAGTACAACTAACAATACCTTGGGATTTAGAAAGAAACATCCATTAGCCAAGGCCTCAAGGGCTGCTGGTCCTTCATATGGCTGGCCCAGACCCACGAAAACCTGAACAGGAAACCAGTTTATCAAGTTTTGAAATTCAAAGCGCATTGTTAAAATAGCCAGTTACTTAGCCACCCACTGCACGTACCTTACTAGATTCCAACAGATCAATAAGTGTCGTTATATTTACAATTCCATGATTTATAACATATTCAGGGACGCCGTTCTTTCGTTGATTCTCCTAAATTAAAAAATATAAATAAAGAAATACAACATTATTTCGATTTTCCTTATAGTTGTGCCTGCTTAAAAGCATATATAGGAAAAAAACTAAAATAATGCGCTCGTTCAACATGTCGAGTCCTAAAACGTAGATTTCGATCTTTAGTTGGAAAAAAAATTTTTAGCAAATTTTCCTCGACTAAAAGTCAACTTAAAAGTTTTTTACTTTCCATATTGGATACGCGATGTAATACCTGTTTGAAAGGACTCGCAGCCACCTTGGAAATTCGGATTAAATTTTGATGAAAAACTATAACTTTCTTTGGCGAATTGTCACCTCAAACTTTTGCAACTCTCGAAAACTTATTCCTTTTGTCGTCGGGGGGGGGGGGGGGGAGGGCTATGTCTCTTAAAGTAAGAAATGATACCAGCTAGCTTTCGAGAAATGAGATGTAAGATAGCGTTGTAGTGCTTTGTGAAGAAGTAAATAAAGTCTTTTCAAAAAAATAAAAGAAAGAAAGAAAAAGAAAGGCAGTTTGTTGAGGATAGGGGAGACAACTGAAAGAGAACGCAACAAAATCTTTCCTAAGGCACAGAATGACGACAGAAAACTCCCATTTGTGCAACCGACTCCTGATCCAAAACGCTTTCAGCAACTTTTCAGTACTTTGCTTTAACTAGAAATACGTGACTCGCAAAACCTCGCGAAGCTGGGGCTGGGTGGAAAGCCCTCTTTACTTGTATTGTAGCATCAAATGAGGAGATTAAAAGGGGCATAGGATTTTTTTTTGATGAGCATGGTCTTTTCACAGTTCCACAGGCTAGTTTGCGGTTGAAAATCTATTTCTGACGCGATGTAATGTACAACAGATGTGCAGCGCTGTCGTGTTCGATGAATTTATTTCCCACGGAAAATTATTTTACCGCGGCCACAAAACGTGTAATTTCTTCAATGCAATATTTCACAAAAAAGATTTCTAAAAGAAAGGGAAAAGATTCTGGAGAGATAGTTCTGTATCCAGTGAATATTAATGAACATTGCAGTTGAAATTTGATCATGCACGCATATTTTTTCCAATGTATGCAAATTTTGCTCCAGACGACGCCAGACAGTCTGACGTTATTAATACTTTGTTTTTCACTGTTGCTAGGCAACAGTGCGGACACCTTCAAAGATATAAACATATATATATATAAATATATTTTTCGCTCAAATTCGCGCGGCTTAGCTCTGCTCAGGCCGGCCCGGCCCGACAAATTTATTAAACTCGCTACGCTCGGGCCTTCGCGAGGAAACTAAATGTTCTCGCTGAGTGAAATAGCTTATTACTTACAATAGTACCACCCAGTGTGGCGTGCACCTCGTTGAAGTGCTTTTTCACCGTGCCAATGTAGTCACCATAGCCCTGGAAATCAGTTTAAAAAATATAGTTAGTTAAAACGATTTTCGTCTAAGTTGTCCGAGACCCATTCGTTTTCGAAGACGCGTTAAAAGAATAAAGTTGTATGTGAAGGATTTTGGATGAAAATAATTTGCTTTGTTAAAACTGAGTGTATTTCTTTAATTACTTTCAGGTCAATACATGATGTAAAAAGTTCGGTTTTAATAAAGTCCCCGAAAATGGAAGATGTTTTGCTCGCCAAAATTATACAGCACTATTTTATGGGTTAATTTTGTTACTCCTATTTTGGCTAAAATATAGTCAGTTCAATTGAAGAGTTTTCACAGTCCCTATTTTTTCCGTAGGATTTTCGAGACGCTTTACGCTTCGATCTGCCGCCATCTTGGTTTGTAACGGCGAGCGCAACCTGGGGACAGTCTAAACTACCGAGGGGGCCCCTAGTCAGGGTACATGGTGTAGTTTAGACGCTCCCCCAGGTTGCGCTCGCCGCTACAAACCAAGATGGTGGTATTATTTCGATCAAAGCGTCTAGTCTCGAAAATCCCACGGAAAAATAGAATTCTTAATAGTCTAGTCTAATTATAGGGGATACGATATGTACCCAAGGGCTGAGTAACATGTTAGACTGTCGTTGTTTTGCTTTTCCCGTTTTTCCCTAAATTATAATTCTACAAGGCTTCGCTAACTCTCATTCTTGGCACAGGCATCATGATTAAATAAGCACTTAACGCTGAATAAATCTTTTAAATTAACAGCGTACAGTACTGCAAAAATTTTCACCCTTGGTGATAAAAAAAACAAGTTAAGAAATATTACATTCTATAATTTAGCCAAAGGGGTAATTTGTAGGTGTGAGCTTTGTAATTCGATCACAATTTCGTTGTTCGTTGATCACTTGTTCTTCATTCCGGTTTTATTTTTTTCCTCACCTTCCAAAAGCCTGGATCCTTGCCATAAACTAAAGCTGCCTTTCTCGTCTTTATTCCATTGTTTCCTTTTCTTTGTGGAACAGCAAACCCGAGGAAGGAGTTGTCAGGGCTGTGAGCTGGAAAAGAAAATAGCAAAGAAAAAATATTTTGGAACGGAAGGCGCCCAGGTCTAACTAAAGCGCACACATTAGTGGGCCTCAGACCACCTTCGGGAGTTGAATGTTCCCTTTTTATAGCATTTGGATGCTATTGGATCTGTTGTGGAAACCAGAATATGAGTTTACCCAGCCTTGGCTAGAAGCAAAAACAAGCGAACAAGAGGAACAACATTCTGCTTGTCGCCCATGGCTGAGAAAACTCTGATTGTGTTTACGTTCGTAGAATGCGTCGATTGTTTGTCATCATTTAAGCAACAATGACAGCAGTGTTGTCTGGCCGATCAGAAGTGGAGATGAAATACGCCAATTACTCGAAGTAAGCGTTCGCGTGTTAATAGCGGAAAAATAGACTTTGGTTTTTACAACATGTTTCCCATTGCATGAGTGTTTTTATCCAGTACCAAAAATTAGCAGCTTAACAAATTTCGGTATTCAACGAGTAACAATGTTGTTATTAACAGCACGAAATTTTCAAGGGAAAAAAAACTTGCCGTACTTACGATACATTGTCATGAACTGTGGCAAGTGAAGGTCGAGGTCTCCCCAAGGTGATCTGCCTCCAGGAATCTTCTCCTTGTAATGCTTGTAGTTGAATTCTGCATCTGTTCCAAATGAGTCTAACACACGCAACTTGCACCTAGTGAAAAAAAAAAGATCTAAATTACTCTTATGTGTACAAAATAAGATGAAAAGCAGAAAAAAGAAAACTAAAAAATTACAGCAAGCAAAGAAAAGGTCCCCGGATGGAGGAACAAACCAACTGGATAAATAAATGAGCGAAAGAAAGAACGAACAAATAATTGAATGGCTGATATGAACGAAAGAATGTACGAACGAACGAACGAACGGGTGAGTGAGTGAGTGAGTGAGTGAGTGAGTGAGTGAGTGAAGGAAGGAAGGAAGGAAGGAAGGAAGGAAGGAAGGAAGGAATGAATGAATGAATGAATGAATGAATGAATGAATGAATGAATGAATGAATGAATGAATGAATGAATGAATGAATGAATGAATGAATGAATGAATGGATGGATAGATGGATGGATGGATGAATGAATGAAGGAAGGAATGAATGAATGAATGAATGAATGAATGAATGAATGAATGAATGAATGAATGAATGAATGAATGAATGAATGAATGAATGAATGAATGAATGAATGAATGAATGAATGGATGGATGGATGAATAGATGGACGGATGGATGAATGAATGAATGAATGAATGAATGAATGAATGAATGAATGAATGAATGAATGAATGAATGAATGAATGAATGAATGAATGAATGAATGAATGAATGAATGAATGAATGAATAAATGAATGAATGAATGGATGGATGGATGGATGGATGGATGGATGGATGGATGGATGGATGGATGGATGGATGGATGGATGGATGGTTAGATTTATCGGGCCCTATCGTAACGATGCGAGGTCCTTTCTGTAACATTTTTCCCTTTTGTAACATTCCTTTTTGTAACTTGGTCCCTTTTGTCACATGTGAGGTTACCAAAAGGAAATCATGTTACTTTTGGTAACTTTACATGGTACTTTTTGTAACCGTCAATAATTTGTGGTCCTTTCAGTAACCTTAAATTTTCCTTTTCGTAACCCTGTTTGTTCCTTTTTGTAACAAAGTTCGATACTCCTTGTTTTTTTTTTTTTTTCTTTTCTTAAGGATCATTTCTCATTTTCTTTTTTCTTATCGTTGTTGGAAATTTCTCTCCTAAAGCTAAAATCATCGATTACATTACTTTATTGGAATTTTAACATATTCTCCAAAGTAACAAACACAAAGTTTTTATTTTGCTTACAATGTTTAGGTAACATAATAGAAACTTTAAACTTCAACGGAATTTTGCAACAAACTACCCTTAAAGTGTTGCACTGTTTATAAATACAACTGATACGAGTAATTCTACTTTGTAGTATGCTTTACACTTGCCAGGTCTTCTATACTTCTCTAATAGACTGAACCCAATTATCGCGAACAAGTCCTGCATAAGTCGCATTACTGACTGCACAGGTCACAGGACGGATGGCTCAATTAACACTCTGTTAGAAGATAAATCTGCTTTCGCTGTTTTAGAAAATTAACAGGTTATAACTTACATGTTTTGAAGATAGTTTTGCTTAAGTTCATAGTTAATTTACTTTTTTGTATTTTGATCGTTTATAGCTGAAATCAACGTATACTTTCTCTTATTATGAATTCGGTGCGAAACAGGTGTTTTTATGTCATCGCGGCAACTCGCTTTTTTCGGTGACTTTTTTTTTTTTTACTAAAGTTCATTAACTCACAGGAAATTTCTAGAAACAACCTTTCTTTGTTTTTTTTGGCCATTTCTGGTTTATTTTCACGAGTTTCAAACCGATTTCATGATAGACAGTAATGTGTTGTTATATTATTTCACTTAACTCAGAATTTCTCTTGCAGTCAGTTTTAAAGCATTCATTTTCAATGGATAGACATGGTCTTTGCAAATTCAATATTGCTCTCCTTACTTTGTTTCGTCCAGATCGTTTGGGAATCACATTGAAGATTTAAGAACAAAATAATTTCAACTACTGTAACTCTCTCAAAGAAAGATATGCTAATTATTACTGTGCGCAAGTGCAATATCGCCCACGAATTACCGTGCAAGGCATCACGTTATCCTAAAATTACGGTAGATGATTTTAGAGTTCCCGCCTGAACGTTATAAAAGTAACGAGAGCAAATCCTTCATTGCGATTCTACCTTGTTCTTGTTAAAGGAGTTGGTTAAATGTCGTGCACTGATTAAAAACGAAAGTAAAGCAGAAAAATAAACGTTCCTTCGTGTTATACCCCCAAGTAGTGAGAACAACAACTTCGAGCTTGGGCCATATACTACGTCACTGTTTTCTGCCCTCTTCATCTGTCATCTACGCTTTTTTTTTTCTTATTATTTTTGTTTGACTTTTCTCTGTTAAACTAACGGCATCCATTGCAGTTACTCTAGAAGAAATATGATAACATATTCTCCAACAAAACGTTTTCATTTGACTTAGATAACAAACTAGAGGCCTCAAACTCCAACGAGATTCCATGACAAATTGCCTCACACGAAGGTGACTCATCATTACTAAACTACAACGTATTTCGTCTGCCCCTGATTAAATGTTGCACTTTGAAACTCAACTAGATAATGTAAATGTAACCACTTAGGCTTTTGGTTAAAATGAACAGAGACACTCAAATGAAGTTAAACAAAGACTTCTTTCTATCTACCGTGAACGGACCGGCTAGATTACTCAATGGGCAACTAAAAGGCACCCCTTTTAGGTCTGGTAGAGCAAGTTACAGGATATTGTGTATTCCGTATTCAAAGAATTGTCTTATCTTCCCGTCAAATTCTGAAATGTGGTAGAAGAACAACCTGCTTGCTCCTCAAACGGAATAGTTATTAAGACAATGGTCACTTCTTTGAATTAATTCGGGCTAATCTTCGCCTCTCTGTGCGAATTTTGTCACATAATTGCAATGCAGTGAATCCTTGCAAGCTGACTCGCCCTCTGTCGTGATCCTGGATAGCTTTAAGAATCTCATCGCGTTTTACTGGAGCATTTGACTCAATAAGCTCTTTGAAAATCTCATACATCAGGTCAGTTTGTTCATCATTAAAAGCAATGCCAGAATTGACTGTTGTATTTGAAACAACAGACTTGTCATCGACAAAGTCAATGTCCATTAATCGAGCGCTTCTTTCTTTCCATAATCCGATGCGTCTTAACCTCTCTTCTGGACTTTCCATTAAAGTTGGGGGTTCTGCAGTGTTTCTGTTTTTGTTTTCTTTGATTAAGCTTCTCACTTTGTCGCGTACACTACCTGGAGGAATCTTGAACAAAATTGTATTGCCTGTGATAGTGGCTTTCACTTCTTCGGTACTTATTGTACCACTTTCAATCTGCCCTTTAAACAGTGTGGCTACCTCAGTTACCTCTGTCTGATTCCACTTGTGTCTTGGGCTGGTGGACACAATTTCCTTCTCTTCGTTTGAACCAGTATCCGAAGGGATACTACGTAAGACGCGGTGCAACTGTTCTGCAGTTGGCAATAATTTACGAAAGAAAAACGTGCACTTTCAAAATGTTTCCCCCTCTTTATCCAAGGTTAACTGACTCAGAAAAGCAACACTACATGAAACTGTTTCCTCGAAAATATTATTTAAATATATAATATGGCATGTCACTTGTTTTTTATTAACAAGTCTTTTTGTACAATGTCATTCTTAAATGGCTTAACTTCAACAGAGGTCTTTTTGCACAACGCCAAACGCCATGCACTGAATTAAATGGGTCTTTGTAAAACGAGGATACACACAGGGGGATGCGGACTGCGGATGGCGGATTGATTTTCTATTTTTTTTTTTTTTTTCAAAAAATGCATGCTTATATTGTTAATTATCACCTTCCAAGGAAAATTTGTCTTATGTAGTTTTAATTTTATTAATATATATTTTTTACCAGTCACGCAGCGATAACGCTATCATCGTTTTTCTAGTTTTTCACCCAAGTAAGACTGACACTACAATAGACTGTGAGCAATCTCTCCTCTGCTCGAAAACCAACAGGGAAGAAAAATCGAGGCGGGTCGCGCGTGCGTGGGGCAAAGCCGTGAGCAGCACGCGCGCCTGGAGCTACTCTCTTTGCCTCACGCTCGCGCGACACGCCTAGAATAATTTTGTTAGATTATAGATTAGTATAAATCTACTAGCATTCTATCATAATTGCTGTTGTCTTATTGGCCACGCTACTTACTATCTATTCTGTTGAAGATAGTGAGTAGAGTGAGTAGCCTTACAATGTGCGGTTGTCAACAAAATGGCGGCCACTTCTTCGCGTTTTTGAAGTGTCTGTGAAGAGGATTTTGGATAATTACTAGTCAAGGCGATTCCAGAGAAGACAAAAATTGCAACGAGATATGGAGTGACGATTTTTCACGGTAAGAAAAGGAATCGAAACAAGAGACTGAATGACTTTATTCTTCATTTACACTTTTAAAACTCGTAAATTTTATAATAGGTTGCGTTTCACTAACACATTTTGTAAAAGCTTCCAAAGGGCACGTTTACGTTAGTATATCTTTGATTGTCATTTTACAATAAAAAACACGGCTACTCGTTTCAGTTTCGAGCGAATGACGCAAAGGCGCTTACACAGAAGCCAATGCAATGTGAACTTTTTATATCATTTAGTAGTTCAAGCCAATGCAATGTGAACTATTTGTATCATTTAAAGGGGCAGTATCATGGGAAATCGATGGGAGATATCATGATTTTTGGCCAAAATTCACTAAATTTAAACTTTGAACACTGTGTTAATTAATTTCTCAATCGCTAATTTAAAGAAATATTAATAGTGATTCTAAGACGAAAGGTTGAACCAAAATATAGTACAACCGGCGATTTTTAGTGTGTTACAACAGCGAAATTTGAAAACGTCCGCCAGACGTTTTAAATTTTGAACCCCTCTCTATCTTGGTCATCTCCGGCAAAAATATCCGTGGATAGTTTCTTTGCATTCTGAGTCTTTTAACGGAATTTTGTCATTATATCTTGGCTGCTATCAACCGAATAGCGTCTTTCCGATTTTCAACGTGTTACTAAAAATAGCGTGATACTGTCCCTTTAAATGTGAATCTGTCTTGTTATTAAGTTTTGAACGACTAGTAGATTTATACTAAAACAATGAGATTATTCGCTCTCGATTGCTATGCATGATAGTTGATTCGGGCCTCGCCCTCAATAACTATCACGCGATAGAAATCGAGAGCGAATGATCTAATTTTGAACTAGAAAATCCGCCGATCCACCAAAGAAAAAAAATGCTCAAAATTGAATCCTCAAAATATTTAACAGTTACCTAACACTGGATTGTGCTTTAGCAAAATATCTAAGGGACTAACAACAAAAGATAATCAACAGCCAAAACAATATCTCGCACATCAAACTGCACATCAAAAGCACCACCACGCATTGAGCTTGAGAGATCATCAATCCGTAAACAAACTTCTGCACCGTCGTGTCCTTTATAATATTATTACTGTTAGGTACTGTCACTTTATAATTACAAGCTTAAAGAACACAAGAAACAAATACACGGAAACAATTTTTTTCCTTGTGACGATATTATTGCGCTACTAGTACTTCGCGTTATCTCTCTTTTGACCTATTAATTACAGATTATAGAAAACAAAATTCTTATGTTTTCGTTATGAGATTAGAACGATACGATAACTGAACCAATTTTAGAGGAAACTTACCTTTGACTTAAACATCACATGCTTTCTAAAAGGTCCTTTTTGTAACCGGGCAATTGAATCTACCACTGATGCTTTTCTGTCTATAGATAAACACACTTTTTTTTTCGACAAGCTTTGCTTAAGGATGACTTTGAGCTTTAGCATACTTGAGTTACAGCATTTTCCAGTAAAAACTGTCAAATCTATATGGCTTTTGTTGATAATTTTGGCTGTATCGACTTATTTATAGGTGTTACAGCGTAGAAAAAATAAGATATAGTAAGGTTCATATTGCAGACAACATTTCGCTAACTAAAGTAACAATTAGTTTTTATATTTATAGGTTTTTTACAAAATGGTCCTTATTGTAACGAACTAGTGCCTACGGATCAAACTCTTTAGTTGTGTTTTTCACAAGCACTTTTTTGTCGGATAGAAAATTAACCATACTGCATGATAGATTGTTCTAAGGTCTGCATGTAACGGAGGTAACTTAATATATCTTTTACTTGTGACTCGGCAATTAATGAAAATAGTGGGTCCTTTTCGTAACATGGTTGATCAACTTTTTACTCTAACCATTCTCTAAAATTTAGAAGTGAAACGATATAACATTGAAGTTTTTTTGCACTCAGCACTGAGTTCAATAACTAATTTATAAGGCCCGAGTGGAATTCCTATTCCAAAGCCTTTTCAGGAAGAGTTATTACGCTGTAAATCATGTATATTAAAGTGTAACAAGCACTAACGTTGTGTGAACATGGCCTCTGTCCTTTACAAGATAAATTTCCCACTTGGAAGGCTTTGAAATAATATAATGTTTTGCACACACGTTAAACACATCCTTTTGTACTTCTGAGCAAAATTTGAAGGGAATTGGTTAAAATAAAACAAAGTTATCACTGTTTAACTTAAGACTTCAAATGTGAGCACTTTTCCCGAATCCCAAAACTCTCATCGACATGAAAGTTCCAAGCATTTTATCATGAAATTTGTTTCGCTGAATTTAACGCGAAACAAAAAGCCTGTGGTTGTTCCACGGGAAGGGATGCATGTACAGAGGACTTTCTATCCGCATAAACGTCGACGGATTTTTTTTAATTACTCAAAAACTGACAGAAACCACAGCAGTGTTCCTTATTGTAACATTTTCACAAGTGCCTTGCCATAAAACCAAGAAAATGACGTATTTGCGAGAAAATATTGTGAAGACTAACAAAATTACCTTTAATGTCTATGATAAAACTCTTAAAAGTACAAAATCATTAAAAGTGATTCATAAGGCTACTGTTGAAAGTTTGGTTACCACAGGGACCCACCATGAATCTAAGGATGGATGGATGGATGGATGGATGGATGGATGGATGGATGGATGGATGGATGAATGAATGAATGAATGAATGAATGGATGGATGGATGGATGGATGGATGGATGGATGGATGAATGAATGAATGGATGGATGGATGGATGGATGGATGAATGAATGAATGAATGAATGGATGGATGGATGGATGGATGGATGGATGGATGGATGGATGAATGAATGAATGAATGAATGAATGAATGAATGAATGAATGAATGAATGAATGGATGGATGGATGGATGGATGGATGGATGGATGGATGGATGAATGAATGAATGGATGCATGAATGAATGAATGAATGAATGAATGAATGAATGAATGAATGAATGAATGAATGAATGAATGAATGAATGAATGAATGAATGAATAAGTGAATGGATGAATGGAAACGACTTTTCCTTTGTGTTTTTGGTAAATTGTACAACTAATTTGAGCTGAAGGTATCGGGTGAGTGATGTATGTCTTTTCTATGGTGCGAAGATTATTTTATTCGTGACAGCCTTTTCCATATATATGTCGATGCATGTTTGTGTTGAAACCAAAAACAGCTTGTTTTGTGGTCATTTAATAGGGTATGATAGATTAAAATTGACTGTAATGGTAGTTGGATATGAAGTGGTAAAGAAAAAAATACCAACTTGTGTAGCGAATAATCAGGGCCACTTTTTGACGCCACTATCAATACCCCCATGATATCAGTGAAAATCAAATCAAGTTCGTCTGTTAACGTATCACGAACGCAACCATCTGGAGCAGGATTAACTAGAGAACTGTTGACGAAACAAAGAAAAGAAATTTCTAAGAACTGTGTTAAGCAGCGTTTTTATATTAAAGGAAGGGGTTCACGTCTCAGCCCACTCATGTGCATGAATCTAAATGCTTTTTTCTCTTTCTTATCAACTTTATGGTCTTAAAAATTGCAGTCAAGTGTACTTCAGTAATCAATTCTATAATTAGTCTAAGCAAAATGACTGATGACCAAAATTCACAGAAAATGCTAGTGGATTGTACTAATATAGTCGATATTGAATTTAGCATTGACCCGTAGGATTTATTCCACGGCTGATGTGTTTACAGTTATTTGCATGCGAATAAACGAAATCACATGAAAAAAATTACCACCCGAGTTTCCTATTCCCTTCCAAATGGTTCATAAACAACGAATTAAGGACGGTGCCTACTATTGTTACTGCGCATACGTTCTGCGCATCGCGAGATACTCGGGTTTCCTATGGGTGGTGCCTACTAATACAGGAATATTTTTGCGCGGTTTAAAACTATACGGAGGAAGCAGAGCTTACCAAATGCTTTTGGTATCTCAAAAAAAATTGGGCTAACCATGCATTTTTCAGAGATACTTAAGCTTCAATTTAGGAAAAGATCCCATACATTGCTTTATATTTTGGCATTTTTTAGAGATATTAATGTTTAATTATCTCTGAAAAATGCGTGGCTACCCCCAATTTTCTTTTTGGATTCCAATAGCCCTTGCTAAGATCTGCTTTTCCCGCAAAGTCATAAACCGCACAAAAATACTTCGATATTAGTAGGCACCGTCCTTAAAGTGACAGGCTTGGGTCATAGCGAGTAAAGGCGAAAAAGTGTTTTGATTCATGGACATGCGCAGAACCGTGAACCCCTCCCTTTAAACCATGAGTATTATATATTATTTTTTTCAAAAGTGTTGTAGTTGTTGATGATGATTCCGTTACAGGTATTATTAGCTAATTTTTTTGCCTTAGTTTACCTTGGAATATCCTCCATTTGAAAGCCGACGATCAAATCATGTCCTAATATGTAAAGGGCACTTATCAGATCGCACCACTGGGTCAGCTCACCTAATGGCCCTCCCATAAAAGCGTTGTCTAAGAAGAACTTGTGCTCTCCCATTCCAGCCAAGTACAACAGGATCTACACAGACAGACACAGATCTTAGCACGACACACTGTTATGAAATGAAAATGCCAATAAGCCTGGGGGTAATTAATCCATGTTTATATAAGGTACCATACGGTTTCCCCTGTTCCCCATCACAATATCTCCTTAATGACTTCTATACCCCTTCATACCCCTATATGCTGCTTTGAACCCAGTGTCAGTGCCCTCGAATACCCCAATAAAACGCCTGTATGCCCTTGAATACCCTGTAAGCCCCTGTATTCCCTTGAGCATCCCTGTAAACCCCGGTATGCCCTCGAACACCCCTTTAAACCCCTGTATTCCCTTGAGTACCCCTGTAAAACCCTATTTATGCCCTTGAAGACCTCTGAAAAGCCCTGTGTTCTTTGGAATGGCAAAAATAGATGGTATTGCGAAAAAATGACAACAACAACAAGAAATAATAACCATTAACAAACTAAACCTTTTTTCTTTTTTTATTGTACACATTTCGCGTCAGTCGTATTTCTTCAATGGCTTTCATCCAGTGTGGCCAGGTACCCATAATACGCTTTCTTATCCAATTGTATCTCTCGCCCTTAAACTTGTCAAGAAGCGCAGAAAGATTGGTTTGAAGAGTGGCCTACGAGAAGACGACGCATCTTGATAAGTTCAAATACAAAAAATAAGTAAATAAATAAAAACCATGAATGCTTTCCTATAGAATAAGCTGATGGAATATATAACAATTATCTCGCGACTACTCTCGCAGGCTAACAAGGAGTTAAATACAAAAAGTGTACTGCATTACTAAACCGGTTTTGTTGGCCTATAAATGTACGTATATGTTATCAGTATCTATTACCTTCTGTCGCTCCGTTGAAATTACGAAAGGGCTTTTGTGTTGTCTCCATGGCAAGACTGGGCACCAGGCCTCTTTCTGTTGGGAAATCAGTATCACATTTAAGCTGGCCTGAACAGAGACACATTTTAAACGATTCATCTCAGTGATGACCCTTACCTCGCTTAAATATTGAATCACGGAACAAGTATTCTTTGGATCAACCCTGTGTTTCTCTCCATGGCATTTTTCGTTCCATTTCTTGCTAAACTCCTGTAGACGTTTATAGTAAAAATGTTATCAGTATTGTATTATACTAAATTACTGTTCAGGAACTTAACTTGAATGAAAACTGAGGGTAAAAGTGGTATAAGTAGTAACTGAGCCAATTGCATGATATTGATAATGATGATGATGACGACGATTAATATCAGTTAGTGGTGACGACAATAGCAAAATGCTGTCAATCATCAGTAAGCTGTATTACTGTTCAGGAACTTTACTTGAATGAAAGCGAAGTGTAAAAGTAATTTGGGCAGCAACTGGACTAATGGTTTTACGATGACGATGATGATGATGATAATGATGATGACGATTACGATTATGATCAGGGAAATGGTGACGGCGATAGCAAATATTGTCAAACATCAGTATGCTGCATTGCTGTTGAGGAATGTAACTTAATTGAAAGCGAATATAAAGTAGCTTGGGAAGCAACTGGACTAATCATTTTATGATGATGATGATGATGATGATGATGATGATGATGGCTAAATGATGACGACAATGGATGTTGGTGATGATAATCAGTACTTGTCTAGTATCATATTATACTAGCCCTGATGAGCATTATTATTCAATAATCACTATTTCATTTTATTAAAAACTGGATCATTGTATAATGCAATTCCAGGGATCTGATTGGCTTAGCGGCCATGGTATATGAGCCATTATACCATGCCCGAGAAACAGGGACCATTAAATTGTCTTCTGGTTGTTCTTGCAAGGCGCAACCAGCACGATCAAGCAATATTTCCGGATTGTTTTTAATAAAACAATTATTCCACTCGCGCTTGTTGAATATGAGATGATTATAGCTAACTCGGCGCTACGCGCCTCGTTGGCTATCTATCATCTCATATCCAACGCGCGCTCGCGAAATAATTGTTAAACTTGTGTTATCGTATGCAGATATTTAATATCAAAACTTTAACTTTTTGAGCTTTACTTAGAACATGGCCGAAAACGTGAGTTACCCACCTTGATTTTAAAATCACATAGCGGAAAAACAGGGTCTTCTGGAATACGGCATTGGATCATGTTATCACTGACATTATGAGGTGTAGCTGTGTTTAAACAAAATTAATTAATAATAAAAATAACCAATTGCAACAAGTGACTAGGCAAAATATAATAGTCAAATGTGGTTGTAAAGTCTTTGATCTTTCGATGAAATATGAGATGATTGAACATTACAAAAAAAAATTAAAATAGATCAAATTGAACGGGCAATCATATGGGGAAACAACTACCCAACAGAATATTGCTGATGCAAGTCCATCTAAAAGAAGCCATTAAATTGCCTCCCATTGCGGACAAAAAGAAAGAGTTATAATCGATCTATCCAAAAACTTTAGTTTAAAGGCCAACAGCTTACAGAGCTTAAGATTTTTCAGCGCTAAAACTGCTAACTGCACTAGTAGCCTTAGTCACTCGAGTCTCGTTTTTACATACTAAAGCAGCACATTTATATCAATTCAGGAAAAGTGAGAAATGCCAAAGTATCCCACGTATTCATGAAAGGTTATTACTTTAACATTATGTGGTACTCCCGCAAGGACAAACGGCATGATATTCCTCCAAGATATACTAACCTTCGGGAAGAACTCGTGCTTCGAGAAGAATTTTCAGTGCCGTCCTCTTCGCAGGGATAAATGGTAGACTCCTCTCATCAACACGCGAAGTTATTTTCAAAATGCCGATTTGAACTGTGAAGAAAAGAAACCCAAATCCAGACCACATCAAAATAACTTTTTTGCTCGTAAACAGACGCATTGTTCTCGTTCGTTTAAACAACCTGAGATCTACCGATGAGCTTGGTTATTCTTAGCAGGCAAATAAAATAATTCTAAATGAGGTTAAATTCCTATGGTTACGTTGTTAATTTCCTCGAAGGTGTTTCTGCCATCTCACCTTTAGGCCGTCAACGAAATTTAATGAATGCGTTGATGTCTACTATTGGCGGCTCCAGTTTATGACATATCAAATCAAATTGAGGAAAGCTTGGTTTCTTAACACCACAATTCTTGTTAACATTCGGCCATTGGACACTCGTAATAGGTCCGTCTGTAAACGGCCAGTTCTCAGGCTAAGACAATATTTCGAAGAAATTCTATGTGGGTTCTCAAATCTTTTTACGGCAGCAATTACCTGCTTTATCAACTCTCAGTTAATAAACCAAATATTCGCCGTTTTCACCTCCCACCAACGCAGCGCGCCAGTTCAGCGCTTTTAGTTCATCACTTTATCCAGTGATTTTAAAGACAAAACAACGACCCCAGAATAGCTGTCACTTTTATTCACTAACTTAACAATTGAGTCTTCAGTCGCCTTGTCACCAGTGGTTACTCGACAAACAGCTCACCAACAGTGTCAAAAAAGTGTAAGGGCTTTCACGAAATAGGCCTTATCACGGTTTTCGACGCCATTTTGACGGGTAGGCAAATAACAGTGTTTGTATGGAAATCCAATGTCAAATAATTTTTATAAAACATGGCTTCTGAAAAATTCATGAATTAGAAACTTTTGGCACTAGGAAAAGGATTTTAAAAACAAAATTGGAGGGATGTAGCTGTGACAGAAAGCGTCCAGTCGTGTTTTGAACTTTCCATACATTTGTCTGTATAGCGAACCAGCCGTGAACTGCTACTAAAAATAGTTCGCGGGAAAAAATACAGGGAAATGTATGGAAAGTTCAAAACACGACTGGACGCTTTCTGTCACAGCTACATCCCTCCAATTCTAGTTTCCTTAAAATCCTCTTCCTAGTGCCGAAAGTTTCCAATTCATGAATTTTTCAGAAGCGATGTTTTATGAAAATTATTTGACATCGGATTTCCATACAAACACTGTTATTTCAAGCCTGTTTGCCTACTCGTCAAAATGGCGTCGAAAAGGCCTATTAAAAAAAATACAGTCTCACACTAGAATGCTCCAGCTGTTTGGTCAGCGGTTGGTACGGCGAGGAACGGGATTGGAAGAAGTCACAGGGCTCAAAGGAGTCAAATTTGATGAGAATCACCGGGAATTCCAGCCATGTCGAGCTTGTTGACATTAAACTCGATTAAAGCTGCAATTTCCCGATAAATTTAGCCGGAATTCTCATCAAATTTAATTTTTTTTAGCCCTGTGTAACAGTGTGCAAATCTGGGCCATTCGTAATATCGTTTTTAGCGCTTTATGTAGTTTCGTAATTTGGTAGTACAATAGGTACTTCAAGATTAAATTGCGGCATTTCGTTTGACTTAATTGTCATTTATATCACCGATTAATTTTATTTCCTTAGAAAGATTGTGTTGCTGTCATTGGAAAGGCATAAGTTAATCAGTTTTTCACTGTGATTTACACTCTTAAAAAAGTTAATAATCATCAGCGTATACAGTAACGACGCCTATGTAAACTCCGAAGCCATAACTCGATTAATTTCTTCTGGTCAATTTCATTTAATAACGTTTGCGGGGCTAAGGCTATTTTGCGAAACGAAACGAAACGAAAAGTTGAGAAACAAGGTGATATTTCGCAAAAAGTAATTTTTTCCAAAATTGCTATTTTGCGAAATTTTATCGGGAAACGTGTTTTCTCCACAGCAACAACCAGAACAGATAAAAGTTAGCTGATCAGGCTAAACCAGCATATTTCGAAAAATAGTAATTTTTCCATAATTGCTATGTTGCGAAACGGGTTGTTATACGTTAAAACGAATGGCAATCACCTCTCACAACAATAAGTTTTATCGGGAAGCATGCATCAAGTTTTCGCCATAAGAACAATCAGAAAATTAACTCATCAGGCTAAAGCAGCGTATTTCGCAAAATAGCATTTTTACGACGTTTTACTATTTTGCGAAATCAGAGATTTAATTTTGTCGCAGCGAAAAAAGTATTGCGGTAATTGGCCTTCATGTTAAGTGAAAACGGTATTTCTGATATAACCAGCCCTTGTTTTTCAACTTTTTGTTTTATTTCTTCTGGTTTGGTTTCGTTTCGTTTCACAAAATGTCATAAGCCCGTTTTGCGGTAAGAGATCTTAAAAGGCATTACTGAATAAGTCTACTATGCTTGTTGGACTGGTGACGATACGATTGATCACTCGGTCGACCTCTACTGACTGGCTAACTTCTTCTTTTTTAATGAAAGATATGTGTAGTGTATGAAACTAGACACATCGGTTATCCCATGTTTAACTACAAAATGAACGCTTCAACATTTGCCACAGATGGGTTTTTTTTTGCGTTTTTTTAAATAATCGCGCGTCCGTTTTCCCTCTTCCGTCTCAACGTGACTCATTTATCCCTAGTGGAATTTCTATCAACGGCCGAGAGTTAGCGGCCATGAATTCTTTTGTTTCAGTAGATACAGTCAACTCTCGCCTTGCGGGCACTTCGCTATTACGGACACCCCCGAAAATACGGACCGTCAGGCAGCTGAGTCCCCGGCGAAAATGGATTACGGACGTTTGACTGAAATAAATTCCCGCTACAGTCAACTCTCGCCTTGCGAACACCTCGCTATTACGGACACCCCGATGATACGGACAGCAGCTAAGTCTCCGGCAAGAATAGATTACAGATCCGTTTGACTAAAATTCCCCCTATCACGGAGTCTCCCTATTAAGGACGGTGCCCATTATTGTTACTGCGCATACGTTCTGCGCATCTCTAGATACTCAGGTTTCCTATGGGTGGTGCCTACTAATACAGGGATATTTTTTGCGCGGTTTGTTAAAACTGCGCGGAGAAAGCAGAACTTAGCAAGTGCTCTTGGTATCCATAAAGAAAATTGGGGGGGGGGGGGGGGTAACCATGCATTTTTCAGACATAACAAAGCTTCAATTTGGAAAAAAAGCGCCATACATTGCTTTGTATTTTGCAAGAGACTCATACAGTACTTTAATATCAAGACCAGAATTTGGAAAAATATAGCATAGGGCTGCTAAGATGAAGGTAGTATTCCAAATTCTGATCTTGACACTAAAGTGCTGAACAATTCTCTAGATCTTCTTTCCACTGTTGTATTACTTAGGAAATTCCTTGAAGGCTTAACTCCGCCCTGCGCAAGTAACGAATAATGGTCATTTATTTTAGATAATTTCGTGCACGCAACCAGACGCTGTAATGAAGATCAACTTAGAAGTTGCAAAACGATCATTTTATTTCATGCTGGAGCTATAATGACATTTAACAGCCTACTTTGTCATATAAGTCTAAGAAATAATTTGTTGAGTTTGTAAAAGGAGCCACAGAGATCTTTCTTAATGCTAACTTTTACCAGTAGCCGGATAGCTCATGTAAATAATTTAATATATATTTCGAACTTATTTTTATTTTTATCATTCCTTTTATTTTAGTAATAGGACTCCCTTTGTTTTTACAATGACGGGGCTATCCTGTATAAATATTATTATCCTAAGTCCCCAGAGCCTGGTTTGTGTTTGCCAGAATAGTTCGTTACGAGCGAAAAGGCCGGCTCCCTTAAAAACGATGAATACTACGGCTGAGTTTTGGTTTCTTGCTTACCTATGTAGCCAGTTAATTTCAGGAGAAATCGTGAAATGTGAGTCGTTTATCAAAGCCGAAACGCTCAGCGGGTCTTATTTGAATGCCATGCCAACGGTCTCTTTCTTCCCGAATAAACCTACTCTGAGCATGCAGACTGCCATGTTCATGGTCAGAGGCGTTGCCAGGTAACAGCCTGTGTTTGTCTTTGGACTGACGGGTGGTCCAACTGTGATGCATTTTCCCATTGACGAACTGATAAATTCAGTAATATGATTTTAGCATCCAATCACTTTACCCAGAAATTAATTTGTTCCTAGTCGAAAATATATATAGAACAAAACTTATAAATTGAACTGTAGGCGAATCGAAGCGACTGCGATTAGTTTAAAAGTTTATCCTTCGCAAGGCTTCTTAGCCATGAGACAAGCTTTTCCCGCTGTGGCTCTGTGAACCAATCACTGGCGGCCGCTGTGGCAAGAAGCATATGAACATCCTGCCAATATGCAGCACAATTGTGGTAGTAATCAAAACAACGCTTAAGGGGGCCCTCTGGTTGAAAACCATCAATAAAATAGGTCATTACTAAAATAGTCATAGCATCCCCCCCATTTGTGGTAGACTGCTGAAATTTGGTATGAAGCAAGTGTTTGACTCTATGTACCAACTTGTGAGTGAACTTGACCATATTTGTGTATTCTTAGTTAATTATTAACAACAACAAAGATTATATCAATTTTCAAGCTGTCTTCTGCCCCCTCAAATAAAAAGAACAAAATACATCTAATTGAGCTGGTTTTAAGCCTCATTGATCTAATTAAGAAACACTACAAACCTATTGAGCGAAATCGGGTTTCGACTATTTGTGTCACCATGGCAACCAAAGCACTTGAAATAAAAATCAACTTGTCAAATCTCCAGTTATTTTTAGTGAAATGGAATTTGGCTCAATAGGTTTATAGTATGTCATGTCAAAAATATTTGTGCCAAATTTGGTGATGTCTGCACAAATACAACTTGAAAAATTTAAGGGGGCAGCCAAAAATGCACGAAAAATGCATATTTTCAGAAAATGCAATTTAAAGTAATTAATGCCTAGAAACATGACTTCAAGTTAGTTTTCCACAACAAAACACAATATGTTGGCAAAAATGTGTTCAAATGGATATGTTCAAAGTCTTGTCTTGTTCTACTTTGCCTTTTTCTTCCTTTTGAGTTCATTGCAGGGTCCAAGTTCATTGAAAGCCCCAGCTGCATACGTAACATCCTCGCGATGGATCCTTAGGTCTTCATCACGCTGTTTGGCTTGTCTCCGAGCAACTCTGTATTTCTTGTGCAAATCTTGCACTCTCTTCTCTGTCTGCTTAACTCTGTCTGAATCCCTTCTCCTTGCTTCTTTCTTGGCACTCTCACCCACACTTAGCCCAACCTTGCCCATGATAGCATGCTTTGCGGAGGCACCACCACTGAAATGTAAGGCAGCTGAAGAAGCAGCCAACTGCACTCTCCTATTCCCATGCCACTTGTGTTTTGGACATTTGTTCCAGACCAGTGAGTTGATGGACTCATTAGCATTCTGGGTATATCCAGGCAAACATCTGGCAAGCAGAGCAGAATCTGTAAGCCGGTCATAAATCTTGATGAGATGTTCCTTGAACACGCTGTCAAGATGGTATGGCTTGTCGGGGCAAGGTAGCCCTTTCTTGTATTTACACCATGAATTTGATGGACAATACTTGTGTCTTTCTTTATCTGGCAGTTTTAGGCAGTGAAACAATCCTGCAAGAATTGCAGTCTTCATAAGTTGCACAGCCTGGTCCCTCTCTTCAGTAGTTGTGATGTCTTTCTTTACATTGTTGCGAATTGCCTTGCCATAATACTTTTTCAGTTTTTCTATGGCAGCCTTTGTCAGTCTTCCATTCCTCCCCTTCATTGGCTTTCCATCATCTAATTTGACTGAGGATTTTTGAAACTCATACAGAGCTTTTCCAAGCCTCTTTTGGACATGGCCAATACAGTCAAGTTTCATGACCCTGTCACAACCTGCAGTTCCAGCCAGATGATCCTCTTCCCACTTCTTGAAATTCTCTGAACTTTTCCAGTTGACATATTCTTTGTCAGTACTTTGGAGGTTTTCATAATGGTGGCAAGTGTCACAGGCACCATAAATGCTCCAAACTGCATTATAGGCCTTTGAGTCTCCATCCGAAATCATCCATGTGTATCTGATGAAATCACACTCACTTCTTCCCCACAGCCTTTTCGCACATTCCATCTCCATACTTGGGCTGGATCCTTTGTAAGAGCCTTTACACTGATGGGTCTGGAACCAATCTTCAAATTGCTCTTCAGTCAAACTTGCTTTCTTTTGTACACACAAGCCACAGGTTTTGGAAATAACTTCCAGGTCAAGTACCTTGCCAGTTGCAGCCGAAATAACAAATCCAACACAATGATTGGCAGTGTAACCTCGTTTTGACCATGAGCCATCAATACTTACTGGAATACTAATTACTGTTTGGTCATCAGCATCAGTGATGCCTTCTTCTTCTATTGCCTGCTTTCTTGCCTCAGCTTTGTTTAGCGCTAATTGTTCCTGTACTACCTCCTCGTGAGCCTTGCTTAGTGCCTCTTCATGGTCATACCAGGTTGAAAGTGACATACTGAATGGCATGTTGAGCATTTCACACAGTTTAGAAATACCTTCTTTTCCAACTCCCATCTCAAAAGCACCATAAACTATCCGCCTATTCAAATCTTTGCCTTGAATTGTCCTTGGGATGGTGTCGTTGGAGGGATGATCACCAGTGCCGAGGAACTCTGTCATGCCACAGTCACACTTGACAAAGATTGAGCTGCTCATCCCCATTCTGTTCACTGTGCTATCTAATACTTCAATTTCACCTACAAGGTAAATTAAAGGAGATAATTTATCATTTTCTTGTTTAAACCTTCATAATTAGTGGATTACAAATTCATTTTCACGTTTTGCTTCCTAACTATAACATTATGTAGAAATTTCTAAAAGCTCACCTGAGGCACATGGTGTATGAGTGTGAATTCTCTTCACAAATTTTCTTAAACTTTCCATCGATACCAGGCGATATCCTTGAGCAGTTTCTAAGTCCTCCAGTATACTTTCATCCGAGGAAGAGGCATCAGCTACACAAGCGCCAAGTTTTAGAGAAGAAGCCGGCACTGTTGGTGGTGGAATCATTTCGCTCACCACATCATCTTCACCAACAAACGTGATGTTCACATTTCGCTCTCTCGTAGCGTTTCTCGCTGTTTTTGCTTGTTTTTGAACACCTTTAAATCCTTTTCGCCTCTTTGGTTTACCTTTCTTCAAAACAGACTGTTTTTTCCCTAGCTTCGGCAGAATTTACCTTGTTTTGAACGACATAAAATACTGTATATAAACTGTAAACTGACACACGCGAGTGGAAAGTGGCGACCTTGTTTGAGATTGCTAGTGCTTTGCATCCAGGCCTCCAAAATGACATCCAGGAATCTGGAATGAACTACAGGATGTAGGGGACCTCAGGACTATGGAATTGAATGTTGCTTTTACATTTTAAGACTAGAAGATTGGGGAAAAAGCTATTGTTTACAATAGGTTACCATGGCAACGGAAAAACAAACTTCAAAACAACTGCGTTTTTTACTCCGCAAGAGAATTTATGTAAAAATAAAAAGCATATTCCAAATCTAAATAGATTTAGTAGATATTACTCTAAAAAAAAAAAAAAATTCTCAAAAATTTTTCAAATTTTCGAAATTTCAACCAGAGGGCCCCCTTAAGACAAGTGAAGACGCGCTCTGGGTCAACATATCGAGGTCTATCAATAAGAAAACGAGATATGAAACAGGATAGTTTGACGACGCTTCTGGGAGAGTAACCATATCCGTAATCTGGATCCCAAGCCGGATCAAAATCTTCATTTGACTGGTTTGACCGGATTCGCGTTCGCACTCTCAACTCGCGCAGACTGCGCTGTAGTCTTCGAATCGTTTCTTCGGAAATCTGCAGAGACTTCTTAGCTTGTCTCAGTTCGTTCTGTAGCGCCTCTATCTCCGTGTTAACATGGCCTTTAAAAATGTCCTGATTATTTAGTTTGGCGCATTTGCTTTGATGCTGGCAGATTTCGCTTTGTAGAACCATTCCATCGCAACCGCAACACTCTACAAGTGTATATCCACAGTTCTTCAAATGGTTCTCTAAATCTCCTAGTTTTAAAACCATCCCACAACCACTTGTGGAATTCTCGCACTCAACAGACAGTTCATCAATCACTCCTCTTAAAGCCAAAACCGGTGCCGTCTTACACATGGTCACTTCGCGGCGACATTCTGGACACGTTTTGTCTCCGTGGCACTCAGCGTTCAACCACTGCTCCAAACACTCTTCGCAGTACGTATGCCCGCAACGCGTCACTAGAGGTTTCTTGAATACTCCTGCGCATATCCCACAGAGGAGGTTACGATCTATTCGAGACACAAACATCGTCGTGCTGTAACCCATTTTAGGAGGCGCGAATTACGTTACGTGGTTTGGCCGCCTACAAGAACTTACTGACGCATACGCGACAAGCCGTTCAACGTTATTAACGCGATTTGTATCAATATCCAACGCGTTCTTGAAAGCAATTACTGATTTTTTACAAAGGTAGCCATGATAATGATTACAAATAGCCCAGCTTGTGGTTCATTACTGAACACAGCAGGTCGCCCATTCACAGCGAAAGCTGGTGATTTTGAAATGTCTTTCAAGGACAGAAATAAAATATAATTACAATATATATCAGTAGAAAATCTTCATCAAGAAGGGTAATTGGTCAATGAGATATATACATCACATATACATTGGCACCCTCAATAAAGATTATTGTCATTTCATTCACAGTTTTGTACGGTTCCAGCAATTGACTGAGCCCGTGGTGGTTTCCCGTTATTTGGCCAGTTGGTTGTTATTAGTTTCATATAAAGAGGCATGTGGCGAGTCCCGTTAGTCAAGCTAGCGCAATCAGCGTTATTTAGTCTAGAATGGTCATGAAAAGTCGAGAATGTTTCTCAGTACCTATTGAGATCATTCGCCTCTGAGACCTTTATTTTCCACAGACAAATTAAATTCGTCTGCGTCTGTCTCGTACGCACAAAAAGCAAGCCCACTATCGTCTCTCACTGCGGTATAGTAGTCCTGTCGTGTTCACAGCGCTCCGCGGCCCCGCAGTAATATTTCAAGCTATTACTGAAATGAATTCCTGACGGCAGAAAATTGGTTACCGTTTGTGTATGATCAGCAGGGGCTAACAGCAGTCTTAACAAGTGAGAGTAAGGCAGCTGAATCGAAGAGGTATGATTGGAGAAATCTTAGCAACTGGTAAAAAAAAATGCAAGAAGCTGTTGAGCGGATGGCAGTTACTTTCCTTTTTCCGATCGCTAGTGAGAAAACCTTTGCTTTAAAATGGAGTTATCTGTTCAAAGTGTCCCCTGAGAGTCTTTAACAATGTTCCCACGAGCGCGTGCTGGATGTGAGATCATAGACTGAGCCAACTCGATCGGCGCTACGCTCCTCGTTTGGCTGATAATCAACTGATATCCAACAAACGCCAGTGGAATAATTTTATTTTTTTATCAAAAACAAACAAAAATATTGCTAGATCTTGCTGATTCCCCTTTGCAAGAACACCGCTTTTTCTCGGTGTGGTATACATGATCGCTCATATACTATGGCGGCTAAGCTATCAAATCCCCGGCATTGCATTATACAATGATCCAGTTTTTAATAAAACTGAGCACAGTGGCAAATCCATTCGCCTAAAGCAAGCCAGTCGTGTTCCAAATTTTAATTTTATACTTCAAAACATTCGACTCCATGTAACAATGCAATGCCAACTTCATTTCGCTCCAATAACAGCGATTTACAGAATTCAACAAGAAAAAACAAGAAAAACGTGTTCGACGGCTCGTGGTCCCATAAGTCCTTGCGGTCACACACCAAATCAGTTAAATTAAAACACTAGTGGTACAAAAGTTTGTGTTCTTGTGTTTTCCTTAACAAAATTAAAAAAAGTATGTTGCTTACAATCACATCAGTTTTTCTCAACTTTTCAATATATAAGCAGGAATGGAATGACCTATTACAAATAAGATAAAAAAAAAACAAAACAACTACATTACAGATAAAACGAGTTAATATTTTAAGTTTAGTTCAATTTGAGAACATCGCCAAAAATTTCAAGTGGCCATGACCGGAGTAGGAAATCGCATTTCGAACTTATTCTAAACAGTTGCCAATGTGATATCTGAATATTCATAGATTTTCTGATGTTTTAAGTTGAAAAATCCAAGCATATGAGTGGGCTGAGTTGACCGGCCTTAGTGCAGTAGCGTATTTTTTTAAAACCTCAGGAAATTAAGGTTAATTTGATCCACGATTAAAGTGAGCAAACATCATCACGGACCGGAAATGTGAACTACGCAAACTGCGATTCCGTTTCGTTTCTGTAGAACTATGTAAGAAAACAAACCAAACTGATTACAGGGCTGCTGACTCTAGGGAAAAGGGCAATTTTTATTTCAACTATGACCACTAATCTTCTTCAGGGTCAAAGTTACGATGAGGGAAACTCAACGGTTCTTATAAAGTAGTTAATGATTAACTAGCGTACATGATATAGCTTTATCACAATGACTTTATCGCTGATGGCTATAAGATATGTAATCTAAAAAAGAGTAAGGTTGATTTCACGGTCAGGGAAGTATATTTATTCGATGTTTCGAAAGGCACGACCTTTCTTCTTCAGGGTAAGTTTGTCTCAAACAAAGGCCGTACCTTTCGAAATATTGGATAAATATACCTCTCTGACCGTGAAATCAGCCTTGCTCTTTTTTTATTATTATTTGTTCGACAATTTTTTTGCTGATTAGATCCTTCGCTTAAGGATCCCGTACTTTTATTTCGTCACGGTGGTCTTTGCAAACTGAGTTAATCACTGGTTTTACCTGTAAAAATAGTTTTACCCTGCTAGCAGAGTTTTCTCTTTTGTCCTTTATGCTTCTTTCTCATATTTTTTGCCGCTTCTGTTTTTCTCAAAAATGCAAGAAGAAAACAAAACACAAAAAAAAACAGAAATTAAACCTCTTTACTAGCCGCTAGGCAAAAATCCATTTGTGCAAAATCTTGTGCGGACCTTTAAATTGTAGTCACATGACCAGCTGTCATGGTGACTTCCTAATAAGGAACCGTGGTTTGGAGCGCCTTGCGTCACGACACTTGGTTGTGTTTGAGCACCGCAGCAAGTTGACGATATTTAATTTTCCACTAAATATTCTGTTGTGATCTCGTCTTAGTAACGGTTCCGCTGTTTTTGTCCGTCGAATTATGGAAAGTGTTGGTTGAGGAGGCGTTATTCTCTTCGACTTGATGAGTGGGTTTCACAGAAAAGGTAAGTTCTTAAATATAATGTGACGAAAGATGGCACAATGTGTTCTCAACATGTTTTTGTATTGTGCTGCCTAGAAACGTGGCAAAGGGCCTCATTGCTTATAATGTTGACATTGAATGAAACGATTTTATGTTTTTGGTTTTAATATAGGGCATAATGCCTTCTGCCTCCTCGTAAAGTTCTTATCTTTATGACTTCGTTTGGTCGATCGATGCTACGGGATCGTTATTAGTGACAGCTCGCCAAAAGTACAGACGGAAGTTTCACATATGGATAAGTTTGAAAAGCTGGGGAAAATCGGCGAAGGTTCCTATGGAGTGGTATTTAAATGCAGAAACAAAGAAACTGGACAGATCGTTGCGATCAAGAAATTTGTAGAGTCTGAAGATGATCCATTGATAAAGAAAATCGCCATGCGCGAAATTCGCATGCTCAAGGTACAGTAATATGAAGCGTATCTGGTGTTCTGGTAATGTTTGTTTACATGTTTAGTGCGACACATCTTTAATTATGTATAGGTTTCGATCCAAAGCGTTGTCTCTGTGTTTTTGTAGCCAGATTTTTTCTTGTGATTACTGTCGCAACCCCTAAGAACTTTTAATCTTTGACAAGAAAGGAATGTGAATTTAAGTCGGATTAATGCTCCGGGCACTTTGCAAGGTTTATCTCGTACCCAGATCTTCTCACTCTTTTGGACTTAGAACACCTAGTAAAATCCATTTTCAGGTGGTTCCATTGAATTGTATTATGCATCCTAAATGAATGTAATTTCTTGTGTCGCTATCAAGCACCTGCATATCTGTAGAACGCAGCAGTTTTGCCTTGAGACTAAGCCTGCCTCATAGTCATTTTTTCCTAAACAAGCATAGTGACCCCCCCCCAGTTTTGTTCATTCTAATCTAAGCGATGACAACTCTTGATGATGTAGGGGTATATGGATATTTTCTGGAACTGCACAGTGTTCCATCGGGTTTCAGTTATTGGGACCTTTGCCGCCACCGAGGAGGCATCCTTGGAGTCCCCGCGTAATAGTGATTAATTACAGTTAAATTTAGTATACCTATGGTTAAAATATAAGTTCTTATACCAGAAACAATCTCGATGTTGCCTAAACAGGGTGCGCACAGAATAAATGGGTAATGATGACGTAGCACTCTCAGGCGGGAAAGAGGCAAATTATACACATAGTGGGGGTCCGAGCGGAGCGGGAATCAATTTTTTGCTTGCTATTTTACATTCCCAAAATGCAAGAGAAATGGCTAAATTCAGGATGTGAAAGCGGAGACATCATCCTTCAAGGATGCCCCAAGGACTTTTTTGATGGGTTTATGAAAGCAAAGCGAAGAGGGATTTGCCATTGTGAGTTCTCACAATATGACCAGCTCCCAGTTGGCTTGATAGCTCAGTTGGTAGAGCACTGCACCGGCATCGCAGAGGTCATGGGTTCAAATTCCGTTCAAGCCTGAATTTTTTTCAGACTTTCTTTTCGCAACTGCTTAAGTTGCATACTAACTGTGAGGATCTTTCTGCTATTTGATCTTTCATCCGCAGTTCAAAATATACAATGTATGTTTCATATGTTTACATTCAGGTAAATTACAAGTCATTGGCACTGTTTTGTAATCTTTGTCTTTTTGCCGGCTAATTAGTCATTTGTACTCTCCAGATTTTCTCTGTTTTCAAACCAATGTTTATTTATTGGATGTAAAGGTGCGAAATGCCAGTCACATCATTTTCCAAAATCTAATGATATTATTCTTGTCATATCAGATCGCATACAAGTGATTTATAACACTGATTAACCTTAAACAGTGGGGGCAGTTGTAAACTATTTTTAGTGCTATATAATGTTGTTCTGCTGTGACAAGAATAATACTCATATTCATTACTGAATTGAAACTTTGCCTTGCTTATTTAGAGTTTACGGCACCATAACCTCGTTAACTTACTGGAAGTGTTCAGGAGAAAACACAAGATTCATATGGTCTTCGAGTATTGTGACCACACGGTGTTGAATGAACTTGAAGCCCATCCACGAGGGTATGTTGATGCTACTCTGGTTTGAAATGCACTGACTTGTTTAAGTCTGAGGGTGCTTTCCATTATATTGTCAAAACTATTTAGCACACCTGACCATTTTGTGAATGGGATGGACCAATATACCCTTCTCTAAAATGGCGGAGGAAAATTCAAATAAGTTAAAATTAAAAACACCTGTACCAGCACTAGAAAGAGCACTTTTACTTTAGTAACCCTGCAAAGTTTCAGCATATCAGGTGTAACATCAGCTGAGAAAATGTAAGTTGAAAAATGAAAAATTTACAGACGTTTGTATGACTGGAAGTATGGCGTATACCCCCTGTCATACAAACGTCTGTAAATTTGTCAAATTTCATCTTACATTTCCTAAGCTGATATAACACCTAATATGCGGAAACTTTGCAAGGTTACTTAAGTAAAGGTGCTCTTTCCAGTGCTGGTATCAGTTTTTCATTCAGTTCAATTTTAACTCATTCAAATCTGTTGCCGCCATTTTGGAGAAGGGTCTTTTTGCAGGACTGGTCATTTTCCAATCTTTAGGAGAAGTTGCCCTTCTGAAGAATTTGTAGAATGAGGGTTCATTCAGAGTCGGGAAAAAAGTACGGAGTTTTGTTCGAAACGCTGCAACAAGTGCTTAAAGTTTACATTGTACATGTATAGGTACTTTTTATCATTTGCTTGATCAAATCTTCATAACTAATGTCTTGTTGTTCTCTTATACATGTAAAAATATAAAAAAATCCTTACAAGGCTGTTGCCTAAGAAAAATTTCAAGGAGCCCCCAAGGCCAAAAGCTGAGAAGTTAGTAGCCTGACATGTGAAGTGTTAGGTACTACTGCAAAAAATTTAGGTGCCCAGAGGATTTCTTGGGCGCCCCAGGCTACTGGGCTCGTGTCTTGCCTTATCAATTTTTCTTCCCAGCAATTGGGGCATATAAAAGCTTATGATGATACCTAATATTTTCAGATGAGTATTACTAATTCTAGAAGTATACAAATTATACAGTCTGTACATTGTACTTTCAGGTGATATATTGACAAAGGCTATGGAATAAGTTAGATTACATTTAGTTAAACATCTAATGATAAAAATAAGCGAAAGAAGTTTTACACTGGAGTGTCTTAAGTATTTATGAAATGTTATTCATAAAGAAGAAAAGGCCATGCTTGAACACACAATCAGACTCCATACGCGCAAAACTATTTATTTAATTTGTCACCTTTACATGTATATTTTACATTTTATCGCCTTGCACGGTATATATTAAGTTGTCAATTTCTTTTCTTTTCACTTGAAAATGATGACATGGAGTCATTGAAACGTAGTGTAAAACTTCTTTCACTTATTTTTTATCATTAAAGGCTATGGAAAAGGGGAAACTCAGAAAATAAAACCTGTTTATTTCATTGCATGGAAAATTCCCACCCCAAAATAATTCCAAGACTCCTAAAAATACATGTGGCTTTCAGAGTGTAGACACATTCCCAGAATTATTGAAAAAATAATGATTTCTTGGTTGAAACAGCCGCATGTATAAATTGCCTCTTTTCTTGCAGTTTTCAGCAATGTTCTTATTGTTTTTCCATGTATTAGTGTTGAAGAAAAAATGGTAAAGAGCATAATCCACCAGACTCTACAAGCAGTCAACTTTTGTCATCAGCATAAGGTAGATTGATAATTTACCTTGCTAACCATAGGTGGTTTATTTAGTATAGTGTATGTAAAAATTACAGAGAGATTTAAGGTTCGACGGTTCGGAGTCATCTTGACTCACTTATCAAGAGAAAAAATCAGTTTGTGAACGCGGATATTTAAATAGGCTAGAGCTGAAGAACATAAAAAGAAAACAGTCTCAGGTGATTCAGGCTCAGTTGAATATTTTTATAGAAAGTACGCTGTGTAAATTGATACATGCAAATGATTTCAAGATTGACTGGGTAAAGTTATGACGTTTTTTCTTTTTGCCATGGGAAGTAGAAAGAATACATTGTCGCAGTACTGGTAATTAAAATACATGTAGCTGTTCTTCCCAACAGTGACAGTTATTACTGGTTTGACATACAAAATGAAACGGCTGAGCCATTTGGCAAATACAGAACATGCATATATTGACTTTTTTGACTTGTTTGCTTGCCATTTTAAACAAAAGAATATTTGATGGCAGACTCAACTGTAAAAACAGCTACTGTTGTAGAGGTCCACTTTTTGGCACTCAACCCATCAATTTTAGAAATTGATGGTTTGCGTGTGTTGTCATGGCGGCCATGTTGGTGGACAGGAACAAAAAAATTTCTCCTCGGGGAGTTAACTGCCATTTTTATGCTAACTATATGACTGACCAAATTTTCTTTTGTTTTGTCCACCAACATGGTGGCAATTTTAAATTATTTATAAGAACAGTGAAACAAGAATGTGGCATGAGAAGGGAGGAGAACTTTTGTGAATTTCCATTCCACTTGACACCCTACCTCCCAGGATTGTCTCTATTTTTACTGAATCTTTGCTATTACGTATTATTTATGTATCTTTTTAGTGTGTTCATAGGGATGTTAAACCAGAGAACATTCTTATAACTAAAGATGGTGTCATTAAGCTGTGTGACTTTGGATTTGCCAGAATATTGAGTAAGTGTGAATGAATTTGATAGATTTGTCAATAACACTGTAATGTACATTGTACAGTTAGCCTCTTTTTTGAACTAAAATTAAAAGGGAACTTGGAAAGATGTAAATAAATTGAAATTGATTTGATGAAAAGAAACTGACCATCACTAACATTTTGGTTGTAAAATGGGTAGCTTGGTCAATATCATTGAAATGTGTAATCAAACACGTTCATGTAATAACCCAAACCAAGTGCATAATTATACACTGTGATAATAAAGTGTCACATGGTAGTTAGCAGACAGTGAATAAGAGTATTACTATCCCCACTCCCACCTTCCCAGCAGGAAGTTTTTAGAGGTATTACCAAGTTACTCCCCCGTAAATGGGATGCTAGTCCATCACAGGATACCCAGCATGAAGTGACTAGGAGTATTACTACTCCCCCCTGGATGGGATGCTAATCTATCACAGGATACCCAGCATGAAGTGACTAGGAGTATTACTCCTCCCCCCTGGATGGGATGCTAATCTATCACAGGATACCCAGCATGAAGTGACTTGGAGTATTACCACTCCCCCCTGGATGGGATGTTCTTCCAATCTTTCAATGGAAGTCTGCTCAAGTCTAATGGACTAAGAATTACTACAGTCAACTCTCCCCTTGTGGACTCCTTGCTATTACTGACGCCCCAATAATACAGATAACAGCTAAATCCCCAGCAAAAATAAACTACAGACGTTTGACTGAAACAAATTCACACTATTATTTACTCTTGCTATTAAGGGCAGTAACTTGCGGTCCAGAGGGTGTCCGCAATAAAGACAGTTGATAGTGCTGAGCATCCACTTTTTGATAACATGGGTTTCCTTAAATTTGCAGATAATGATGAATATACAGACTATGTTGCAACACGGTGGTACCGTGCACCAGAGCTACTTGTAGGTGACACCACATATGGCTTTCCTGTCGACGTGTGGGCGATTGGCTGTGTATTTGCAGAGCTTATTACTGGGCAGCCATTGTGGCCAGGAAAATCCGATCTTGATCAGTTGTACTTGATCAGAAAAACATTAGGTATTGATTAGCTCTGTTACAGTGAAGTCAGGTCACAAATACCATTTAAAGTTGAGAAGTGCAATATATTTTATTGTTAGATAGTCATTTCTGCTGCTAAAATGAAGAATGCAAAACTTGATCCAACAGACAAAATTTCACTGGATTAACGCATGGCTTTAGGCTCGACAATGTGACAGGCTTCCCAATGTGCAATAAGTTTTATCCGAGTGGGAATCTTTAATTTTTTTTTGGTTTTTAATTTTCTTCGTTTCTTCTACAGTTGCGTGCAACCTGTCACTTTCAGACCTGAAATTATTATTTTTTATTACACATGAATTTTCATATGAAATGTTCTACAATCTTGGACAAAATGTTAAGAAACTTATTTTTCAATCTGCTAATTCCACCACATCAGTGGTTCATCAGCATCTCAGCCCCCCTCGGACCTCCCCTCCCTCTTATCAGTGTCATAATAATTATTATTGTTCAGCCTTCAAAGCAATATTGGGGGAAGGGGAGGGGGGGGGGGGTGTTGCTACTCTCTAGACAGTGTTCTCCTTAAGAAAGATTATAAATTAAGCACAAAATTTGAATTTTCCCAACTAGTATTTTCCAAGGTTGTAGGTAAGTTCCTTCCAATCAGATGTCTGGTTACCTAATAATTACTAAGGTTTTCTTTACAATCTTCAATCAAAACAATTGGATTGTTACCTTAATTTTTACAAATTGCAGAAAACCTAAAACTGATTAAGAAGCAATAATAATAATAATAATAATATTATTATTATTATTATTATTATTATTATTCATTAATAATTTGTGATCTAACCCTCAGGTGATCTTACTGATAAGCAAAAGAAGATCTTCATGGAAAATCAGTTTTATCGTGGATTAAGTATTCCAGAACCTCGAGAAATGGTTAGTCAAGGGCTTGTTGGTTTGCATGTAAATTTTAGGAATTCTGGTACAGTCAACTCCCTTTATTGCAGACACCCTTGGGACCATGAGCAGGGCTTCTGATAGAGTGCGATAAAAAAATGGAAATTATGCGATTTTTTCATGGCAAATTATGCGATAAATAGGGACTATTATGCGGAAAATTATGCAAATTATGCGATTTTTTCTGGAGCTTTTTTATGCATGTTTTACTAGGTTTCAGAGGAAGAAAACCACTTTTATGCTGTTCAAACGACAATTAGAACATAAAGGAACAATAATTTAGCATCTACGTATATGCATACTTGTAAATTGGAGTAAAACAGGTTAGTATAAGTGTTTTTTGCACGCGCTGATTTCCTGGTTAAACTCTACATGTATTTGTAGAATTTGCTATTTACCTCCCAGCTTTCAACTCTGCGGCTAGCTCGTTTACATTGTCACCTTTGTTGACAGTTTTCTTTCTAGCCGGTGATTGCGTTTTCTGGTGAGACGTCAGCTTAGTTACAGTATTTCTGCGAGATTTATACTGTTCGAGCTTACGAAACTTGCTAGTTAAACGTTCTACGCGCCTATGGTGATATTTCACCAGCGCTCCTAGGAGAGCCTGTTCTGCTTTCTTTCTGATCGAGCCTATCTCGTTCTTTAAGTCTTCATCGGGCGTAATATTAGCCCTTGCGCTATATCTTAAAATCTTAGGGCATGTGCCCTTCTCAAGATGACTTTTCAGCTTGCCGATCAGTGCTTTGATTGGAGCTGTCTATCTTTTCTTGGATGGAGGAGCTCTGCTCTTCATCTTGGCGGGCTTTCTTTGCATCGGAGTTAGCGGCCGTTTTGGCGGACTTTTCGCGCTCGTCTCGGGGACGTTTCCTGTCCCTCTGGTTGTTTTTGCTCGATACAACTGAACGCACAGGCTGTTTGACTTTTCGTGTCTCGATCTGCTGATTGTTTGTGTTCTTCGTACGGTCCTGGTTGACCTGAGCGCTGGGAATCTCGTTCTCTGGATCTTCGTCTTCACCGGGGTTTCTGCACAAGAGAGCTGCTTCTTCCTCTTTGCTCAAATCTCCCGTTTCCATAGGCGAATCCTCATGGAGAGGATCCATGGCTGTGGTTTCTAAAAAACCGTCAGTAGTGATACTGGTTTCTGCCATAATGTAGAAGGATTTCTAAGGCAAAGGATTGTTTTTGCCGTACCAATAGGCAATGGCTTTAGAATATAATTTAGTACCAGGGCCCGACCGCGTAAACACGCAAATAACGCCTTGGAGATTGATCTTAACAACATCGAAGGTTGAAAGGTTTCTGAAGTTTTTGAAAGGTAAAATCACCTTGAAATGACGTGTATCTTCGGATTTTTTTTAAGCTAAAGCAATAATTTATAGTCTGTTTTGTTCAAATTGTGCGATTTTTCATGCATTATGCGATTTTTTCGGAATTATGCGATCGGATGCGATTTGAGGCTGATTACGCGAAATCGCACCATCGCGTAATATCAGAAGCCCTGCATGAGTTACTGTCCTTAATAGCGACAGTCTGTAATAGCAGGAATTTATTTCATTCAAACATCTGTAATTTATTTTTGCCGGGGATTTAGCTGCTGTTCGTATTATCGGAGGGGAAGGATGGGGTGAGGGAAAAGAGAGTAGGAAATTGATTAATCCTTGTACCCCTAATATCAAAGAACAAATTCCCCTATCTTGTCCCCATACATTTCTTATAAAAGTGCTTGGGAGAAGTTATCAAAATATCAAGAAAAATCACTGTGGGTGATTATATCCTTAATTCTCATGACCTCGGGGCTTGAATAAGCATTGATATTACAAGGAGAAGATTGATGCTGATCACTGTTAGGGCTTAAAGGGTTAAACAAGAGTATGTGTTTGACAATAGAAAGAAAGAAAAATAGGAAAAAAATTGCAAAAATAATACTATTAGTAAAAACTACTTGGTAAAATGGCTTGTTGAATTCTGAGCTGGAATTTGATTCTTATCTCATGGTAATCATTTTGTTGAATGGTTGGCAACTTTATACTGATATCATTTCATTGTTGACATTTTCTTTCAGGATCCTTTAGAATCTAAATTCAAAATTCAAGGGCAGGCTATGAGCTTCATGAAGGTAAGCATGTATTGCAGGAACTCTGTAGACAGGGGAGGGGAAAGGGAAGGAGCATTTTTGCCCAGCACATGTGCAACGTACCTTATGAGTACCTCAAGTACGGATACTTACGGTTTACGGGTTCAAGTACGGATTCAAAATCCATTTTTGGATTTTAGTAAAGAAATGCAAAATCCATTTTAGGATTCAAAAATCCGGATTTTCCCAAAGAAATGCACCCTTAAAGTGCTTCCCACTTGCCAGAACAGGCCGGCTGGCCAGCCCGTCTATATAAAATCGAATGCCTCATTTTGAAGGGATGGTGCTGAAAAATCTTGAAAAATAATCACTCCAAAATTGTACATGCTATTTTGAAGAAATTCAAAGGACTAGGATAAAACTTATCCTTCAAATTGATACATTCCGTTTACAACTGTCCAGTGTCGCCGGCCAGTTCTGACAAATGGGAAGCGCTCTAAAACAAAGTGCTAAACACGGTGTATTGTGTTATTTTAGGGTTGTTTTCAAATGGAGCCTAGTCAGCGACTAACTTGTGCAGAGCTCCTGGCACATGCATATTTTGATGATTATGAACCAATGAGAGCGCCAGCTGTTAAAACGAGAAAAACAAGGGTGAGTGACAAGTGATTTTAATTAACCTTCAAAACAGATATTAATGTAATGTTTAAACACAAGCAGCAGTGTTTTATCGGGATTTAAAACCACGAGGCGCAGCTGAGTGATTTTAGACCCGATAACACACGTGCTGCAAGTTTTTTTTAAGGGCTTCAAAAAAAAAACCTGGAAAAGCGTGTGTCAAGAGAGTTCATAACAATGATGCTTTTGTGAACGTTGGAAATAAGCATATAAGAAAAACAATAAACACCGCATACTTATAAGGAGGAGGTTTTCCGGGTTTTAAAACCACTGCACGTGATGTTTTATTGACCATTTGATAGGTCAGTGGGCTTATGAATTATTAATGAGGTTTTGAAATTAATTGAAAACATGAACTGTTGGATGCAGCTATTTTCTGAAACCAAAGAACATGTTGGCAATTTACATTGGCATCTAAATAAAGTGCTTTATTTTGTATACTTAATTTTTAACTTAAGAGTTTACAGTTGCAAGGTTAATGTTTTTATTTCGTTTAGATGAAGATGAACTACATGTATGTTCTTTTTTCTCTACGTTTGTTTAGCCCCGAGCCAAACCTCAATTGGATAACGAACCACCCTCACATCACTTACCTCAACTCGCTAATGATTCTCCGGCACCTGACAGAACAGGTGGGTCATAATCAACATGTAAATTCTCCTTGTAGGTCCATTTTTAGCATTACAAAAGTAACGTTTGCATTCATCAAAATTAGAATTGAGTTGATAAACTTTCTGTGACTGCAACTGTTTTGAAATTGATGATGAAAAGAAGTTGCCTGTACAGTTGCTTGAAATTTGTGCCATACATGTATAGCACACACTTAAAGGGGCTGTGTCATGGCTACTATCCAGTTTTTTTTTTTTTTTTTTAGAAAAAAAAAATGCTCATTACAAGTTGTTTAGTAAATAAACCCCTTTTGGCGGCTGGTTTATTAGAGGTTAATGACCGAGGCAGACGGATTGTCTGACAAATGAAATTTTGAGGACAGTCTTCACGCCGAGGGCATTATCATTTGATATACCAGCCGCCAGAAAGAAGTTTATTTATTTTAAAACCCTCTTAATATTGTCAAGTTGCGCAGAACATCACCTGATACAAGGCAGCGGGATGAATTGGCTAAAATCAGGGGATATTCTGCAATATTGTACAGGATAATTGCTTTATTATTCAACACATTGACAACAAAGCACAGTTTTATTGAAGAAAAGCTGAAGACAATCTTTGTTTTGCCACTTTTCTCCCCAACATACGAAATTACGTATGTCGGTGGACATCTGTTGACTAAGGACGATGAATATTAGGTGCACCATAACCATATTTGGGCAGTGTAACAATGTGTTGAATAATAATCCAAAATGTTCGTAATCCAAAACGTTAGTAGTAATTTTCGTTACGGGGCAACAGATCAGGGGCACCCAGCGACAATTTTCTCTCAGATCCTTTGAAACGTTATTTTAGGCGATCTGGAGTGGCTTTGAAGCTCTATAGGTTCATTTTAGGTAGCACTATAATATTTTTATCTGTTCGGTCATTCTAGGGGAACTTGAGTCTTTTCGAAATTAGTAGGGCATTTTTGTCCATTTCCCAAAAACCTTAGGTCTTATTTCCCGAAACAACATTTTTATAAATCCGAAAACACTAGGCCTTAAATTTCCCATATCAGGAAAGTTCGTGGTGAAAATTCTCTTTAGAAAATTGTAGGGGATTACTAATGGCCTTCCGAACAGATAATTTACCGAAACGATCCGTTGGATGCCCCTGACAGATACAATATTGAATTGAGATACAATATAGATTTTTCAGTGTATTCCTTTTTCAGAATACACAGAATATGTCCCAGAAAAATCCGTCCTAAGTGTATACCTGCAAGGAGTAAGGAGTTTTTTTATTAGTTGTTTCTTTTCTCTTTGCAGACAAAAACAAGGACAAAACGAAACTTAGCAAGCTGGACCATTTACCATCCATTTAACTGTCAGGAGCTTTAATATGATAAATAGTATTGTTATGTATCTACACTATGTATGTAGCAGATGCGTGCATGCATGGGGGTATCATGGAACTGAAATTTTCTGAATGATATTTAGTAGTTTGTTTCGCTGATAAACCTTAACCCTATCACTCCCAAGACCAGCACAGGAAATTACTGCTGAGCAGTATTTTTTGAATGGTCACATTTCAAGGTTTGATCTACAGACTCAAAAAGGCTTCATGCAGCATAATAAACAGCACCGCAAAAAAAGTACTGCTCAGTAACTTTCATTTGAATGGACACACTTTACGATTTCATCCACAGTCTCAAAAGTTAGAAATCACCTTGCACAGCATAATAAACAGCACCACAGGAAAGTACTGCTCAGTAGCTTTCATTTGAATGGTCACACTTAAGGATTTCATCCACTTACTCAAAAGTTAGGACCACCTTGTACAGCATAATAAACAGCACCGCAGGAAAGTACTGCTCGGTAGCTTTCATTTGAATGGTCACACTTTAGGATTTCATCCACAGACTCAAAAGTTAGAACCACCTTGTTACTTTTTTACTTGTCCCCTGGTGCCAAGGTGGCGCATAGGGCCAGAACCACCTTGTACAGCATAATAAACAGCACCACAGGAAAGTACTGCTCAGTAGCTTTCATTTGAATGGTCACACTTTAGGATTTCATCCACAGACTCAAAAGTTAGAACCACCTTGTACAGCATAATAAACAGTACCACAGGAAAGTACTGCTCAGTAGTTTTTATCAGTATTCAAGATTTCATCCACTGACTCAAAAACTTAACCATTACCACAGGAAGGTACTGTTCAAAAGCTTCCCTCCACAGATTCAGAAGTTAGAACCACACTGCACTGCATAATAGCACACCAAAACACAAGCGAGCGTTAAAAATCACAAAGCCAGTCTCCAGAAGCTTTGTAATCACATGGAAACATACTTCTGCGATTGCAACAATCGTCCGCCCTTCTGTAAGATTTCTTGATCGCAGACGATTGCAAACGAGCGAAGAAGATAAAACATAACTTTGATAACCATGTTCTATCTTTAGCCTGCAAGCAAACTCTTGGGGGGGGGGGAGGAGAAGGACACGCCCCTCCCCACCCCCTCCCCGAGAACTTGTCATACGCAAACCAATGGCTTGCGATCGTGCGACCGAAATTTCTGCGGTCCTGTCAGCCAGGCTATATAATATCCTTTCCTTTATAGGGAAGCATGTTTGATGGCCTCGAAAATGTGTTCTCAGAAGGCTACATTTTATCCATAGAGTGTAAAATGTTACTTTTTATTTCGCTGAAGGAATGATTCTGGGAGAAAAAGGGTTATAGGTAAGATCATCTAAAAGTATTGTCTAAAATATTCTGCCGAGAAATATTAAAGCTAATGAACTTACTTGCCAAGTAAAGAGAGATGCAGCTTTATGAGTGCGGCATGCAATGCGATTACGCTATACAATTAATATTTTAACATTATGTCAATGGAGTAATGCTGTATTTATGTTTCAAAGTAAGCGTTTGTCTTTTAACTTATTATTAGCAATTGTACATGTACGTGTCTACACCCAACTGTGTATAGCTTTAAAAGCGTATAGTATGATCCCGCTTATTTTGAAAAATGCGAAGGTGCGCGTGGTATGCTGTCCTCGCACGAACGCGCGCTTTTCTCTCGACTATCTTTGACATAAAATCTTGTCCTATCGTAATGTACTCAGAAATGGTATTGGGGAATATTGTGAAGCAGTAGTTAACAATCTGTGACTTAAAGGGGTATTGTCACTTTGAATACTTATTTGCATCGATGGAAACGTTCAATTAATACTTTATTTTTGTTAAGAATAACCAGAAACAAATATTATCTGTAGCTGCGGATTCTGGATTTTGTGTTATTCTGTTGAGTCGGTTCTCCTTTGAATAAATCAGTTACTATTATCTTCTCGGTGCTCTTATGATGTTACCTCGTCAAATATTTGTAATGAGTCCCCTTTAAGTTCTAACAGCGTAAGTTAAAAATGTGTTTTGAACTAGGACTGAAAGTAACGTTCCTTTTCTTTTCCAATATTGCGTGAAACTTTCCCTTTGAATCTTTTTAAAGTATAGGTAAAATAACTGTTGGGCGAAAGTTTTTGTATTATACATTGTAGTGTTCACGGGGAAATATAATAAAATACTATAAGATACTATGACCTTTAAACTGGATTGAGTCTTCTTTGAATATTGGTTGCAGAAAGCGTTTACTTACCTTACCCGATGATCAAAAATACGAAGTCTTTTCTTACGAAATATTTCGATGGTTAATACCTCATCAATTTTTTTTTGACCAAGTGTTTACAAGGTTTAGTTTAGGATTATATAGTGATGTTTCGCGTTAGAGCAGTTTTCAATTGAGTGTCGAAAGTAATTTCGCGTTTGCTTTGGTTTTGCATAACTACGCTCTGTGATTGGTTAACAAAACTCGCGCCATTTTCTCAACCAATGGGAATCCAAACCAAAACCAATCGTGTTTTGGCCGCACGCGTTTTCCTGCGCTTGGTGCCAGTTACATGTATTTGCTTCGAATTCTGATTGGCTCGTTGTGGTGTTACATCTGTTTCGATTGGCCAGTGTAATTACTTTGGTTTTGGTTTTACGACACTCAATTGGAAACCGCTGTATGTCATGTGCCAACCAATCGTATGTCGGCTGTTGTTCGAACGTCAGTGCTTCCGTTTGTTACTGAGCATACGTTCTGTGCATCTCGAAATGGGCCGAGAAACGAGGGTTTCTTGGGGTGCGTACCAATGCAGATGTATTCTTGCATGGTTTATGACTACGCGAGAAAGGCAGATTTAAGCAAGAGAATTGGGGGTCCACGTACTTTTTCTTTTTTCAGAAAAAGTTAAGCTTCAAGTTGGAAAAAAAATCCATACATTGTTGCTAAATTATCTCTGAAAAATTGCGGGGTTACACCCCATTATTTTTTTGGATTCCAACGGCCCTTGCGAAGATCTTAATTTTCAATACCTCTGGCGGTAGTTTTCCAACATGGTGGGTTGGCTAGTTCCGCGCGTGCAAGGAGCAAAACATAGTTCAAGAGATCTGGCTCTTGCATTCTTGCTGGAGGCTGTGAAGTATGATGCATGAAGCGCAAATCTTTTTTCACTGCGGACAGCTGAAAGCTGCAGCTGCAGCGGGTGATGTTTGTACGGAAGCCCTTTCTTTCCTGCAGAATGAGAAGGACTGTTGAATGTTAACCCAACGTACGCCAATTTCCGATGATAGGAACGGCTGCATAGGAGACTACTGGCCGCGTTGAGATGGTGAGGAGTTGTGCGATATCATCGCCTTTTCTTACTGGCATATTTAGGTTTTTACGTTGCTCCTCACGTGAAAATTTGGAAGGCCTGGAATGCTAAATGCTGTTGGCGCGCCGAAAATGGCAAAAATCAACTTTCCAACAACGTGGGCGGATCTTCCGCTTGGTCAGATTTTTGAGCCTGCGCTCACCTCGGCCCTGGTTTCTTCCCATCTCTGAACTCCGTTGTGCCTCTCCAGCCAATGAGAGGTGAGTGATCACTGATTTTCAAAGCGTGTTTTTGATCGACTGTTGAATTCTTTTTGCATTGGCTGAACTCCATTCATGTCTGTTGACCAATCAAGAGCTAGCCTCATTCCCAGGAAGAATGGGGATCACGTCAACGCGGTTGATTAATAATGGTAATTGAACTGAGTGGAGTGCAATTTGGTCTGAAATCATACGCGTGATTTCAAAATCGAACAAGCGCGCAGCGCGAGTTTGATTTGAAATCACAAGTATGATTTCAGACAAAAATTGCACGACACAAAGTTCAATTAACACTTTATTACACCTATTTTGAAATCACAGAGTTTAATGGTCAATTTTAATATTCTATTTTTGTTACTTCATTTCCATTTTGATAGGCTAAAGAAAGGATGCGATTTAGAGTAAAAAATAGTGCAATTTGGGAATAAATCTCACTGTTGAGAGCCAATCAGATTGCAAGGATCACCAGTGATTTCAAAATGGGGGTAATAAAGGACAAAACCAATCACTTTAATTTCTTCGCATTTCATGGAGGGTTCGAGGGAGCTGTTATGGCGCCCTAGTCGCAAATTATTGTTGCAGAGTTACAGAAGAAAGGTCACTTTATTACACGAGCTTCATAAATAGTCCATCAAGTGACTGGAATAAATATATTATTAACAAAATATCAAATTTCACATTTCCCTGTATCCCTAGTTTCCTTTTACGAAAAGGGATTGTAAAACCATTAAATGGTGGTCCCGAAGTTGAACTATTAAAGGAAAGCATGGTCATTGAGGCAGGTCATTCCATGCACAGTAATTATGACAATTGTTTTGATGATAAAACACAGTTGTTGTGTAAGCAAGCAAAACATATTGATGACATTTTGTTTGCTCAATGAGTGACGGTTAATAACGCCCCACGAGAAATTTACATCAAGGGAATCCGAGAAAGATGCCTCACTTGCGAAATCAAGTTACGTTACTGTGGAAATAAAGTTGTTCCATGCGCTGAAAGTAGACGACGCCCACAATTGCAATGGAATGTTATCTTGATTGTCTAAGGAACTGTTTGCTTAGCAGCCAAGCTTCGTGCGCGCGTGCGCAGCTGAGCCGACTGTTGTGATCACATCGCTCCCCTGGGTAGGGTTGTTAGGAGATGATTGGTGCCAGGAAACCTTTGCTGTTTCTTGGACTTTTGTTTCTGTTCTCGTCCCTACCCGGCTCAGGCACTCCAACAGATGCTCGACTTGACAGACTCATGTTGGAGCTTGTGCGCGCCTCACCAAGTACCTCTAAAAATGACAAAATAATAAAGAAGTACGTTCAGTAAATGATTTATACAGGCCTTATCACGGTTTTCGACGCCATTTTGACGAGCAGGCAAACACGTCTTGAAATAACAGTGTTTGTATGGAAATCAGATGTCAAATAATTTTCATAACACATCGCTTCTGAAAAATTCATGAATTGGAAACTTTGGCAATAGGAAAAGGATTTTCAGAAAAAAAAATCGAAGAGATGTAGTTGTGCCAGAAAGCGTTCAGTCGAGAACTTTCCATACATTTCCCTGTATTTTATTCCCGCGAACTATTTTTAGTAGCAGTTCACCGCTTGTTCGCTATACAGACAAATGTATGGAAAGTTAAAAACACGACTGGACGTTTTCTGGCACAGCTACATCCCTCCAATTTTTTTCTTAAAATATTTTTCCTAGTTCCAAAAGTTTCCAATTTATGAATTTTTCAGAAGCAATGTTTGATGAAAAAAATTTAACATCGGATTTCCATACAAACACTGTTATTTCAAGCCTGTTTGCCTACTCGTCAAAATGGCGTTGAAAACCGTGATAAGGCCTATTGGGGAATGTAATTTGGGTATGGGTGACAGACGCGCTGGTAAACTGAGTTGAATTGTAGCAAACGCTCAAGATACCAGGGTGCGACTGCTCATTGTAGAATTAGAGGGACTATGTCACCCCAGGCGCATGCGCGCATTGATGAGAAGCACTTTGAAATCGTTGGCCCAACTTTTTAAAATACCGTCGGCGAGTTCAGGAAGGTGCTTACATCTGTTTGAATCGCGTTCAATTTCTGAAAGTTTGCTAATTTTTTTATTGCAAATTTCTTCAGTAAATTACAGAAGCTGTTTGTTGCGATATTTTTGAAAGTTTTTGCAATGGCAAAGAAGCAAAAGTCCCGCGACGAGTTGTATGCAAATTAGTCTCAACTGTGCCCCAGCTGACATAGTCCCTTTAAGGTTGACCCGGGTTAGACTTCAACTTTGATATCAATTTTACATCAGTTTTAACGGCCTTAGCTCCCACAAGTCTCCTGTAACTCAGTGGTAGAGCATCCGTACTAGTAATCGCAAGGCCCTGTTGGGAGAACTCGGATTTCCTATTTTTCCGAGTATGCCTGTGTCATTCACTGAATAATATATCATCTTCCAAGCTTTCTTGGTGCTCTGGCTTCTTCTGATCTGTAACTTAAAGTGTATCACTGAGAGAGTTTTTTGTTTACTTGATCAAATGTTAACTTGTTCTTGTATGAAAATAAAAAAAATCCTTGGCCGGGTTGTTCGAAAGCCGATTAGCGCTAATCTACGATTAAAAGCTAATCGCGGTTTTCATCTCGCTCTTTAAAAGTGATTTCAAAGCCTAATTTCAAGCTAAAGGTAAAGAAAATTCTAAGTCAAAACTGAGAGCCAAAAGTCATTTTGAAGAATCTTTATTGATTAGTAATTAAAATCGAATCAAAGTTCACGTTAATTCAGGATTAGCTTAATCGGGCTTTGAACAACTGGGCCCTTTTATCAATTTTTATGCCCCGCGTTTAAGGCGTATAAAAGTATCAAATTTCACTTCTGGTTGAGTACAATACCGCGCAAGACGGGAGACTGGGAATAGTAGGGCTGTGACGTCAATACAGGAACGCTTTGTCTCGCAGTTTCTCTATTCCTCAGTTGTTTCATTTATATTTTCATCCACACAATTTTCTTCTTCTACACAAGAAAAACAACTGAGGAATATAGAATTCGCGAGACCAGCGTTCCTGTATTGACGTCACAGACGAATCGAAGTTACCTTTTCCAGGAGGCTGGCACTGTTCTTTCCATCTCCGTCTGTTATCAGCCAGTGGTGCTACCCAGGCCCTTTCCTTGCCCCCATGCCCCTCTAGGCCAAGTTCAACCGCGGCTGTTGAAGTCTTCGTTTCCAGTAATATGTCCAACATTTCGCTACAAACATCAAACGCTGGCAACACAACAAATTCAATGAAACCTGGTGGAAGAAAAGAAGCAATTTCAAATTCATTCAATCTTAAATTCGTAAATGGTTCTTGCCAATTAAATCAGTTTAAAATAAACGATCGAGAAAGAGAGAGCTTGAGCTCTGGCACCAGATAAAGCTCGTTTGTTTGTTTGTCTTTTTTTCTTTTTTCTTTTTTTTAATTTTCCTTGGATAGATTTTGTGTTGGTTGAGTAAGCTAAATTAAAAATAGCAAACCGATATTTAATGACTTCTGGGAATACATCAAATATCCAACACTACAACCTTACAACCTTACCTCTTGATTAGAGAAATTTCAAACCAAAATTTCTTGAAAACAAATTGAGGTACTCCATGCAGAGCTTCAATGCTAGGGGGTCTAGAATAGCACAGATTTTGCTGTAGTTGTCGTTCTACATCTTCTCAAGAACAGTAAATTAAAGAATCTAGAAAATATATGTTGCATGTATTTCGGACCTAACTGACTCTCAGGAATGCAGGTCACTGATCGATCACAAAGCGGTGATATAGGTAACCCCAGCTCCAATTCACGGTCTCCCTGTAGGTATAATAAGAGACACCAAAGTAGTTTTCAGTCGAGTGTCGAAAGCAATTACGTGTAATGCCCGTTTTCTCTGGTTGCACTTATCAGTACCACACTCTATGATTGGTTAAATTCTTGCACCACTTTTCGAACCGAGACATTAGGATGACGTCATGTCAACTTGTCTCAACCAAGGAGAAACGGGAAAAACCATAATTCTTGGCGTACACAGAAAAGTTCTGAAAACGTCAAACCTAGCATACATAATGTTGTTAGCACAGGGATAAATTTCACAAAAAATATGGCTTTCCCTGTGCCTACTGGCTGTTAGGTTCGCAAGGTATTATGGTAAAATGTACAGCCGCCGTCTTTTTCCGTACAGTGGATTGCGTGTTCGATCGTCGCGTGCGCTTTCCCCCGTTTGACGCCTTGTGGGTGTGTTTGCTTTGAACTCTGGTGAATGTTTTGACGTTCTTGTTGTTATTTGCTGTGAATGATACTTTGCGCTTTAGTTTTGCTAAAGTCAGTTGAGATCACTGGCTCTGTCGACGCGAATAAACCAATTAAGTATCGTTATTCGCTTATCTCACATCTCTCATAGGTGTGCATGTTATGTTATGCTTGAAAAGTCAGGAGTTTGGCCTCGTTACTTCCAATTGAACGAATAAAAATGTTCATTTCGTTGACTCCCATCCGCTTCCTACAATGTAAAAAATGAGATATCTTTTGTAACGGATCCATTAACTTGGAAAGAATAAAAACGCATACCGAAAATGGCAACAATAACAAAGCCCTCGGCTAATGAGCACGTTTAGGATAGTTAATTGAGGTGTGTTTCTCTTGTAACTTAACTCATGCACTTCCTACACAGGCCAGTGCAGGCTTCAAAGTCAAGCATGGAAGATGTTTATTATAAAGAGTTGGCATTCTTTGCTAACCTGACAAAAGAATTCTTCCATGATGCGAGACGTCCATTGACGATGTAGTTCCCAGTCTTTCGCAGGGTTGGCGATATCAGAAACGTGAAGAATGAATTCTAGCGCTTGGCCCTTTTCTACTTGACTTTAAAGAAAAAATTAAAAGTAGATTATTAATTCTTGAAAAATGAGAGCTAAAATTTTTCTTCCTTGATTTCAAACATTGCCTGTATTCTTTCGAGACTTTGTGGCGTCGATAAATTATTAAGTCTTAGCTAAGTAAAACTAAAACACAAGAACCCTGTTTGTGTTTCAATCAATCAATCAATCGATCCATCCATCCATCCATCCATCAATCGATCAATCCATCCATCCATCAATCAATCAATCAATCAATCAATCAATCAATCAATAAATCAATCAATCAATTAATTAGTCAATCCATCAGTCATTCAATAATTTTTGTCAGTTTGTGTTCAAGTTCCTGGAATATCCTGGGCACACTGGTTCGGAAAGCAGCCAGAGAACTAAAGAAGACAGATGTTATAACAAGGGAAATAGATCGAGTGTGCACACTGTTGATACTCAACGCAGACTTTGGAAGACCCACTGACGTTAATCATGTGCGGCAGTTTGAGCAAAAGATAAAAAACTGCCAAGAAGAGGAATTGATAAAGGGTGTTGGTGTCGGACTTGTGTTTTTGGTTTCCTTTTTGTATTTCAGGATTACTAAACATAGGAGAAACAGGGAGCCACCATTAAATTTGATGATTTTAGCTGACATAGATGAGTAACACGTATGATATGTCGCCAGTTTTCTTACCTTCCCAGAACTGTCAAAGCAGCCTTCATTGCTCGAAGTTGTTCAAAGTGTGAAGACATATCTGTTGCCAGGACCATGTCGACCACAAGCGTACGTATATCACTGCGGAAAAATATTAAAGATAACAGATAAGTTTTCTATTAAGCACCTTTGTGGAAATCTTTGAAATTACCAGAAAAAAATGTAGATTGGGATTGATCTATATTTTGAGAATTTAGCGGTAAACTATGACTATATATGCTCCAGGTTAAAATATTTTTTGTCGAATCAAAACCAAGTAGAATGTTTCTAGTGTTGTTGGAAGGAAAGACTAATAGAATAGAAAACGAAAATTAATCAAGTTAAAAGAAAAGTTTATCATATGTTATCGCGTCTACTTCCGCCGCCGGGTAATTGAATATTACTGTCCAAGATTCAGTAAATGGTGAAAATTTGAATACAAACCTGTATTGCTCGGGAGTTAAGCTTGCAAGTATGTCTTGGTCTCGCTGTAAAATAAAATAGAAAATGTTGGTCTTTGCACTATGTTCATTGACCGAGGGGGTGGGAAGCGGATTCTAGTCGCTGTGACTTTGAACCTGAATAACATTTTTAACATTTGAGCAACAGCCATAAAACTTTATGACTTTTCCAGAAATGTGTCTGGAAAGAATTTGATGTGGTCGGTTGGTGTTCCTCGACTTGGCTGTAACCTTGGCAACCAATTTTTAACAGACGTTTTTTTTTTTAGAAAATGGCAAATCGCTTTGAAAAATGAAGAATAGTCTCTTTTCTTACTGTAACATTTATATTTTTAGTTTGTATTGGTGTTCCTTTATTAGTTTTGATTACTTTTCGTTCAATTTTGGCGCTTTCCTGAAGTTTCGGGGAAATCCAGAAATCCAAGATGGCCGTCATTTGGCAATCGTGACGCAATTATCACGTCATATGACGTCATATCTCGTTGGGGACCACAAAGGAAGCATCTTTGGACGTGCTATTAATCCTCCAAGTTTCATGATCATTATCATTGTCATAGCCAGAAGACGAATAAACGTCCCGGTCTAGATAGGAATTAGGTAACTTTAAAGGTATAAGCTGAAGTAATTTTCAAGTTTCAAGCGCATGACCTTACAAAAAAAATAATCACTGTGGAGGTGAGAAAGATCTGCGGTTGAGACTTGCAGTAAAGTTCAACGTTACACTTACCTTTTTCAAAAGCGTAAATGCAGAGCATAAATGATGGTTTTCCAGCACGCAACGATCATTATACAACAGAGCTAGATCTGATCTGAAAATAAAAAGAAGCAATTGGATTAAATATATTTCTCATGGATACTGTTCATCTTGTTTTAAATTTCTTAAGTATGGTTTACTTTGCCCTTTTCCCTTCCCTTTCTTTGGAAATCAACGATTGTCTGTTTGACGAAGACTCCAATGTCAGTCACACAAGTATGGCACGGGCAACGATCCTCTAACGGAATGAAATTAAATTGAGGAGACTTTTGTTCTTTGGGTGTGATTATTGTTCTTTAGCCTTACAAGATAAAATTGCAGATTACCTCGAATTGACGTGAAAGTTATTTGTAGTTCCAGTGTGATTAACATCGTGTATAATGGCGGATAGAAGAATAGCGAAAATTTCCAGGTCACTTATAGAATGCTGTAAAACAGAACAACAAGTATTATTTCTTTCAAGTATAAGCTACCAGCATAAAGTTGAATTGATGACTTCCAGTATGTACATAATATTTTATCTTTTTCCCTCCTTTTTATGAAAATGTAACCTCATTATGAGTCCATACTTCCGTCCCCCGAACTTAAACTTTAGAGTGAAGGTGCTGTTACACTAGGCAATTTTTCTTGCACCTTGTCCCGCAATTTCGTTGCGTCGTTGCGGCACAAGTCGCGCAAGTCGTTGCCTAATGTAACATGCCCTGAAATGAACTTGTCTCGCAATGAGCTCAACTTGTACTCAAGTCTTAAGTTCCTGAATCGACATTCATACTTTATTGATTTTGAAAACCACACATTGGTCAGTTTATGCTACAAATTTACGCCAGTCGATAAAAAATTACAGGACAGGTTGTCGGAGCTTTCGAGAAAAGGGAAGCAGGAACAAGCAGTATGGAGGATGCGTGATTTCACTTACCATCAAACCGACGCGTGACAGAAAATAATGCACAGAATGCGTTACATCGGTTGCGTGAAACTCGTTGTGATAAGGATTCTGGGGTTGCTTGTAGCCCTCCTCAACAGCTATTAAGAATCGGTCCAATGTTGCAGTGGTGATCTGTTTGAGGAAACAAAAAATCGTCAATATGGGGTGACGTCTCGAATTTGTTGGAATAGGTCAATGATAAGAAGTACTAAATCTGGTAAAATCGACGTTGCCTCATATTTCTAATTGTTGAGCAGTCTAAGATGGCGGGCCTACGCTCTTCACGGTGTATATGAATCACCGTTTTAGAGCGGCTTTCAAATGAGTGTCGAAAATAAATCGCGTTTGCGTCGGTTTTCTTTACTACGCTCTGTGATTGGTTAGCAAAACTCGTGCCACTTTCTTGACCAATGAAAATTAAAACCTAAAAACAATCGTAGCGTTTTCCCGCGCTTGACGCCGGTTGCTTGTACTTGCTTCTAATTCTCATTGGTTCATTGCGCTATTTAGTCTGTTGTGATTGGCTAGAGTAATCTCTGTGCTCTGTGATTGGTTAGCAAAACTCGCGCCACATTCTCAACCAATGAGAATTAAAGCCAAAACACAATTGTAGCGTTTTCCCGCGCTTGACGCCGTTTACTTGTGTTTGCTTAGAATTCTCATTGCTTCATTGCGCTATTTTGTTCTGATTGGCTAGAGTAATTCCTTTCCTTTTTGGTTTTAGAAAACTCGACTGAAAAACGCTCTATTGCCTAGTATGCACTAAATTACCTTAAATTTTGCTAGTAGATCATAGCGCGTGAAGAGTTCGTGGCCAATGTACCGAAGGGGATGCCCAGCTGTCAGGTCGTTAAACTTGAACGGGTTGAACGTCCAGTTGTCCAAGTTCTAAGTAAAGAATATGAAAAGAGAAAATATCTTTAAAAGGCGCTGTTACACAATAAAAACGACAACAACAACAACAACAACTAAAAAAACAAACGCGGAAAACAAGAAAACAACTGGAAAAACATCAGGTGCCAATACAAATTAGGTTTAAATAGTTAAACTAGTTATTTGTTTGTTGTCGGTTACTAGAGTGGTTTTCAATTGAGTGTTGTAAAACCAAAACCAAAGTAATTACTCTGGCCAATCGCAACAAATGTAAACAACACAACGAGCCAATCAGAATCCGAAGCAATTACATGTAACCGGCGTCAAGCGCGGGACTGAAACGCGTGCGGCCAAAACACTATTGGTTTTGGTTTGGATTCCCATTGGTTGAGAAACTGGCGCGAGTTTTGTTAACCAATCACAGAACGTAGTAATGCAAATCCAAAGCAAACAAAGTAATTTCTCTGGCCAATCACAACAGATGTAAACAACACAACTAGCCAATCAGAACTCAAAGCAAATACATGTAACTGGTGCCAAGCGCGGGAAAACATGTGCGACCAAGCTAGCACGATTGGTTTTGGTTTGGCTTCCTATTGGTTGAGAAAATGGCGCGAATTTTTCCAATCAATCATAGAGTCTAGTAAGGCAAAACCAAAGCAAACACGAAATTACTTTCGACACTCAATTGAAAACCGCTTTAAAGATGATTATTCAGTATTTAAAAGCTCCTTTAGTCTTCAATTCTGATTGCTTTAATCGTGCCCCGACTCTTTGGTGTCTGTGAGAGCTCATCGTCACCTAAATCCCTCGACTAGACGGATAAAATCTCAAGCCTTGATCCGAGGCTGATAACTCAGCTCAGGCAGCACTTACGACGACTAAAATTAAAACATTCTTAAAATAAACTGCCTAACGTCGCAAAATGGGCCAAATTTTGCATGCAACTCAGCGTAACAGTGGAAAGGAGTGGAAGTCAAACGAGCCAATATAATTATTAGTCTTAGGGCTTCTTCATATGAGCCCGGTCCGTCGACCGGGCTGGCTCGGTTTCCGAGATCTCTCCTCACCGCTCTTTTCTTTCTAAAAATTTCGATACGTTCATATGAGAAGGCGGCCTGGCCGGGTTACCGAGATCTCGATTTTTGCGATAGAGATCTCGGTAACCGACCTGGAAATTTTTCCCATATAAACACTCCAGCCCGGATACCTGGACTCTCCGTGACGAAACATTTTCAACTGCGCATGGCTTGCAAGGTCAATGACAAGTCGGAACGCGGTTCCACGGGTATTTTGGGGCCCTTTTGGTAACCGGGATTAAATTTCCCATATGAACAGTTCTAAGACAAAATTCGTCCCGCCTACCGGGCTCATATGAAGAGGCCCTTAGTAATAAGAGCAAATGATCTACAGCATAGTTAACAGTGTTGAGTTATCTCATTGTGATAAACCAGGTATTCTGCGGTATACTGACATACTACGTTATCGCTTTTTTAAGTTACCAGTACCTTTAAATAAACTTGAACTTCCTCGGGAACTTGAAATCTGGATTTCTCGGCCATATTTTGATAAATTCTTGAAAACAAAGTACAAATGGTATAAATAAGTAAATACATTTGCATTTGGAAAGTAATCGCACTGTTTTCTTGTTAACGTTCGAGGAGATGAACCCCTTCAGGCGCCGTCCAATGAGAGAGCGCAAAAATTAATCGATGAGCTGTAGAGCGGTTTTCAATTGAGTGCGGGTAAAATCAAAACCAATGAAAGTGATTCCTCTGGCCAATCACAGCGAACGTAAACACCGCGATAAACCAATCAGAACTCGAAGTAAATGCATGTAACCGGCACCAAGCGCGGGAAAACACGGGCGAGCAAGTCACGATTGGTTTGTGTTTTGCTTCTCATTGGCATGTTAAGAAACGAGTGGAGCGAGCTTTGTCAACCGATTACTGAGTGCAGTAAAGCAAACACAAAATTATTTTTGACATGCACTCAATTGAAAACTGCCCAAACCTCCTTCCCACACACGAGGAATGTAAGTCATTAAGGACTGAAACATTTTTGACGTAATTAAACTGTACATTTTTCGATCTTATTCAGCACCAGTTTAGGCTACAAGAAAGGAGCATTAAGTTTAGTGATGACTCTTTGAAGAAATGAGGAGTACAGTGATACTAAGCTTATGACACAAGATATCGCTGATGCCGGGAACAGGTTACTTAGTAAACATGAGAACTTCAAGAGCTGGGATAGTCGACCGAGCGTTATATCCCCTGGTTGTCAACAGCATTGGCAGCTTCCTAAAGAGAAAAAGGTTAAGTGTAGTGACGACCTTTCGATTGAAGGGCCAGTCATTCCACTTATTGGAAGCTGGGACACGTTTATCGAAAGTCCCGGTAACTTATACAATTACCGGGCCCGATAAGTGACTTTGGTGATAAATGTTTCTTAACAGAATAGTCAATTTTTGTTAGCTTTGAATAAATATTCTAAATTTTAAAATCTTCAGTATAATTCTATGAAACATTGGCCAATTTCATTCGACTGATTCTTTACACGTAAAAGCCGACTGTGATCACTTCATACGCAGTCTGTTATCAATCTACCTGATAGAGCGTTTTCCAGTTGAGTGTCGTAAAACCAAAACCAAAATAATTACTCTGACCGATTGCAACAGATGTAAACAACACAACGAGCCAATCATAATTGGAAGCAAATACATATAACTGGCGCCAAGCGCGGGAAAACGCGTGCGGCAAAAACACGAATGATTTTGGTTTGGATTCCCATTGGTTGAGAATGTGGCACGAGTTTTGTTAACCAATCACAGAGCGTAGTAATGCAAAACCAAAGCAAACGCGAAATTACTTACGACACTCAATTGAAAACCGCTCTAACTAACCTTTTTACGTATAGACTAGCTTTCACAGCTTGTACTACACTTCGAAACGTGTGCCTCCGAGCCAGGCTCTTTCTGCGCATGCCTGGGGTAGTCCGCGCAAATGTAGTAGCGATCCACTCTCGGACTTCTTCGTTGACTTCATCAGAGTACAGACTACTTTCTAGCTCCTCGTCTAGATCACTCAATGCTCCTGTGGATCCTCTAGAAATAAAAACAGTTTTATAGGTGAGGAGGCGGTGTTTGCAATCCTAGCTTTACTACTCAAGTTTTGGATTCCCTTGGCCACCCTAGTTTGACTCAACCTCGGGTGGATGTGCATTTCTAAGGTTTTCCTACGCTAAAGGCCATTTAAACATAGTTAATTTAAGGCAATGGTTGTGAAACCTGACAAACTTCTTTGATATATGTTTTTGTTTCCCTTTTTGGCCTTGACCCTGCACAAACAACAGTAGAATTGGGAATGTGTTGGAGCAAATGACCAATCGAAATGTTTTTGTTACGATATTCAACTTTAGTGTGAACGTTAAAACAAAGGATTGTGCAGGGTTGCGGCCCTTCCGACATAAACTGCAGCACCATTGTTTTCATGGCAAGGTTTCATAACCAGTCCCTCAAGTAACTATCATTTAAACGTTCTTATTTTGATTGATTTCCTCCGCTTAAGTTTTTCTGCCGGGTTTTTCTATAGTACCAATGGATTGTGAAGTCAGGTTAGACACCCTGTATTTAAATTGTAAGTAGTTTTAAACATGATAGCATTACCATCAGGAGTTTTGTTTTAGCGACTCAGTTTTCAGTAGACCACAAAACACTTGTTTATTCCTCTTAAAGGCGCAGTGTCACGTATTCTTAGTGTAATTTAGTTTGTTCTTCCTCGGAGAAATCACTTAATAATTTCCTCTCAGTGTTGTAAGGGAAATTTTATATTAGAGAAAATGTTCTATAATTTCAAGCATTTGAGTAGTGTTGACGAAAATACCGAGAAATCGCCGTGACAGTTCCTCTTTAAAGCTTCCCAAGGAAGTCTGAAAGCTCGAAAACAGCGCTCCGTCACGCACGCCGAGTCTTAGTTCTCTCCCCAGTCTCTCGCTTCAGGTCGGTCTCGAGTGATTGTCAGATATCACCCATGATAAGTGATACGCTTCTGGTCAAAATAAATCACGCAAATACATGAAGCAATCAAAGATTTTCCGTCCGTAAACCAATTTCCTCTTTTTGCTTGAATCATCCAATATGATGAGAAATTTCACGCTACGTACCTAAAATCTCTTGCTGGAGACGACGTGTTCACTTTGTCCAACATGGCGACTGCCCTTCCTAGCTCTTGCTTCATGTCTGTTAGCGACAAAGAGTTTTCCGAGTCCAGCTGGTCCATAATTTGACGCAATCTAGAATGAAAATAATATACCTGATAAACATCCTGTCTTTTTTAGACTGATTGATGTCTTAAAGCTCTCTGAGACCTTATTCTCTCGTTAGACTGCACGGAAGGACTTTGGTCCATTGGACCAGAAAGTGCTGTTGTCAGACGGGAAGACGAAGATCCCATTCCGATCCAGTTACATCCCTTGATCGTTCTCGAATAATGACATCTGGTTCATATCTCCTCGCCGTAAAAGATATTTTTGATGTCCCGGGTTAATGGCTGAAAAACAACCAATCGTTCTCTGAACCAGTAGAAGACTGCCTGTGTTCTGGAATGCAAATAAGCGGAGAGCTAAACGGTCAATTAACAGTACATTTTAACATGCACTCTTCAGGGAATTGATTTTAATCTCACATGTTTGACTGCTCTACTTTTTTTAAAAGAATATTAGCACGTATTTTTTTCAAATTAATCTTATGGGAATTGAATTCAATCTCGTCTTTTTGTTTTGTTGTTTGTCTTTGTTTTTTATACGTTTTAAAATTTCACACGCACGTGAAATCCATCTACATGTATTTTTAAAAAAACTCTGATTGCTCAACGCATAAGCAGCACACAGCATTCTGTTAGTGATACGCGCCTTGATTGCCTGTCACTATTTTTAGGTGCTACAAATGGCGCTTTGCCATTATATCTGTCCGTGACGCAGTGATCACGTCATGACATAATTTGTGTTGCCAACATCAATTAATGTTGTATCGTTGTTTATCGCAACAGAGCTGGTCGGGTCAATTAAGATAGATTTCACATTATAACATAGCGCGCGTGCATCCTAGTCTAATTCCTATTGGCTTCATCATGGTACATTTCTCAACATACGCACGGCCGTGCGTCCATCCGATGACGTGTGCAAGTCAGATGGGCGAAGGATGCGCGCGCTGTGTTATTAAAAAACTTTTACAGAGAGACAACAGCATAAAAAATGTATATTTATAAGAGCTTGAAGCTTGATGAAACGTTAAGATTAAACCGATATGAGAAACCATTTTCGCCTTTTTTTTTTGTACAGAGAATTGTGCAATTAATCGGGAACACAACCTGTTTTCCAAGAATCATTAACTTTATTTTCACTATGTTATAAAAGAATTGGTTCATGCTTTTAGCTGTGCGTATATCGAGTTATGCATGCACTTGGGAAGTTTGGAGAGCACTCAAGAAGCTAGAGTTGCTCTCGGCTACGCCTCGAGCAACTCTTACGCTTTTCTCGTGCTCTCCAAACTTCCTGCGTGCATCCATAACTCGATATACGCACGCTAAGCATGAACCAATTCTTAAATGTATAAACATATAGCGGATTTACTTAACGCTTGATGTCTTCAAGTCGATTTAAACGTCGAGCCCTAAATCTCTCTGTAATTTTTGCATGTCTTTGCTTCAGCAAATCCCTTTTGATAAAAACTAAAAGTTGCAAAGAAAAAAGATCTAGAAATAAAGAGCTAGTGAATTCCTTACGTTGACGTTGAGGGGTTGTTCGCCTTCTCTTTTGTCAGCGAATAAACTTCTTTCTAACGATATTTTTAATATTCCGCCTTGTCTAGTCTTAATCTCAAAGACCTTTGTAACAGTGGAGGAATTTGATAGATGTATTTTTTTCAGTCAATGACACAATGCAATCATACGTACAATCCGTACACGAAAAAAAAACAAAAAAAAACTCCGAATTCGCCCAACAGTCTGAGTCGAACCTTTCCACCTAGCTTGCGCAGCAAGGGTTTCCATTTGTGCGTTTTTCGCTTTTTGACCGCGCGCTCTCGCCCCATCACGCGCGCATCCAAAAAACCAAACTGGCTTGTTAGTGCACTGAGAAAACTCCACGAAAACGCTTGCTTCGCATGCTAATCCCGCCTTCCGATTTATACCACTCGTTCGGATGCTCTACCGGCTGAGCTCTAGGACACTCGTACAGCCGAGAATTTGATAGATAGAACGTGTCAGTCGGATATTACTGTGCAGCTGTCTTGATTTTTAAGGAAACTATATGAAAGTCACGAAGAAAGAAGGGGGAGGGGATGAGAATCTACTCTTCCCACCCTCCACCCCAGGGGGTGGGGGGGGGGGTACTCGGGTAATATTAGTTACGGGGAGGTGCGAATGAGGCCGAATTTTGAAATCCAAAAAAAGTCCCGTCACGCTAAGGAAAACCCCCCAAAAAGTCCAGCAGCCAAAAACGTAACCCAAAAAAGTTCAAATTTTTTAAGCATCAAAAACAATAAAAGTACAAAACACCAAGAGAATGCGAGATATTTCATGCGTCCGACTTTATTCATTCCTCGTGCATCTGTCACAAAACTTTAGGCAGGCACGATTTTCATCAACCCCAAAAAAAGTCCTCGCCAAAATCTTAAGGGCAAAAAAAGTCCACCAGAAAATTTCAAACCCAAAAAAAGTCCAAGCCGAGAATTTCAAACCCAAAAAAGGTCTTCGCACGTCCCCGTCACTTTTATACCCGAGTACCCCCCCGGGGCCCTCCACAACTGACTTCAAGCGGCTTTTAATTATAAGCTATAACAATAAACCTCAAACAGTTTATAGTACGTCGAAAACTGATCCTTTGATTCCTTTAAACTGGTCTATGATGTCCGTGCAAAGTATAGAAGTTACGCTTTAACTGATTTGGATCCGCCATCTTGGATTTCTTATTTTCAAACCAAAACCATTCAGAAGTAACAAATTTAATAAAAACAAAATGCAATAAAGAAAACGCTAAAATACGATAAAATGTGAAAATGTTACAACGATAAACTTATAGTTGTTAATCAGAAAGACAAAAACATTTCGCAAAACAGCTCTTCAAAGTTTTGTTGCCATAGGAACTGGCATCAAGTCACTGGAACAGTGACATGTCATACCAAAATGTTCTTGGATAAATCCTTAGGAAAAATCGCGAAATTTGGTGGAGATTTTATATATTTAGAAATGTATAACATTAATTGTCAGCGTATACGCCTTCTGCACCCCCACCCCCTTCTTCCTTAGTTGTAAACAATCAACCTAGTTCCCAGGGTCTCTCTTCTTCTCCAAGGGGCGGGAAGAAGAGAGACCCTGGGAACTAGGTTGGTAAACAATAAGCAGGGAACCGCACTACGAAAATCTGTAAAAGACCTAATCAGCCAAAAATATTAATGACTCAATTTTCTGCAAGGCTGATCGGACTGCGTAGAAAACTTAACACGACAGCGACATGATAGAGACCAAACCGAGAATCAACAGAATGCGGCAACCGTTGACAGCTGTTTCGAGCTGGTTGGCTCTCGTCAACACGGTGTAGCACAGCAAAAAAGTAGAACACCAACGCGAGTCGAGTGATCTACCAAATGCAGGTGGTCTACCAAAGTCACGCGCTATGACGTGGACGGATGTCTGAATTTGGGCCCAGCCGAAATCGGCTACCACGTGACCACAAAATAGATGGTGTTTTCTGCCTGCACCTCCTTCCTCAACCTCAAGAGATGGTGTCTTTATTGCATAGCCACCCAGATTCAAACCTTGCTTTTCTTGTTTATCTTGCGATGCTGGCTCTTTCTATATTAATATTTCTTTGTTAACTCAAATTTTGAAGCGAATAAAACGTTGTCGGCGATTTTTATGAGACTGGTGTCTTCGATACCCTACCCCCCCCCCCCCCCCAACCCAGACGAGGTGGCTCCTCTTGTAACTGAAACTTGAGTTCCCTTAGTTGTCAACAATTTTCGGATTGCCTATATAATAATATAATAACAACTTTATTTATCCACGGAAACCTTATCACTAAAAAGTGGTCTTCTAAAGAGCCGTCAACATTAAACCTAGTGCTAAAAAGCTAAGGCATTAAAATTAACAAACAAAATTGAAAAATCCTATAATAGGTGCTAAAACTAAGTTAGAGAAATTCTAAAATACAATAGCGGAATAGAAACTATTCAAAGTAGCGGCCTGCTTAGCCTCCGCTGACAGACTGTTCCATGTTACTGCGCCCCTATAACGAAAACTTTTCTAGAGGGCCTCAGTGTTCGGTCGTGGAATAAACAAGTTATATTGTGCACTTCACAGATTATGTCTATGAATGGTACGTTTACGCTATCTCACCAGCTTGAATGGGCCCCTTGACATAAGAATTGCTGTAGGGCAATCAAAATCATCAAAGTCGATGATATGAACCACATCAGGTAAATTCATTGAACACTTTTTAGTTTAGCAAGACTGTCAGTGTTCAAACTGATCATATTTAAAATTGGTTCAGGTACTTTTTTTTCAAATCATGCATCATGAAACAGCTCATTTTAGACACGTTTCGTTCTACATGTGTTGTTGGTTCCCGGTTAAAACTATAATGTACGTATGATTCGTGAATACGCTGGCAGGTAAGTAATGATTGCAAAAATAACAAGCAAGTTATGGGGTTTGCCCTATTTTTAAACCGAATCTTGTCTCGACTTGTCTGAAATAGATAGTAAACTTTTGAATGCAGAGGTCCACACAACGCAGGAATTAAATTTGCTGGTAATTTTGTCATATACAAAGGTGAGTGTTGTGATGGTCGCAAAATATGAAAAACAGACGGAATATCCAAACCGACGCATTGTTAACCTAACCTCTGACGGGAGCTTATGACCCATAAGCTCCTGCCTCTAGCTGAGCATGCATGGTGCATGGGTAATCGAGGAGGCCAAGGATGAGCGAGAAAAGGGAGAACTGGGGAGAGGGGAGAGGGGACTCTCCTCTCCTCAGTCCTCTTTTTTTTTTTTCTCAATTCTTCTTGCTCCCCCTCCCCTCCCTAATTACGCCAGCTACGCAAGCTGTTGTTAAACTGAGTACCAGGCTTTTCGGGAGGGACACTCTGGTTAACTCATACATGTAGTACCTCCCCGGAGTATGGAGAAACAGTAAAACGTGGTGAATTTTGCATTGTTTTGATGTGTCTTTTTGGAGTAGCCTGAAAAATTCTTCTCCGTTTCTTATGCTAGCCATCTTGCCATTAATAAACAGATGATAACCCAGTCAGTGTCGTTAAGTCTTTCGGCTTATCAAAAGTAAACAACCCGACAGACCAAAATAGAGCATTTCAATCAGCAATAGGCCTTATCACGGTTTTAGACGCCATTTTGACAAGTAGGCAAACAGTCTTGAAATAACAGTGTTTGTATGGAAATCCCATGTCAAAAAATTTTCACAAAACATCGCTTCTGAAAAATTCATGAATTGGAATCTTTTGGCACTAGGAAAAGGATTTTAAGAAAAAAAATTGGAGGGATGTAGCTGTGCCAGAAAGCGTCCAGTCGTGTTTCGAACTTTCCATATATTTATCTGTATAGCGAACCAGCCGAACACTGCTACTAAAAATAGTTCGCGGGAAAAAATACGGGGAAATGTATGGAAAGTTCAAAACACGACTGGACGCTTTCTGGCACAGCTACGTCCCTCCAATTTTTTTCTTAAAATCCTTTTCCTAGTGCCAAAAGTTTCCAATTCATGAATTTTTCAGAAGCGATGTTTTATAAAGATTATTTGACATCGGATTTCCATACAAATACTGTTATTTCAGATGTGCTTGCCTACTCGTCAAAATGGCGTCGAAAACGGTGATAAGGCCTATTTGATTATGTCAATGATGTTAGCTCAGTGTTCCGGACCGAAAGGTTTGAAAGCATTGAATGCCATTTGGTCTATTGGATTTCCCACTTTTCCATAGGGGAAGACGGAGGAGAGGGGTCCATCCAGACTGCGTATTTTTTGATACCTACCCGAATAGTTTCAAGTTCGCCAGATGCATATTTATGCTGTTTTGAAATAGTCCCGTTTCCCAACCCCAACGCTCTCTTCTTCACTAAGTCAACTCGTTACCTCAGTATATTCTAGCGCCACGTTTAGGCCGGCACGTTATAACCGGAGACGTAGAATGCCGATGGCGAGGTTAAATTAAAAGCGAACCTGATATTTGCTTAGTCATTCCATAACTATCCTGTAAGTTATTTTCATCTCTAACATTGGAATAACAGCTTCATTACCTGACAAAAAATCTGTAAGATTTTCCCGGTCTGGAATCACGAACATGTACCAGTTGTACGCGAAGCTCTCTTTCTCTCGTTGTTGCTCAGTCAGAATAGTCTTGCTTTGAGCACAAATTTTACGACTATATTTTATTTTTTATTTAACCTTTTTTCGCCCTTTCAGTGAAATTCCTCTTCATTGAATTGGTGATTAACTTTCATTGTTGACAGACCGCAAGTAAAAACTAACAAGTAAGACTCGACTTTGTGCCCTTATATATATAGTTAGGTGTTTTGACGCAGTACGTTATAGCGGGGCTGATTTTCAACGTTCCAGCAATAGAAATTGCATTCTCTTCCCAATTCAACAATTACAGCCCGAAAGATAAATTAGTATGATTTATAACCCAACGGAATTGAAGAGCATAAATTCTCTACAAACATATCTATATTGCCTGAATTTTTTTTTAATTTTGACCAAGTTTGCAGACATATTGCACCGCATGACTATCGCTGGTGGTAATTTTTTCAATTATTTTGTCATCGGTTGAATCAGTACATTACGAAATCAGAGATGAATTCTTTGGCATTGGCAGTAAAACGCTAAATCTAAAGAAAGATTTTGACACACCGAAATTCTTCCCCCGGGATAAATTTCAATAAACAAATCCAAATCCGGATTTTATGGATTGGCTTCTTCTTCATTTTATAGGGAAATCGTTAAAAATATTTGCAAAACCATCCTATTTCTTTTTTTTTTTTTTAGTTTCACATTTGCGTATCAGTCATTTTACTCAATCATATGGACCCTGAAGGTTATTACAGCAATCTCCGTTCCCCTCCCCTTCCAATTTACGAGGGAAATGCCCTAAGGAACGAGGTTGTCATTACAGGACACGAAATACCTGCGATCGATGCAGTCGCAAACGACAAGATTAAACTTTCCACCTCAAGTCGTCATTTGTCGATAGGCTTTTGCTTTTGCCATTTTAACCTAAATAAGTCCGTCCGAATCAGTTTCGAAATATTCTGAAACTGGTTTGGGAAAACAGTCACCAATCTTCGGCCGATATTCCAAGTGTCAAACATGGATAATGACAGCGTACACTGAGGCAGAGAAGAAACAGCATAAAACTAGAATACGTTTTTTGTAATACATGCCTACTCTTCAGTGGAGAAAGAAAAATCAAATCACAGTTATATAGGATATAATTGTGCACGATATAAAGGCATTCCGATGCAAAAACCAAGAACGGAGACGCAATGCCTAAAACATAATTTATCTTGCAGTGGCTCCGTCCCATTGAGTACACGCCTGCACCAGAACTCCCCAGGGAAGTTTATAGATTTAGAAAGTGTTTTGCTTCTTTGGATCTTCACACGGAATTTACATTTTAATGCTATGTATGGTTTTCAGTTTCTAAATAAAATTATCTTACAGATAAATTGAGGATATTTTACCTTGATGCCGCCATAGCCGATGCCTTATCTGAAGAGCCACTGGCGGTATTGTACGTCGTGTAATCATCACAGATATTACACACTTTGCTGTCATTTTTATTGGATTCGCATGCGCATTCCACAGGCACTTTAGTCACGTGAATATGGGGCTGAATTGATGTCTCTGTTAAAAAGGGTCAATCAATCAATCAATCAATCAATCAATCAATCAAGATTGCAAGCAGTTAATGGACAATTAAGTCATTGCCAAAAGTTCGATCCTGGTTCGATCGAACAATTAGTCAATCTAACCAATTTATCAGTCAGTTAGTCAGAGAGTCTTGTCAATCAATCAATCAATCAATCAATCAATCAATCAATCAATCCATCAATCGATCAATCAATCAGACAATCAATTTTAAAATTGATCATTCAGTCAGTTATCATCAGCAACTGGTGAAGTGATCATTCAATCGACAGATCCGTCAGCACACAGACGGCAACCAGCCAACGAAACACTTAAGTTACAGTTCAGAGGTCACGTGCAAGTTTCACTGTCATTTGAAAAGGAGAAATATACAGTGGAGCCTCGATGTAATTAAGCGAAAATTAAGAAACAAATCTTTGTTATATAGGTACGTGTTTTTTTTTTAGCTTAAACGTAACAGGCCAGAAATTAGAGAGCTTAAGCAACGACGACGGCAACGGCAACCGCAACGGCAACGGAAACGTCACCTGAAAATATATCTTTATTTCATTTGTGCTACTTCGCGATTAGTTCAACACGCTCAACTTTTACAAAAATGGCGAACTATCCAGGAACCAAATTGGTTGGAATGGCGTACAAGTTACTTAAGAAAGAAAATGAAACATTCACCGTCGTCCGTTGACGTTCTCCACAAAACCTTAAATGTGGTCATTTCACGTTGTTGCCAGCAAAGGACGGTAAAGAAATGAACCAAAATGTAAAACGCACGTGCAGAGCGATTATTTTTGCTCATTAAACCTATTGTTTTGCGGCGGTTTCGTTGCCGTCGCCGTCGTCGGGCCTCCTTAAGTTTGCGCGCATGCGTTCTGCTCATCACGGGATATTTGGCCAAGAAACTGGGAATTTTGTTACTTGTGTCGTACGTATACGTGCAAACCTCAGAGGATTTGGTCTCCTAGCAACCGTGAACTGACCAATGCTGAGCCCGCCGCAGATTGAATATACGAGATCTGACACGAGATTTTCAATGAGCGGAATTATGGTGGCAACGTGAATTATCTATCAATTTGTGTGTAATTTCCAGAACACTCTGATTCATTATCAGAGTTAATTATAAGAAATGCACTAATATAAAGACTGTTTGTCACCAAAAAAGAGAGATTGTTTTGCCCAAAAGGGAAGCCCTGATTTTTCAGTATATTCTTCCCAACGGACTTTTAGGTAAATGCATTGCAATCAGTTAGGAGAATTGCTATTTTGATTCGATGACAAAAAAATTTAAGGAAAGAAGCTGGTTATGGCCTAACATCTGATAGTTTCGCTGAATTTCTTACAGACGACCAAATTTTGTATTCATTCCCGTTAATTTGTCAGTATTTTTTTCTCTTGTTTGTAATTTTTGACGAGAATATTACCATAATAAATTTATGCGTGTTATCGTGCATTGGAAGTTAGTACAGAAAGGGTGAAACAGTTAAAAATGTATTTTTTATCTTTTGATGGATTTCTTTGGCGGTTAACTCTTGCACTGGAAAGCCTTTATTGATTTATACCGTCTAATTTTACAAAAGCCAAAAATTTCGCAATGCAATCTAGTAAACATATCTTAATGCAAATTAAGGTTATAATGAGGAAGAACCTGGAGAAAAGCCAAAGTACCGCAATAATTAAATGAAAGCCGGTAGCCAGAATTTCGGTAATTGTCATACATACTTGTCTAAAACGCTTATAGCTAAACCTTTTGTGACTACTTGGCCGCGAGAATTGAATGCAACTCGTTACATTTATTAACAAACGGCCAAGATCTAAGAAAGAATAAAATACGATCCACAGTGTTCATAAAAAGCATAAATTATAAGCCTCCTTCAAGAAGATGACAAAAAATAATAATTGCTTCAGGTTTGAAAAGAAAATTACATATTTAACTTTTTTGCTTTTGTTGTGTCGGTGACATTCCAGATCATTAAATAAGCAAAAACATGAAGCCGTTTGATGGAAGTTAAAACTGAGTAAAAGCCGCTATATATATTTACGTGTCTTCTTTCAACGCAGAAGTCTAAACAATAAAGAAAACAACCAACACGTTTTGAAAAAATAAAAACTGAATTGCATGAATAGATAGCCCGGGAATACGACTTCCTCTACACCTGTAAGTAATTAAAGCCAACACATGTCGATCATATTTTCTACTTTTTAAAAACGGAAATTCTTTCTTTCCTGATCAGCGCATGAAATCCATTTTCGCTCGTGGTTAACCGACATTTTACTGGTTTTCAATTTAATCTATCAGGGGTAAAGTTGATCGCCAAGCGGCTACTTCATGCGTCAGTCATTTGTCTTTTCCTTACCATGCTTAATGTTTCTGCTAGGGGCAGCTGGCCGCACAAACATACGACTATACCGCCGTCTTGTACCAATGGAAGCTCTCATTTCTCTCGGGAAATAAACATTAGCTGTTTCGGTTACAAATCCTCACAAGCGCAGTCGACTATTTATCGATACGGGAAAACGATTTTGTCCACTGTTCACTCACAGGTCGCCGAAGAGTTGATTTTTCTCCCAATTATTTTACTGACTCAGTTCCCGCATCTAGCAAACCTATCTGCCAATGCCGGCGCGGCACGATTTGGCAACATACGCTTATAGGGAAATAATCATTCTTGCTATCAAATAGCCCAAAACAGTCGAAACTGTGATGACTATGTCCTAATAATTAGCACAGTATTTGCTCGATCCAGATCTAATTAGCTTCGTCTTCTTCGCGCCAGTTAAGCGTGGTTTCGTGGCGCGCGTTTGTGAAATCACGGACTCCTTGTGTTGATAAAAACGCCAATCCGACTTTAAAGTCACAAAAAAGCTAGCCGGGCTTTCAATCTGATTCACTTTTCTTATTCTATGTCAGACCTTTTTGTATTGCTTTTCTGTCACAACACAATAAAGAGGGCTTGTACGACTTGACAATTTTGGCAGACGAAAGGAAATCGGAAGGAACAGGTGTATTCGAGTGTTAAATAGAAATTGTCATGGGCTCACAGTCTCGCAAGTTCGATCATGCACAAATCTCATTTCAAAGTGCTTATAATACCTAGTTCTCTTGTAGATAGATAACAGACAGGAGTGTGAAACAATACGAGTGAAATTCTAAACTAATGAATAAAAGAAAAGTTCGCTGAATAAAATATTTTATGTGAATCGAATATTAAGTATTTTAAGTGCGACTTTTGGGGCTTATTAAAAATTTTCGAACCCTTATTTCAAAGGCTATTTAGAAAATTTCATCTTGGGTGCTGCTTCAAAGGGAAGGGACTGCGAGAAGTTGTAAACTGATGCGTTCGTTTAAAACACAATACATTGTTCATGAATTTTAAAGACGTCGACTGCCAAGCTTTCCCGCAATCGTTCGTTGTAAAATGAGAAAGAAAATTTAAAAGATACGCTTACCCAAAGCATCATCGATCTCTTTCTCGACACTATACTTGTGGTTGTGTTCCGTATCCAGGGTTTTTATACAAGCAGATCCCATTGGGGAGAGCAGTGAATGAACCGTGAGATCAACCACGCAAGTGAAATGCTGACATGCTTCCAAGCCACTCAGCGCCTAGCAGATCTTACTCCACAACCATCTGCCCACACGATAAAAACGCGCGTGGTTTACCCAAATGAAATATTGTTCCCTTCCTTGACCTGAGCAACGAAAAGATTTCAAAATTTCTTTGCCAAACGGATGGGTCAGCAGTTTTCATTTACGACGTTTTTTTTTTTAAATTAGGAATCCAGGCAACGGGTTTGAAGTGATTATCATTCTTGCTTTGGCGTAAGCCGGTTTCCACTTGGGTCCTATAAGATTCACGACGTGATATTTTGCCCACTACCAGCGCGCTTTGCCCGCAAAGGATAACGATCGTAGGGTGAATTGTTAATTAAGTTGTTATAACGACATTTCAATGGTAGGCTGGATATTGCTCTTTGTCGTATAAAATGACACGTTTTTTGTTATGCTTTTTTATTTTTGCCTTGAGGCAACGAGCGACTGAAGTTAAACTTGCTTGTAACTGATTTATGGGGACTTCCAAATAACATTGACGCGCTATGAAGTGCATATTAACGTTTCGCGATAATGTGCAGCTAAAAGGTCTAGATTATAACTTGAAGATTGGTGGTACCACAAAAAGTGTGGTAAATTGTTTTTTTAAGCATCATAAAACACTAGGAATAGAACAAAATTTGCAATTTGTACAGGTTCTTTTGTTTTCAAAGTACAGCTAAATAAACTTTAGTAATTATAAACTAAATATTTCACTGAGGTTTTTTAGCAAACAGAAAATAGCATATGCGATTTTGCCGGTGCATGTAGGATTTTCTGCGGGTTTTTATATTTGTTTTGTAGGACAATCATTATTTTAAAACGCCTCTAGATATTACAAGATTTTGATTGAATGCAAATTTTAATTGCTTCCTAGAGTTTTTACAATGACTTGTGACAATGACTTCTTAGTACCTGCCATCATTAAAATGAAATAATGTCGTTTAAGGAATCGGAAATAAATGGGATTGGAAGTTAAGGAGGCTGGTAAAATGTGTCGTATTGATTTTATTTTGTAGTGTTACTAAAAAAAATGTGCTATTTTTAAACCTGTTTAATTTTATTTATTTTACCCGAGGCTAGTTCTGCATTAACATGCCGGAGAGCAACTGTTTTTTTTTTTTTTTTTTTTTTTTTTTTTTTCAATTTTACTGTGGCATTCAGAAGTCTGACGCTTATATTTTGAACATGCCTCAGAAAAATTTGGAAAGATCGCGGTAAAAGATCAACTCAGTAGCCATCGGGAACAACAAGCGATTGACTTTACTTAGCAATTGAGAGATGAGAGACTCTGAGAAAAATTTGACTGTCATCCAACCTTTTTAGCTTTAAAATTTCTCTTTAGAAGTACCTCATTACCAAAGCATCACTTATCTCGCCTATCTAGAATGTTTTATATCTATTCCACCCACCTAATTATATTTTGCATCGACTTTTTAATTCAGCGGGCCTTGATGCAGAGTATTCAAATCAAACAGGAAGGATTTAAGCAACTTTCCTTCAAATTTTTCTACCGAAAGCGTTCCCGGCCCCAGAGCTCTTCCCTATGGGACTTGCGCAGTCAAACCATAATTAAGGCTCTTGTTCCGGATGTACCATAGGGCATTACTGTGGTAAAACATTGTCCTCCCGCACGCAGCATGCATGCTCCCACAACACGCCCCGACTTTACAAAATGGCTCTCTATTCTTTACAACGGTATTCAAAGCTGTCATAAGTGGTGGATATATGAACAACTATTCTGAAGTATCAAAAGGAGTGAGGCAAGGCTGTGCGTCTGAGTCCTTTCTTGTTCATTCTTGCTGTAGAATTGCTAACGTAAAAACTCCGCCTAGAACCAACCTGTGAAGGCACGCGTTTACCTAAACAACCAGGTTGCAAAAATTTCACAATTTGCGGGAGTCACAACTATAGTTAGCAACAACACGAAATCCTTCACACCCAGAGACTCAGGGGCAGCTAGTCGGGAAGAAGGGATTTTTTATGGGCGAAAGTTTACCCGTTGTTGTTAAAAACTTTCGCCCATAAAAATCACTTCTTCCCGACTCACTGCCCCTGGGTCCCCGAGGATGGAAATCCGTAAATCTTGCCTACTAACGCGTTTTCCCGCGCTTGCAGCCGGTTACATGTATTTGCTTTGAATTTTGATTGGTTCATTGCGCTGTTTGCGTCTGTTGTGATTGGTCAAAGTAATTACTTTAGTTTTGGTTTTCGACACTCAAATGAAAACAGCTCTAAATGAGCACTTAAAAGATGCAACTTCTCCTCCGCTTGTTTAAAATGACCCTAACTGGTACGGGGCAGGGCAAGTGCAGCAAAATAAATTTAAAATGTATTTCTTTTAGTTGTTTATTAGCCTGTATTGTTATGTATTCCCACTGGGTTATTCAGCCTCTTTATAAACCACTCCTTGTGAATATCACACCACTTGACGCCGACCAGTTTACTCGAGGCTATTTTTCCTTGTTTATTTGCTGAGATAGCACATTTACTTTGGCTTGGTGTGGTTGAAATTTCTACATGCTTTTGTTTGCTTCGTTTTTCGCTGCCTCTATTTACGTTGTCACATATTTAGCTTTCGCATATATCTCTGAACTTTAATTGTTGTAATAAAGTATACGCATATATCACTGTAATCAAACGCATATATCGCTGAACTGTAACTGTTGTAATAAACTCGATCGCTGGCGGCTCCATCCACATACTATTGTGTTGCTTGCGTATAACTTTTAATAGAAATGTTTTATATTCGGCGGAGCGTAGCGAAAGAGATTAGAAAGGCTGCTACTGTACTTAAAAATGTTTTTATTCACACCATATACAAACGAATCTAACTATGTACAGATAAATCGCGTCTCAGTTAAAGACTTTTTTCACTTTTCAACAAAGCGAATCAACTGACCGCACCAGCCGTGGAGGCCTGGGTGCTAGTAACAGGAGGAAGTGCCGTAGGGAGGGAGGGTGCGTTGACATCTTGTTGTGTAAGGAAGGTATTGTCTCCCAGGGTCGCCGGTGTTTGATCGTCTGTACTTGGCAGAACTTTCGATTGCGAATCTGGAGGCACGGGTTCCAAAGCCTGCAGTTTGGGTCTGAAAGAAAAACATTTAGTGTGAAAAATTCGTGAAGTGATGCTGAAATACGTCTGTTTGTGAAATTAAATGTCGGCCCCACCAGTACCTTGAGTTTTTAACATTGATCGAGGGTAGATAAAGATTATATTAACGTGGCCAGAGCAGTGCTGTCCCAACTGAGGTATCAAGCCAACCGGGAGCTGGCCATTTTGTGAGTTCGTACTAAACGTGTGGATGACGATGATATGAGTGTGATATATTGTATATGAAACCATATATTTGAACCGCTAATGAAAGATTTAAATACATGAAAGACTACCGCAGTTTTGTTCACAACTTGAAAATTTGTGAATTCAAAGAAAGCATGACAATTTTCAGGCTTGAATGGGCGTAGCGGAACCCAATGACCTCTGCGATACCGGTGCAGTGCACTATTAACACTATCAACTCTACCATACCTTCTCTTTTCTTTAAATCCGTTCATTTTCGCGAACATCATTCTTAGGATACGCTCGCGTTGTTCCCAAGTAAGTTCAGCCATGTCGACTTTTCCTTGGATCCCAGTCCACCGCTCGGCCTCCTTCAGGTCGTCAAACACGTTGTTCGTGCTGCTGTCTAATTGGCGGAAGGTTCGCACGCGCGGGAAATCTCCATGGCCACCGTGCGCCTCGAGCATGCGTTGTTGGTAAGCGTGTTGGGCGTCTTTTCGATACTGGATTCTATAGAAAAAAGGTACCAGCGTTCAGTGGAACGAAAGACGTATTTGATTTATAACTCATCAATGCAATGTTAGGTGGTTTAATGTAAAAAAAAAAAGTTTTGTCTTGGTTAACATCGGATTTAAAACATTAAGGAGTTTCCTTCCAGGCTTAAATTGACACTGGAGTGTTCAAGGGGAAGTATCATGGGGTTTTTTTTTTCTTTTACCTCTTTTGGTACAAATGGTGAAATAAGACCTTCACTTAGCTACAAAATAATTCTAGAACAAAGAGAGGAAAGAAATCAACTCACAACTTGAAAGGAACAACTCGTGATCTGTTCTAGCGCATTTTGGAAACAAAAATGCAAGAACTTGAAAAACATTAGCCTAACATTTTTCAAGTTTCAATCCATTCCGACCTACTCTGTCTCTGACCAGAGGCACTAATCGGCAGTTTTATTACACTGGGGCGATAATTTATAACAAAAGTAGAAAGACGGTTTTTTTTTTGGTTTCTGTTGACAAAGATTTTTGGGTTTTGAAATGACATCAAATTCGCGTGATACTTCCCCTTTAACTATCTGATTTCTCAATTTATAGTGCTGCGTGGCACATTTCATGTACCCTTCACATCTTCAATGCCGCGAATTACAATCTAAAAGTACCCGCGACTTGCTCCCAGTACTCAGTCGACAAAGCAGCAGTAATCAAAATTCGGGAGTCTTGGGTTCAAATCCCACTGAGGTAACGGATCTTTTCTTGACCTCGTGTGCACCACAGTTCGTTAAGGCGCTGTTATACTAGGCAATTTGTCTTGGAACTTCTCTCGCAATTTCATTACGCCGTTGCGACAGAATTTGCACGAATCGTTGCCTGGTGTAACATGCCCTAAAATGAACTTGTCTCCCAACGTTTTTGTTACAATCCTCATTGCACGAAGTAGAACAACAAAATTGCGAGACAAGTTGCGAGAAAAATGGCCCAATGTAACAGCGCCTTTACCAGGGTAATACTCAGTAGGAAATGAAGAAGTTTCCTTCCAATTCTTAACTTTGCACTGCAGAGTTAATTTTCTGATTTCCCAAATAAAAGTTATCTGACACAAAAAAATAATTCCCTTCTTTCAAAACTTCACAGAAACGAAAACAGCATAACAAATGTACAAACAAAACAACAAAAGTACCTATTTCTGACAATCTCATTTTTGACATACTCCAGTGAGTCCAAGAAAAACTGCTCCACTTCTGTTCTCTGAAAACGTTTATAGAAACGCAAATGTTAACATACATGAATCACAACCAAGACATACAGCTATATTTCAATACATGTTGTCGGATAAAGGCTTAAAGACGTCTTCAAAGAGTCTGCCACCTCATCCACCTGATATCCTAACATTTCTTTCATCCAAATGGCTCACAATCGTATATCTTCACTGGACGGACGAGGCACAGCTGATTTTGATGAACTTATTCATAAAAAAATCCACAGAATCTTGAGGTCATGTCTTACAGCTTTATACTTTGATCCGACAACGTTAATTGAAATAGCTGTATGGAAAAAGGGCAAGTAATTCATGGTAAGGTACCATATGGTCACCCACATAACCCTGTTAAGAGGCCATTGCTCGTTGAAGTCGTATTTATCATTAGGGAGCTTTAGCAACGACGACGGCGATGACATCAAGAACGTCAAAAAAGCAATGGGCTTAATAACCAAAACAACAAATCTGCACGTGCATTATACTTTTTGGTACATTTCTTTGCCGTCACTGCACGACCAGGACGTGAAACTTCCTAATGGGACGTTTTATGGAGGACGTAACCCTCTGACACTACGACGAATTTTTCTTTCTCTTTCTAAACTTGGGTACGGTCTCCAAGAACTCAACTCCAGAGAATTTCACCTACATTTGAAAATTAAGGCGAGTTGGAATAATCGCGAAGACGTTTGGTAAAACCCGAATTCATTTTAATAATGACGTTTACCCTGCCGTCACCGTCATTGTTGCTAAAGCTCTCTACTGGCCGCAGTGTGATGCGTAACAGGCAGTTCACATCCACTGACGATTCCAGGCTGATTTGTCTCTGTAGTTACCTGGTCTAATATAGTCTTTGCGAGTCTTTTCACACGGTTCATCTCCTTTGTTTTCAGTTCCACTATTCTCTGTAGTCGCGCAATCTCAGCTCTGCAACAAATTCAAACAACAAAGCGCTTGAATTAGAACAATTCAATAATAGAGCGGTTTTCAATTGAGTGTCGAAAGTAATTTCGTGTTTTCTTTGATTTGTTTACTACGCTCTGTGATTGGTTAGAAACACTCGCGCCACTTTTTCAGCCAATGAAAACCAAAATCAATCGTGACTTGCTCGCACGCGTTTTCCCGCGCTTGGCGCCGGTTACATGTATTTCCCTGGAGCTCTGATTGGTTCATATCTGCTTACATCTGTTGTGATTGGCCAGAGTAATTTCTTTGGTTTTGGTTTTATGACGCTTATTTGGAAACCTCTCCCGCAATTAAGAGGTTTAACCATACAACTTCTAAAAAAAAAAAAAAAAAAAAAAAACTCCCGTTTACGTTTTATTCACTTGTCAACTAAAGTATTACCGACAAGCTTTCTAACCTGCTGCTCCAAGTCTCATCGTCAGCTTTCTGTACCAGGGCCGCTCGTTCAGTCTCGAATTCACGCACCACGTGACTCAGAGATTTCTCTAAAGTCTTGACCTTTTCTTCAAGCTGTGGAACAAAGCAGAGCAGTGCGACGTTAAGAACAAAGGAAGCGGCTCTCAACGGTAAAAAAATACCGACCTCCAGATTTGACAACGAGTACGTGATTGAGTACGAGTACAACTTACAACTGTCACACCAGTCTTGTTTCCAGGGTCTCCTTATCTGCTGGTAAACAACGGGAAGGGGCGAGAGTTCTGGGATGTGCTTAATTTGAAATTTGAAAGTCGCACTCGTACTCAATCTCGTACACGTATTCTGATCTGAAGTCCCTTAATATTACTTGTTTTTCCTCTGCGTTAAAAGTAAACACAACATACCTCTGCGATTTTCTTTTTCTGATGTTTAGTCTCAACGATCTTTTCCTGTACGATCATGCCGTTTAGCTCCTGTGGTTGAGAAATGAAACAAACAGCGATGGAATTAGTTGTTCATCTCTTCAATAATGGTGATATCAGCTGTTTGTCAGATTGAGCTGATAATTTAGACTGCTGGCCTCAGTTGTTCAAAGAGCGGATAACTCTATTCAGCGGACAAGTCGCTATCCAGCAGATAAAATGTATTGGTTGGGGTACATTTTATCCGCTGGATAGCGATTTATCCACTGGATTGAGTTATCCGCTCTTTGAACAACTGGGGCCTGTAGGTTACTGCAATGTTTAATCCCCTTTAATACTATTCCCTTTCAGGTGCAACAGCGATTTAAAGGACGCCGCAAAGTGTATATACGCCCCTGCTCTCCACACGCACGTCTGCAAAGCTATTTCTGGAAACGAGTAGCCGAGGCTATGAGTAGCCACTTATTTTTCTCAGAAATAGTAACAGCAGTTCGAGCGCGCGAAGAAATCTCCCCCCGCGCGGAGACACGACGCGCAAGGGGCGATGTTCGTGTGCGCTCGTGTGTTTCGCGCGCTGAGAAAATTGATAGATTGTTCATATTAGGCTAGAAAACGACAGCCGTTATTTTACTGTTTACGGAAGTATTGTTGGCGTATTAAATGCTGAAGTTAAGAGCGTAAGTGAGCGTTGTTCATAAATTATTACGCAACATGCTATGGTGACCGATCCGTTACAGACCCCAAATAGGCGTCAGCCTAAAGCCGGCGACACACGACACCTGGCGATTTTAAACGCCGATCGCAGCGTATTTGATCGCAAGCGATTTTCGTCACCGATTGATGCGGGTACACCTGGCGATTTTTTTTTTTCGCCGATCGCGGCGATGTGGCACTTCAACCTTGTTCCCGGGCTCTATCGAGGGGCGTTTTGAAAAGTCATGTGATAAAATCACCCAACCTGATTGGCTGTCTTTACAGGCGATTCGCAGCGATGAGCGTAGAAAATCGCGGGAATGGGTACACTTGGCGAATGCCGGCGAATTAAATCGCGGATTTCTGACATGCCAGATATTGGCGATATCGCCAGATATCGCCAGGTGAGTCGCTGGCTTGAGCTTATGCTATGGGACACCCACGCAAAACAATGAAAAAACCTACAGTGAACCTACAGAACCTGCTAGTGGGTGTGATATAAATAAAAGAAGTATACAATATAGCTAATTAAGGCGTGATGATATTAAAGGTTCCTTTATTATCGTCACGCCGTAATTAGCTTTGTTTTTGCTTTTCTTGTCACTGCGCAATTAGCTATATGCTCTATATTTATCGTCACGCCGTAATTAGCTATATTGTATGTTTCTTGCATTTACATATCACACCCATTACCAGGTTCTGAAGATGGACTAAGTTTCACCCGAAACATACTTACTTTAAAAAATGTCGTAATCTTCATAAAAAATATTTCCTGCCTGCTGGCTCTACGACAATTTAGTAATCATGACAATAATGTTAACTCTTACCTTTTCAGACAATAGGCTATTCGTCTTTTTATCCAATATTCCTCTTTCCTTTGAGGAGCAATAACAAAATAGTTATGCTACTTTAATAATAGCAATTAAAACAAATTCAAACACTTCAATCATAAAAGAAGTTTATGCAATGAAATGTGCGGTTTACGATTTATTTTTACGTGATATGGTTATACCATCGGCCCGGCGTTTTAGACGAACAGAAAACAAAAACTTTTGTTTTCCCTTTTGTAACTTTCTCAATTAATGTTATAAGGGCCAACAACTACAAGGGTAATTGAGCTTCAAGTGGCTACGTTCACGTTTGTACTAACAGAGGGAAAAGGTAAATCAACTGATTACAACGTGCCAACCTGCAATCTAGGGTGCGTTTGTCAAAGCTCCCAAACAGTTTTCGGGCTTGAGAAGTATTTTCAAGTCCTATTTCCACCAGCTAGCGGTAGTTTTCAGTGTACAGTAGTTAAATGGCTTGCTTGATCGCAGATAATACATCAGTCAATTCTAACAGTGACCACCCACCCCCTGAAATTGGGTCCCGGTGGCCGGGCATTACTGATACCCGCGGGTGTTTGACGGCTTTTTGATTTTCACCTCACAGTACTGTTACTTCCTTACAATGACAAGTTCACTGCCAGTTCTATACGATAAATTTTTTTACTTTGTCTATAAAGGAGGACAAAATGAGCTGGTAGATCCACAGAATGAACAGACGCACAGAAAACTAAGACTTAGTTTTAGACTTAGTTTGGCCGTTTCATTAAAATGAAGGCAAGCTCAGAAACTAAGAAATAAACGTCTTTTTAACTGTACTGTAACCCTAACCCTAAAACGAATTTAAGCTATTTCTAAATAGATTCTGACTGCAAAACGGTGATTGTTAAAATGGCCGTTTCATCGTTTGTAACAAATTTGTAACAAATTAGTTCGGTCACTCAACAAACCTTTTTCAATTCCTGTCCTTCTTTCAAGTGGAAATCCAGCGCAGCATTTAATCTCACGTTCTCTTTGTAAACAGATCTTGTTGTCTCATCCAAGTTGCTACGTAGGTAAGGTTAAGAATTAAATAAGACAATGTTTAAAAACAAAAAAGGTACTGGAAAAATTTTTGTCCACCAAAGTTGACCAATTTCGTAATATTGTTTTTGGTGTTTAATAATTGCTTGTGAATCAGTTAAGACGGCTAAACTTCCGCCAAGCCTCAAGGCAAGTTGATGGACATGCGCCTACAACGTACAACTCAAACTTTACAACTTATACAGAAGTGGGCTAACAATTTACAATTTAATAGACCACACGCTTAAGGTTTCTATCAGCCAACTATCAAAGTTGATACAAACCGAGGGAGAGGTGTAATTGTTTCAGCATAACCCAAGGACCTCGGTTTAAAGATGGTTAAGCTGGTTTGTTTGTTCGACAATCAGATACCGCGTTTGCCTAATAGCTGCTCACGGGATTATGCAAATGTGAACTTTAGCAACGATAACGGTGACGGAAACGAAAACGTCACTTGAAAATATTAGTTTCATTTTATTTGTGCTACTTCGGGATTATTTGTACTCATTCAACTTGTACAAGAATTAACAGTGAACAACACGGAAACCTCGTTGCCATCGCTGTCGTCGTTGCTTAAGATAATTTATCGTGATAAGGAAATCACAAGCGCTGAGGGAAAAAAACCCTTTGCACGGCAATCAAGAAACAACACACATTCTTATTGTATTGTCTTCTCGCTTTATTTTATAGACAGTACTTCCGTTGTTCCCAAAGATCTTACCTAATTGCCTCGGAGTGCGCTCTTTCTGCAAGCTCTGCAATCTTTTTACTTGCTTCTTGCTGTAGCCGAACCTAAAAAAAGTACCAAACAAATTAATACAGTGCGGAGTTTTCCATGCTGTTATCTAGCGAAAAAATACGTTTCATACTTAGTTAAAAAAAAGTTGTATATAAGCCCTTGCTTAACAAAAATAAATTGTTTTCAAGGTAAACGATGGATGAAAACACTTTACATGTATAACCAACAATCTTCTGTTTTCTAGAAACGAATGTTTGGTTTTAACAACAGTTGATAACTATAAGGAAATTAATGACCACCGTAAAGAGATTCGAGTGCTGACGTCTCGAGCGTTAGCCCTTTGTCAGAGCGAGTGCTTGGGTTGGTTGGATAACGAAACAGAAGTACAATGTATCAGTATTATTGCAAGCTTTAAAAGTTCATAACAGATGATAGAATAAACAGTGAACAACTTTCATAAATTGATCGTAAATAAAACAAGTTAAATTTATTTAGTATGTGTGAAAGTAAAGAAACTTGAAACTTGGAACAAGTTCTTTACTGTAACATTAAAATGTAGTATGTAATATAGAACGAAATGTTGATTGTTAACTCTAAAAGCTTTTGAAAGACCGTATTTTCCTAAAGATGTACAATCATGTAGTTAGTGTCTCTAAGATGTTCTGGATTACGCACTGTAAAGGTGAAAATGGTTTTAAACTAAAACCCAATTATAAGTTTGAAAAGATGGTCTTGGAGTATTTTTCCTGTCTATTCTATTAAAATATTTCAAGCACTTTACTGCAATTACATTTAATTTCATGTTTGATACTTTCTGCATGTTCAGACGGTATAAATTAATTATCAGTTGCACTTTACATTCAACTAAGAGTACAAAAAACATTGTAAATACCTTTTCTTCAAAAAACTTGTGTTCCATTTGCTGCAGGGTATCTTTATGGTGTTTTTCAGTGGAAAACATGTTTTCCTTTATCTGTCATGAGAGGAAAACAGAATGCAAAATGAAAATTTATAATTTGCAATGAATGTTGCACAGCCCTTGAAAAATTTGTCGCTAATTTGATAAGTATTTGGTGCACAATTATCTAAGAATGACATTAAAAATTCATCACCTTAAAATAAAGTTCTAACTCATTAGCACTGAGCACTGAGAAAGGTTTGAACAACTGGGTGTTGATAAACATAAACCTCTTCAAATGGTGATCATTTCCCTGTTGTTTAAATGTAGGGCAAAATTGATTACTTGAAACAGTGTTTCAACTGTTTTAATTTACCTCTGCTGGGTATTGCAGTACACAAAATGTGCCACACAAACAATTTTACACCATGGGTAAAAGAGGTTTTCCTTCAGTTGGAATTTTTGGTGAGGGGATGAAGCTTGGTTTCTTCAGGGTTTCCCAACCCCCGGCCTGCTCTACAGTTGATAAAAATAATTACCTCATCCAGCTCTCGTTGCATTTGAGCTCTCTTTCTTCTGAATTCCTTGACAAGCTTAAGCTCAGATTGCATCAGTTTGACCTGAAAGAATATCACATTGAAAACACTTTGGTACGCTGTGAAGAAATGCGATGTAAATGATAAATGACAGGCCATTTTAATGTCTGAGAGTTAGGGAGGGGTAGGGGAGGAGGCCTTTGCATGTGCATAACTTATTTTGAATTTTATGTATAATTAATCACCTCATTGGTTTTCTCAGCCAGGGATTCCTGAAGTTGGTGAATTTGCAGTGAGTATTCATCCACCTTGACACAAAAATAACAGCAACTCAATAACTAAAGATAAATTAATTTTTGTTTGTTTAATACCTGTACATGCAGTACTAACAGCACTAAATAAATACAATATAAATACACTGTAAATGGTACTTTTTCTTTGCAGAATAATTTTAAATGGAATGCCATCTTCCAACATAAAACCACCTGATCAACATAACTTTTTTTTATTTAGTCCTTATACTAGAAATAATCAAAGATTAGGGAGTGCGTTTGCTGATCTTGATCCCAGGCTCTTTGCCCAGTTGGTGATGATGTCATCCACCCCTGCAAAATCTGTGGAGTGTCCCCAGATCCATTTGTTGATCGCTCGACTTTCCCATACAATCTCAACTCCAATCTGAATTAGGAGGTGTTCTTTCTACATCAAATGCAATTAAATTAAACAGCAAACACAAACATTATTTATTTCATGTGCTGCCATGTAAGTAAAACGTTAAATTTAACGCAGTGTCATATATCACAAACGGCTGGTGAACACTCACAAGTGCTTGTCGTTCCTTCCTAGCTTCTCTCTTCACTTCTTTGAGAGCTTGCTGAAGCCTGGACACCTAGTAATATATTAATGGTAATATAAAACATAATGTCATATAATTTCTAATCTGTGCAGCCTGCAGACGGAATAAACCGCCAGTTATATGGTCTGCAGATTAGCACCCAAATCCTTGTGCTAGATGGCCCCAACGGCATACCAGGATCTGAATATGTTGTAGGTTAAAATGAATCCAGGCTAAAATGATTAACCTAGGTTGATTTGTATTTTCCTTTGTTTAGGTTGGGTAATATTAATTTACATCATTCTGAAACAAAGATAAAATACAAATCAACCTACTGTGGGTAGAAATCGTTTTAACCTGGGATTCATTTTAACCTACAACAATACACTTTGTGACTCAGAGCTACTGGTATTTAGTGACTTAGGGAACTTGCAGGTTTCCTTCGTTAGGGGTCTAGAACAAAAATTTGGGCGCTAATTCGCAGAAGGTTAATTTAAACGCAGCTCATTCCACCTAATAATTTCCTGCATAATAAAAAATTCTCAAAAACAAGCATACCTGATCATCCTTTTTGGCATCCTCTTGCTTCAAGTAAGATATAACATCAAGAGTGTCTTTTTCAGTGTTTGACATTTGCATTTGCAGCATGTCATTCTCATAAACCAAACGCTTAGCATTGTCTCTGTTAAAATAACAAGGAGGCAAAATACACTGTAAATAACCTTCCACTTAATACAGTACATACAGGCTAACATGTCAACCTAGGAGTCACTTACATATGTATAATTGCCTACTTTGCAAACAAGATAAATGATACCTGTATTCCTGACGAGATTTCTCCAAGGCATCCAATTTAGTTTCCCACAGCTTTGCATTAGCAATGGCATCTTTCAGAACAGATTCCTTCTTGGCCTTTTTCCCTTCCTTTTTACCCTTCTTCCTGCATAATATATAACAAAATCATTTTTTTAAAATTGGGTAGGATAACTCAGGTAGCATAATTGAACTCATCCCTGATCAAATTTGGCCATAGGCTGTATGGGTCTGACTGATCCCAAACCCTTAATCAGGCTTTTTTCATGGGCGAGGGTTGAAGGTCTCAAAACCGGCACGAACTGTATAGCGAACTAGCCGTGAACTGCTACTAAAAATAGTTCGCGGGAAAAAATACCGGGAAATGTATGGAAAGTTCAAAACACGACTGCACGCTTTCTGTCACAGCTACATCCCTCCAATTTTTTTCTTAATTAATCCTTTTCCTAGAGCCAAAAGTTTCCAATTCATGAATTTTTCAGAAGTGATGTTTTATGAAAATTATTTGACATCGGATTTCCATACAAACACTGTTATTTCAAGCCTGTTTGCCTGACCGTCAAAATGGCGTCGAAAACCGTGATAAGGCCTATTCAACCCTCTTGAAACTGCAGAATACAGTCATTAGTCAACTAAAAACTCGATCACATATCACATCCACGTAACTGCCTGTGGACAATTCAAAACACTTACAGAATTTTTTTTTTTACGCATACAGTTCAACTGCTCTGAAGATCAGAACTCACCTTTGTTAGTAAATCAAGAGATTGACATATCATAAAATTTATTTACGACATTTTCTTGATAATGATGACAGGATGTCATCGAAACGTCGAAATCTCTCCGCGTTAGTTTTTCTGCTAAATTGACTCTGATTGACTTAATCGATCATCATATCGGCTAAAATTAAGCATGCTGCCGTGGACCATTTGACTAAGATTTTACCTCGCTTACAGTCGGATCATCGGCGAAAATATCAGTGCAAAGTTGAAATGCGTTTTCAAGCAGTCCAAGACAGACACCGTTGTTAAAAAGGTGAGAAGCGGTAAGACATGAGATACCATGCATGTACATTTCCGAGCATTTTTTTTAAATCGTCGGAAAATATTTAAAACTTCAAACGTAATAGGCTCCATTTTTCACAAACTAAGTGGGTCGATTCCATCTAAACATACCCTCCTTTCTTTCCTTTTCCTCCTCCTTTTCCTTTCTTCCCTTTTTTAGGCATTTTCCTCAAGAAACTCTCGCTTGAAATAAACACACACACAAAACTTCTACAAAATGGCTGACATTGACTCTGTGGTCTCGTTTCCAAGCAACGTTTGTTTATGTCTTTGACCTCACTTGACAATCGTACTTTCAGGGGCAGTGAGGATTATTGAATAAAAGCTACAGAACCTTGACCATCCCTCCCCCAATACAAAATATTTGGCCTCGAAGTGGGAAGATCTTGCCTCGAAATAAAGTGACAAAATCTTTTTCTTCTCTGGATGGGGCAGTAAATTTCTGCTTCAAAATGCCGTTGGCTTTTGCTTCTTGTCTTCTCTTATTTTGAGGTATTACCTCATTTTTAGACAAAATGTGTTTTATTTCCGTGCTCTAAACAAGATCGTTTGTGGCTGGTATGGGAGGAAATGTCAAAGCCAAGAAAAACTACCCCACCCGTGAACTAAAATTTTGTTCTCTCTTGGGAGGGTAAAGTTGGCGTCTTTTCACCAGAGTCCTGTGGTAAAATTTCTATAAACAGAAACATTACGTATTGAACATGGCGGATTGAACATCGTGCAAAATGGGTTGGTATATAAATTTAGCTCTGATCTGAGCCCTTACTACGCAGTTTCTTTTCGTTTGGAAGTGAGCTAAAGGTTCTTTTTATATTCTACTCCCAACATGCTTGGTTCAGGGTTTAACAAACAAAAACTAAAGGTGAATTTGAAGTTGGCTATCAACCGACTAAAGTTGTTGGAGAAAAAAAAGAGTAAGTTCATTATTTATTTCTTGTAATTTCGCAGTTTATTACTCTGTCTGTCTCTGCGCCTTTCTAATCCTTAAAACAATTTTTGTCAAGTGTATCTAATGCCATTGAGCCTAACGTAATGTCGCTGTTGTGAGAGAAAATTTGGCTTGAGTTTAAACTAAACTTGCACAATAAATGTGGTGTCGCAAACCTTTATATTACACTGTCTTTGTACACAGCTGAACTAGCGCAGAAGGCAAGACGAGAAATAGCAGACTACATCAGTAATGGGAAAGAAGATAGGGCGAGAATTAGAGTGAGTGATTTAACTAAAGTAGAATTTACTTTTACAAAAGCATGCACTGATTAAATCGCAAACCGAATGATCATGAATTTTCAATGAAGTAACATCATTCCAAGAAAAGTTCAATTCCCTTGGGAACGTTTGCTTCTCGGTAAGCCGCCATGCTCAACTGTTTGCTGAGTATTGCAATATTAAAAAAAACACAGAAAATCAAGTGATGGTGACTGCTTCTATATGCTCATATATATAAGTAAAATTATATAGGTTTAACTGCATTTGGTGTTCCATCAGGCATCTCCAAAGCCTAAACAAAAAAATAATATTCATAGGTTATTTCCTAATGAATGAAGTTGATCATTGTATTTTAGCCATTGACCTTGTAATTCCATGGTAATTTTAAATTATATTTATTTAGGCTATCTATATTGTAAAGTGCGCGAGAGCATCTGTTTATGATTCGTGCGCTATAAATAAATAATAATAAGTAATAAATTATTATTATTATTATTATTATTAAATGAAAGCCTTAGAAAAGGCATATTTCCAGAGGTGACTATAAATATATTCCCTGGATAATTTAAGCATGGTAAAGGAAAGCAACTGCACTAGCAAAATTCAATATATTATACTTACAATAAGTAACATTAATTAAGTAACCTGCAATCCTCAGACCTGATTGTTTGTTGATCTTGGTTCCTGCTTATCCAGGAAGGAATCATTGATCTAGATATCAAGAGAAGTGATAATGAACTTGTTTGCAGTGTTAACCAAATCCCATCACATTATTGAAATTTAAACTAATCTACAATTATTTATTTAATATTTTATTATGTTCTCTTGTTTGCTTCATCATTTTGTGATCAGGTCGAACACATTATCCGCGAAGACTACCTTGTGGAAGCTATGGAAATGTTAGAACTTTACTGTGATCTGCTGTTGGCCAGATTTGGTTTAATTGAAACACAGCAGTGAGTATTAAACATTATAACCATCTTAGTTTATTAATAAAGTTCAAACATTCCTGCTAATAATGGAACTACAGTGTAACATCAACAGCTCAACCCTTCCCCCCTTATCAGTGTTGGTTTGCTGCTGAAAAAATGGCTGGGAAATGATCCAATCTTCAAAGCAACATTGAGCGAAGGGGATGGGAAGTGAAGATTTAATTCTCCTCGGACTGTGTTTTCCTTAAGGGAGATTGAAATCTATGTGCATACTTCGCAAGTAATTTTTCTCAATATTTAGCTTAATGTCCAAGGTTGTGGGTTGTTTCATGGTGGCGCTAATTTAAAATTTAATTACTTGCATGTGAATGTATTTTTAATGAATGTCATAGTTGACCATTAATAAGCAGCGTGTTAAAGATAAAGAATTTTGTAAGCAATTCATGGATCATTTTCTGTTGAAATGTAGATACTGTGATGAAGGAATGATTGAGGCAGTAACATCGTTAATCTGGTCAGCACCCCGTCTTCAATCAGACGTCCAGGAATTAAGGGTGGTAAGGAAATCTCAGAACGAATGCAAACTGTCCTCTAATAAACATCACAACTTGTAAATTTATCGCTTTCTTGAAAGGCTTTTAATTATTTGGATGCAAGTTACAGTCGAACCAGGTCAATTGTACCCCCACTAGATTGCTGGTTAGGAACGTCATTCACCTCTTTCCTTTTCAGCCATCATTGGTAGAACTAAGGGAGGGGTCCACCGGGAGACTGCATCTCTCTCCTTGGGATGGGGACTGTCTATTAACTAGAGGGACTCTACCTCTCCTGGGGCACGTCTATCAAGGGACTGTACCTCTCTCCTGCGGTGTCTATTAAGGGACTGTACCTCTCTCCTGCGGTGTCTATTAGGGGACTGTACCTCTCTCCTGGAGCACGTCTATTAAGGGACTGCACCTCTCTCCTGTGGTGTCTCATTAAGGGACTGTACCTCTCTCCTCAGGGGCACATCTATTAAGGGACTGTACCTCTCTACTGCAGTGTCTATTAGGGGACTGCATCTCTCTCCTGGGGCACATCTATTAAGGGACTGTACCTCTTTTCTGTGGTCTCTCATTAAGGGACTGTACCTCTCTCCTGGGGCATGTCTTTTAAGGGACTGTACTTCTCTCCTGGGGCACATCTATTAGGGAACTGCACCTCTCTCCTGGGGCACGTCTTTTAAGCGACTGTACCTCTCCTGCGGTGTCTATTAGGGGACTGCACCCCTCTCCTGGGGCACACCTATTAGAGGACTGAACCTCTCTCCTGGGGCACGTCTATTACTGGACTGTACCTCTCTCCTGCAGTTTCTATTAAGGGACTGCACCTCTCTCCTAGTACACATCTATTAGGGGACTGCACCTCTCTCCTGGGACACGTCTTTTAAGGGACTGTACCTCTCTCCTGCGGACTGTCTATTAGGGGACTGCACCTCTCTCCTGGGGCACGTCTATTACGGGACTGAACCTCTCTCCTAGGGCACGTCTTTTAAGGGACTGCACCTCTCTCTTGCGGTGTCTATTAGGAGACTGTACCTCTCTCCTAGGGCACGTCTTTTAAGGGACTGTACCTCTCTCTTGCGGTGTCTATTAGGAGACTGAACCTCTCTCCTAGGGCACGTCTTTTAAGGGACTGTACCTCTCTCCTGCAGTGTCTATTAGGGGACTGCACCTCTCATGGGGCACGCCTTTTAAGGGACTGTACCTCTCTCCTGTGGTGCCTATTTAGGGACTGTACCTCTCTCCTGGGGCACATCTTTTAAGGGACTGTACCTCTCTCCTGCGGTGTCTATTAGGGGACTGCACCTCTCTCATGGGGCACATCTTCTAAGGGACTGTACCTCTCTCCTGCGGTGTCTATTAAGGGACTGTACCTCTCTCTGGTTTTTCAAAAATAAGACCCAGAGTGTCATGATAATATTTTAACCCTTTAATTCCAATAGCAACCAACATCTTCTTTCTCCTCACAATATCACTGCTTGATCAAACATTCAAGTCATGTGAAGAAAGGAAACAATGATCGCTTTAGATAAAATGTCTTGGTGTTTGAACTAATTCTCTGAACAAGTGCCCATGGGCCTGGGCACATTTCAGCAAGCTCCGGAACTTCCGCTGGTTATTGTATGCATGTGAGATTGTTCAGGATCTTCCTACAGTGGTGTAATAATCGGATTCAGCCAAAATGCAAACCGTGCTATATGTTAAGTAACCGCTATATGTCATATGCTATATGTCAAATAACCGCTGACCGGTTAGCTCAGTTAGTAGAGTGCCGGACCACTGTGCGGGAGGTCGCGGGTTGAAACCCCGGCCGGACCACCACTCTGGGTCTTTAAATAACTGAGGAAAAAGTGCTGACATCTGCAAATGGTTAGACTTTCTAGTCTTCTCGGATAAGGACGATAAACTGTAGGCCCCGTCTCACAAACCTTGTTTGTAAATAACTCTGTGGGACGTTAAAAAACCCACTCACTGTTCACAAAGAGTAGGGGACGTAGTTCCCGGTGTTGTGGTCTGGTCTTTGTGGTATATTCCGTATATCCCGTGTCCGCATTAATTGGCCTTAGCTGTTGCGGTATCCCTGTCCATATTGGACAAAGCTAATAAATTAACAATTAAATTAAATTTAAATTAAAATGAATTAAATTATTGTTTTCCACTGCTAATGTTTGTTGTTTGTAACAGGTTGCTGAACAGCTAGGCTTGAAGTATGGCAAAAAGTTTGGTCATGAAGCTACCGTGAATTCCAATTCAACTGTAAATGAAAGAGTAAGTTTGTGAACTTTTAGTTGTCATGACCAGGATAAGATAAATGGAAAAAAAAAAAAGATTTAATGTGTAAGGACAGTCCAGTACCAAATTTGAAGCTACCGTGAATTCCAATTCAACTGTAAATGAAAGTTAGAGTAAGTTTGTGAACTTTTACTTGTCATGACCAGGATAAGATAAATCGAAAAAAAAAAGATTTAATGTGTAAGGACAGTCCAGCACCAAATTTGGTTTTTTAATTTTTTTTTTTTTTTTTTTGTAGCTTATTCTCAAACTAAGTCCAAAGCCACCACCAAAGACATTAGTGGAGAATTACTTGGTAGAGATAGCGCGAAGCCATAATGTAGCCTTTACACCTGATCCGGCCGTCATTGGGGTAGGTAGCATTTATCATTATTGTTATTATTTTTGTCATTAGCATCATCATCATTATCATCTTTGTCGGTTCTAGATAGGCTCCATTTAATTTAATATGTACAAAACTGTGGTGCCTGTCTGGCATCCAGATCTAGAACTCAAAGCACTGAACATAAAATAATAATTATCACAGCACTGGTACTTTTGTGGATTTAACATTGGCTACTTAAATAAGGTATTAGACAAAAATTGAATCTTTAATATCATTAGCTAAGGAATTGAAATACACTGGTCCTAATTAATGCACACCTCCATCAGTCACACAGTCAAGTGCCTCAGTGCACTTTTAACAGTATGCATGCAGGCTACTTCATACGGGTGAACATATGTGCATTTTCTTAAATCACAATGCAATAATTTAAACAAAAATTAATACTAAAACAAAAAATATACAAAACTTAATTACAACCAACTTTGAAAAATCGTAAAAAAATAAAAAAAGATGAGTCAAAAATCCACAGATCACAACCTTTTACAATCATGTAGAATGATTTACGCTTGTGATAGTGAAGCGTTACTTTTTAGGTTGAAGGTCACACAGATTCTGATGACATACATATTATATTTTTGCACAGGAACTAGACGCAGATCATCTGCGAAATAAATTGGAGGTCAGAAAGGTTTACTGATGAAATAATACTTCTTATAATCCTGTCTTGTAATCCATAAGATCTTGTCTCTTTGTGACTGTTCTTTTGAACCGAATGGAGGATTTTGAAACTTCATCAAACTATTTAATATGAAGTTTTGACACTTTTCCAGTCCTTACGCCACCATATTTTGATGACAGAAAAGACTAACTAACATGAACTAGCAAACCTCAGTGACCGACTATCGCGTAAGGGGCAATCTGATTGGCTACACAGGTGCCGTCTATCGATCAATAGACGGCAGTTTGTCAGAGCGCGCGTGATTTAGCATCCATCATTGCTCAAATATATCAACATTTATGAAATAAAAAGATTTTTTTGCATAGATCGATCACTGAGGTATGCTAAAACAATTAGACGGCTCGCTCTCGGTTTCTATCGCCTTTGATAGTTGGCTCGGGGCTTCGCCCCTCGCCAACTATCAGCAGATGAAACCTCGAGCTTGCCGTCTAATTGTTAAGTAGAATCCATAATTAGAAAATTAGAAATGAACTAACAGGCACTTTCTGGACGATTTTAGTCAGACTGTAAGACAATGCAAATCATAGATTGAACCTTTTTGGTTTCTTATAGGTCACAGATCAGATACTTTAAGATACGAATTCTTACATTGTAAGATTAACGTGTAATTATAAGACTCTTATAGTTGAAACTTTTTTGTTTCAGAATGCTTATGGTTTATACCAGAACTTTTTTAGTATTTTTATATATAATATACCATATAAAATAGGCCACGTATATTTCTTTGATACATTTATTTTAAATAGTTTGTTACATACATTTTAAATTGATCATATGTACATGCAAATTTGCTCAATGCAGGTGTTAAAATTATTATTATTATTATTATTATTATTATTATTATTATTATTATTATTATTATTAAAAAACCAGGAAAGATTAATGATAATAATAAATTCTTTATTACAAAACCTCAATTAAAATCCTATTTACAATCAACCTGCTGTTACAAAAAATCCAATTAATTCATTGAAATACTATTCAATCACAAATTCTAAAAAAAGAAGTAACTTTATAACCTTACATAAAAGAAGAGGAAGTAGATATAATTAATAATAAAAGTTCAAACTGCTCGACGTTTCGGGGTCATCGTGACTCCATTGTCAAGAGACTAGTTATTAAATAGCATGCAAATAAGGAAAGGTACAAGATAAGCATAAATTCAATAAACAGCCTAAACAAACACCTTGGCGCGGATGGAATCCGTTTGCACGTTCCGTGTTTTTTTTTATATGCCTTTGCTTCAGCAAATCCCTGCTAATCAAATATTATTATTATTATTGTTGTTATTATTATTATTATTATTATTATTATTATTATTATTATTATTATTATTATTATTATTAGTAATTATTGATTATTATAATTGTTTGTTCTGTTTAGGAAAGTGAATTACCAATTTATGATGAAGTCAATTTTGCACCACCTGGAGGAAACAGTTCTGGCAAGGGTGGGGGTGGTGGTGGTGGTCACATTGGTTTTGAGGGGTTTAATGCACCAGGCTACAGTCCAAAGAGTATGCCTCCAATGTCCCAAGATACCGAGCGATATACAGATTTAAGTTTTTCATCATCACATGTAAGTCATGGTCAATAGCCAAGAGTGATTGCTGTTTAATTGTTCAGTTCCAGAAATAATCCCTACCCACCCCATGAAAGGTCATTGGAAATTCCTAACAGGAGGGGGGTCTTAAAAGTCACAATTTTAGAAGCAATGTGTGAAGGGGGGGACAGGGGTTGTAAAACGAAAAACCTTCCATAGGGGGGGGGGGGGGGGAGTATAGATATTTTCTGAAACTGCACATTCATCCTTATTTTACGCCTTATCTTTCTGGTGTGAGGGCCACACACACATTATTATATTTCAATTGATGCAAAATATTTTATTTAAGAATCCCTGCATATTCATTGGAAAAAACTCATCTTAAAGGGGCACCATCATGGCAATTTTGCTATTTTGGTCTAACCACACAAAGTCATTCAATTTTCCCACAAACACAGTGAAACAACATTTTAGGACATTACCGAAAATGTTACTTTTCTGCTCTGGTAAAGTAATTAACGTGAAAAGTGTTCCTAAACTCAGAGAAAAATATTTTAATAATAATAATAATAATGTTTATTTCTTATATTGTGCAGTCTAACATGCTATAAAGATATGATCGAATGCGCATTACAAAATCTTAATATAAAGTAATGAATGGCTAATCTAAATAATAACAACAATAATAATTTACAATCTCTGGAAAAACAATAAACTTACTAATAAGAGAACTAATAAAAAGCTAACTTAGAAAGATGTGTCTTTAGTAAAACTTTAAAAGTATTCAATGATTGGCATTGTCTGATTTCCAAAGGGAGTCGGTTCCATACTTTGGGCACTACATTTTCAAACGCCCTATCCCCACGTGTCTTTTTTGTTCTATAGGTATTATCCATTAGAAGTATGCCCCAGTGTGATCTCAACTGATACCGCGAGCTGTCATTGATTTTTATCAAGTCTAAAAGATACTGTGGTGCGACGCCATAGATACATTTGTGAACTAACATTGCTATCTTGAATTCTATTCTGTGGGTAACCGGAAGCCAGTGCAGGTTGATCAATGATGGTGTGATATGATCATACCTGGAATGGAATAAGGAGAACGTTTATCTAGAAATCTTTTCGAAAAAGACGCATTAACTGAAAAAAAAAAAAAGATTCAAAATACTTGGGAGACAATTTTTTATTCTTGAAATACTTAATGTTGTAATGTAAAGAAAAATTCATAGCTTTTATATGTACCGTCAATAAACTAGGGAAATTTCTATGGGAACTCTGAAATCTTTTTGGCGATGTTCAAAACTGACAAGTAAATTTCAAAACTCCATTCAAATTTCAAAAAGACCGGTCATGCGTGACTTGGATTGACTGTAATATTACTTATTTTTCGAAAGTGTGCACATGAAACCATCTATTGTAACTATTTTTCTCTGCCTCCAGGCAAGCAATCCAATCTACGGTAACCCAGGTGCGCCCCCATCCTACCCAGAGAAGGTTTTACCTCCCTACCCTGGAGGGCCTCTCAACAGCCACAATGCTGGACCCCCACCACCAGGTAAATTTTTGTATAAATTGTATTATTACCTTTATATCTAGCCAATCAACTCTAATCTACAATAACTATTATAAACTAACAGAGGTTTTCATCTCAGTTAGGGAGGAGGCCCCTACCTTAATTTATCACCAAGACAATAATGACCAGAGATCTGGCCGAATTTGTTTTAATTGTAGTAGTTTCCATGCAGGGTACCAAGTCCGAACTGGGCCAAACTAGAAGTTTAATAGACCCTTCTTCAAAATGGCGGCAACAGATTTGAATGAGTTAAAATTAATCAAAATGAAAAACTGATACCAGCACTGAAAAGAGCACTTTTACTTTAGTAACCTTGCAAGTCTCAGCATATTAAGTGTTATATCAGCATAGGAAATGTAAGATGAAATTTGACAAATTTGCAGAAGTTTGTGTGACTGGGGGTAAGCGTCATACCCCCAGTCATACAAACGTCTGTGAATCTTTCATTTTTCAAGCTGATATTACACCTGATATGCTGAAACTTTGCAGGGTTACCATTTATAGTGCTGATTTACGTTTTTAATTGTAGCTTATTTGAATTTTCGGCTGTCATTTTAGAGAAGGGTCTATTGATTGCAAACGTGACCCTTACCTCATTAATTTTTGAAAAAATCTTAAGCGATTTCTTTTTTCCTTTTGTGTGTAAATTCTTGTTGTGGTGCTGTTTATTGAAATAAAGTGTTTTGTTCTCAGGACCCCAACAAAGGCCCCCTGCCCCAAGTGCACCAGCACCACGCCCATCAACAGGGCCCAGTTTTCCGGACCTCCCTGCGGTACCTACAGATCTACCAAATATACCTGATAGTGTACCTGGAGCAGATAGTGCTGGCGGTGAAGATGTGGACTTCGATGATCTTACTAGAAGATTCGAGGACCTCAAAAAGAAAAAGTAGTCTTAGCACAATTTTCTTGATATATCTGCGACTGTCCTTGTAAAATTATAGCCTTTTAATATAGTCAGCTTTTGCGCTGTAGTTTTCTCTGTTTGTTAAGTCACCCTACAGCCGTTCTTTTTACCGGAATCCATTAGAAGCCCGGCTCAAGACTGATCAGCAACTGAGTCAATACCCCAGTATTTAGATAATGTATTTTGACACTCAGTGGCCAAGAGAGTTAAAGGAGCAGTGCCACCCATTTTTGTGTCACTTTGAATAGCCAAAAAACATATTTGTATGGATGTAAACGTCAAAATAATGGTTCCATTTTATTAACAATAACCCTACTTGTGCACAGAAAGTAGTATCATTCATCTTTATCTGCAGATGGCTAGGATTGAAATGGATTGCAACTTGAAAAAATTGGCAATTTTTGTCAAGTTCCCGCTAGTATGTACCTTGGAAAAATGACTAGAAAGCGATTATAGTGTATTTTTCCTCGGAGAAATTGTTTCATATCTTCTTCTTGGTGCTCTAAGAGTAATTTCTTGTTAGAGAAAAGGTTCTTAGTCAAAAAGAGGACTTTTGACCAGCATACGGCAAAATCTCCATAGCAATGCCCCTTTTTGTAGAGGCATTGCACTAATACCCTCAGTTTGTTTTGGTATGAGAACATGGAAAATTGAAATACGCGAAATGCGTCGACTGATGCTCAACAAAAACAATATTTGTCGTCTTTCATGTTGATTTACACTTGGTTAATCGCTCTCAATGGAAACAAGATCAGAGTAAATAAAACCTTTAGTTAGTTTTTGAAATACTGAACTGTTAAATTTTTAAGTTGTTTTTCCTTTTCTGTTTTCTCACTTTTCGTTTACCTATATTGCAAAATAAAACAGGCACTGACACAACCTCGTTTCCAGACGCCTTGGGAACGAGGCTGGTACTGACTATATAGTTAACATCAGCAAACCTATAACAAGCCGAGTTTCAGTGAACTAGCTGAGCCACGTGTAAAGACCAATGAACTCGTTTAGCCCATTGTATAAACTTATTCGGCCGTGTATAAGCTGGTTTATTCCTGTATTAACTGGTTTAGTCCATCAGTTTTTGTTGGTGAAGTCGACCTGTAGGCTATCCATATTTCGTTGATTTGCGGAATTTTTCACAATCACACTTGTATCATGGCGAAACCACACTGTACAGCCAAAGTAGCAAATAAAAGTTGCTTTTTACTTTAGCACCGTTGGAGCGTCAAGAAATATTATACTGGCTACAAGGTCTCTCTTAAGAAGTACTTTCTTTCTTCCTATTTCAAAATACAGTCGAACCACCTCTCGTTAGCGACCACTTTTCCAAAATACCAAAAGTTTTCAAGTCAAATCACTATAGATGGAACCTCTCTTAGGCGACCACCTCCCGTAAGCGACCACCTCTCGTAAGCGACCACTTTTAGAGATGATTATTTAAAATTTTCAATTGTTTTTAACCTCCCGTAGGCGACCACTTGACACACAATCTGCTGTTTCTCTCTGTCGCTGTAACATATTGACCCACACCATTACAGCGGACGCTGTATTAAAATCTCACAGCCGGAGCTACCGGAAGAGTCTCCCGAAATAGCTTAGCATTGAAACAATTGATAACATACACATACACTATTAATAGTGTACATTGAAATGAACTTCAATCAGGTTGAATCCTTTGTAGGAAAGAAACTCTCTTATCTTGTAAATAGCATGAATGTACATGCATGACCGGTGATGACTCTCTCAACCTTGTATAATTCAACAGAAAAATTGTGGCGAAAAAGAACGTCAACTGGATTATGTAACAAACAAATAAACGCGGAAGTTGTAGATGTTTTACGCTTGAAATGTAACATTGCAAAAATGCCGTTTACTGTTTGCCCTTAAATCAGGCGGTCTAAAAAAGTTATTATTTTGGGTTTCGATAAGCACTGGCAAAAGGGTTAGGTATCCGCAATTATCATATGTACATTACCCGAAATTTAGACCCCCTGTGGTCTGACCTCTGGTAAGCGACCACCTCCCGTAAGCGACCACATATCCTTGACATTATGGGTGGTCGCTAACGGGAGGTTCGACTGTAGCAGCAATTTTAGCCAACCCTCATTTCCCATCATCCAAAACAGATTTATGCATATGCCGCTCATCCAACCACGCGAATACAGGTTTTCTTCAGTGATTATCTTAAGTGGGGTTGCGTATCTTCAGTAAACTTATCCTATAGCTTTAGAATTCGCGTCCAACCAATACCCAACTCAAAACCCAGTAATGCTGAAAAGGGTTTTGGAGAGATGTCAACGGAAATTACAATTATCCACTGAGCCCGTTATCCAACAGTTGATTTTCTGATTGCGCCCACTATCGTCGCCTTTGTACTTAATCGGATCTTAGTCTTTAGCATAACCTTTAAGCCTCGGTCGTCCAATACGTTATCGTGTAATATGTTGATTTTATCTTTCGTTTTCGTTTTGCCGCTGATTGGACTCCCAGTCTTTCTTTAATTTTTTTTTTTTTTTACAAAACACTGTCGTCGGCATAGACCTGCAGAAGACCATTGTCCCCCCTCATAGACGCCTTGGGAATAGCTGTCAAATTTTCCGCATTTCAGGCAAATTTGATCTTCAGTAATTCGCCCTTCTCCATACTTCAATTTTAATTCTTCGAGTACATCTGTTATTTTTACGTCCATTTGCTGAAGGCTGTGGAAGTTGCTTCGATGGGCTTCATGGCTCACCAAAGGAATGCTGTCGAAATCGGCTTCTCCTTGTCTATGGTTATACTTGGGTAGATTATCCATAAGCCTTCTCCTTAGCTAGACACCGCAGCAACCGTAATATCTAAAATGTTCACCAGACCTGATAAGGCAACATAATCACCTCACTCGCGGGTAATGGACATCCGTCGAGGGTGCGTCTTCCACCCACTATGATTCACAAATTCTCTAAAGTGAATGCGTTCGGGATGGGAGTGGCTGGGTTACTTCGGGGAAAGCTCACAACATCAGTGCGTGCGAAATGGTGGTACTTTCTGAAGAGCCTTTCCCATTCGAGTAAGTTGGCCTGTTCCAGTATTTTTGAGTCGCACTGTCAAAATTTGTTTCGTATTGTTCGCGCTATTTGAAAACTGATGACGAATTTCCGCGTACAATTCGTGTACATTTTAGGCGTTGTAATGGTGTACGTAAATTATGTACACAGGCATGTATGTTCCAGATTAATTTATAACTAAATTGTTCTGTTGCACTGAGCTGCTACATTATAATTTTTGAAGTTGTGAAATTTGCATGCAGATAGTTTAACATAACTGACTAAAATTTTTAAATATAACGACTGGTGTTATTAAGAAAAAAAAATGTTGTGTATAAAGTTGAAATCCACTGTCCAAACTTGAGTCCATTCCATACTATATTTATGATGAAGCGATCGGGGATCATTTGCGGTCCAATCTGGGGATCATTTCCCGTCCGGGGATCATTTGCGGTTCAATTTGGGGATCATTTCCGGTCCGGGGATCATTTGCGGGCCTGTACAGTTCTCTGAGGAAGCTCAGGGCCCGATCGACTACGATCAAATGTGTTTCCACATTGCTCAAATCTATCACTTCTTCATGGCAAATAAACTCTGCTTTTCCAACACAGAATTTAGAAAGATCGGTAAGTCTTCTAAGTTGAATGACTCATTCCCGGGTGCCATTATCGGCATCCCTTTCCTTACACGCCGTGAAATTCTTTGCTTTTCAGAGAGTCCTTCTCTCCTGGTCCTACCATAGTCAATATGGCGAATCTCGTCGAATCCGTTGTGGCACTCCGCTGACTACTCGGAACGAAGTCTCAAGATCATTGAATTGAAACATTGAATTAATTATACAGTCAACTCTCTCTAAGGCGGACACCCTCGGTACCAGATTTACTGTCCGCCTTAGAGAGAGTTCATGTAAACTGATACCCGAACATCAAAACTGAAACCAGTGCCTTATTACTTTAATTACAATGTATGTAATGTAATCATGACGGGCCGGCTGTATCTCTTTTATATATTCCTTACGGAATCCAACACATTTCATACACACTTTGAACATTTGTGAATCAACCTTTCGTCGTTTCTTGGAACTTGAATCAAGTAGCGTCTCTTGTGAAGTTACAGAAAAATGATTAAATCGTTGGGGTGGCTACGGGCTTGAAGTCCCATGCAACAGAACAACAAGTTTCAAGGTGTTCCAAAGGTCGTGGCCTGGATAGCAAAGTGCATAGGTAAAGAAAACGAGAAGATTACAACTGCGGTTGATCTAAACTGTCCCAAGACGCGAAAAAGTGAAGTTAAGGAAGAACACAAGTGACTCACCTGATTCCAGTAAACGACAGCGCAAATGAGTTGTTGTATAAATGACAGGAAAAGTGACTTTAATATTGTAAGGTCTGGTCTATTTTATTAAAACCACTGTTATCAGATTGCGCTAATTTTTCGGAATTTTGGACCTGTTATAAAATTTCAAAAACATCCGGTGTCCGCTTTGAGAGGTTTTTTGAACCAACATGTCGGAAAAAAGTGTCCGCTGTCCGCCTTAGAGAGAGTTCAGTTACAGAGAAACAAGTAAAATTCGGCAGGGACTAAATTTACTGTCCGCCTTAAAGAGGTGTCCGCCGTAGAGAGGTGTCCGCTTAGAGAGAGTTGACTGTACCGTAAATGATCTTATAAACGCCGGGGGCGTTTCAGTTGAATTTCAAAGGTCCGAGGGGGGCGTTTAAAAGATAAGAGGCGTTTATTCTAATAACTGTAACAATACGGTATTATAATAACCTAAATGACAGAGCTTTAGCAGACTATAAAGGCAAACGTGAAGTCAAACGTGAAGTAGGCCTTGTAATTCCGGGATGCTACAATGCTAGGACGAGCCGAAAGAAAATTGTTGGTATCCTAAGCACGGAGATCAAGAACATTGAAGAGCGCTATCCTCACTTTGAACTGGAAATTGAGTGAGACGCAACTCGCACGTCTGTTTATAGTGTTTCTAGTTTATGTGTGGTTGTCAGGGAAGGAGACGTTTATTAGACTGGGGGCGTTTGTTAGAGAGGGGCGTTTACTACAAACTTGTCAGCTTAGGGGGGCGTTATTTAGATAGGAGGCGTTCATAAGAGAGTGGGCGTTTATTAGATCACTTACGGTGCGCATTGAATTGAATGAAATATCCATTGAATTGAATGAATATACGCATTGAATTGATAAAATATCCATTGAATTGAATGAATATACACACTGAATTGAATGAAATATCCATTGAATTGAATGAATATACGCATCGAATTAAATGAAATATCCATTGAATTGAATAAAAATCCATTGAATTGAATGAAAACCCATTTTTGAATTTTGCTACAATCGGCTTGCCATTGCCCACCATGCTGGTTTGTTATATTTTGTGACCAGCGTTTATAAGACGCGAAAAAGTGAAGTTAACTGTATATCAATATTTTTATGCCTGATTAAGGTATCATATTATGGACTTAAGGACATGGATTGTCTGTTGAATCAGTAGTCTTTGGAAATAGATAAAGTTGCAAAGAACTCATCCAAATGGTTCATAATTTTTCTCTGTTGTTTTCTGATAAAACCCATTGCTTCAACTAAAGTTCATTAAACGGATTCAGTAAAATTTGACAAAGTTAAATGACTTTAGTTGTCAATAAACTACGCCATAGTTTAAGCTTTTTTGCCGAGCGCTGCTAGCTGGAACATGGTACAGCATACTGTTGCAGAAGACGTCAAAATAATGTACTAACTTTTTAACGAACGTGCGGAGCTTTTGTTTCGCTCATGAAACATTTTGCTTTTTAACGTCCTCGTTATCTTCGCCGCCGTGTTTTCGTAAGGTCCCTATATATGTCTGTTGATGTACAGCAAATGTAAACAAAGTGAACAATATAGAAGTCAAGAGTGACATTCCCGAAAATGAATTAAGATACAAAAAATGAAACCGAATTTAACACAAACACGAACCAAAAAAATTAAAAGAAAAGGAGTCTCACTCAACCTTTATTAACAGAAACTTTCAGTTTTGTTATAATATAAATTGTAAGAAACAAGATGTCTACATATGTAAATAAAAAATGTAATAACTGTACTTTGGACGTTTCTGTTAAGGCCTCGTATAGGTAAATATCCTAACGGTAGAGAGAGCTCGCTCAGAACACTGTAATATTTCGACCCTTAATACTCGCAATATTCAAAAACGTTTATCGTTCGGATGACATTTGCACAATATGTTATTGAGTCGGCATTTGCCGCCATATTAAATTAAATGTTAGAGAATGGCAATTGTAAGAGGCAAGTTTATACTGGGATCGTTTACATCATCAGAAAAGTTTGACATTCGTCTTCTATGTCGAATGCATACAAATGTTTTGTTCTCGGCTTATTAAAATTTAATGTTTTTGTAAACTAAAGGTAGTTTTTACCTTGGCAGCATAATTTTTAATGAGCTTGGACAGAAACAAATTAAAACTTCCTCATTATTATGTAAAAGTGTTAATGTGTCTGGAAACATCTCAGGATCTCTCCTGTTGTGTCATCCTTTTGCATCTTTCTGTTAATTATCGTTTACAGAAACATTTCTACTGTGAATAAATACTCTTGTGGCAATAGTGCATTAAGGTTCCGTGGAATGCGGACTTATAATAAAAAATTTTTTCCAATAATTGAATTTTTGAAAATTAATGCATTTTCAATGAACTTCGCCTGATCTTTCAATTTTTTTCTTAACTCCCTTTCTGATGAAACCAGATGGCTTATAAAAAATTCATATAATAAATTAAATCTTAATGTATGTAGTCACTTGAATACTTAGAGCCGCCATACAAATTGAGCTCGTTCTGCGCGACGGTAACATGGCGTTCACAAACTTAACTGAAGATCCTAAGAAAACATTTTGGAGAGAGCTGGCGTGTTCAACAGAATTTACCAGGGGAGTCCATACCCATTTGATAGTCCTTTTAGCGCTAAATGGTTTTATGTCCATTACCGCATTTCTGGGGAATACTCTGATCCTCATTGCCCTTCACAAGGAGACTTCACTTCATGCGCCGTCCAAACTCTTGTTCCGCAACTTAGCGATAACTGATCTTTGTGTAGGTCTCGTTGTAGAACCTCTTTGTGTTACTTATTATATATCTATGCTGAACGAACCTTGGAATATTTGCCCCTACGCATATGTTATTTTCAATATCACAGGCCTTATTTTGAGTGGTGTGTCTTTGTTTACGCTGACCGCCATAAGCGTGGACAGATGTCTTGCCCTGTTATTAGGACTCAGATACAGACAAGTTGTGACTTTGAAGCGGATTTATCGCATTGTAGTTGTTTTTTGGGTTGTCTCCACTACCGGAGCGACAACAGCAACTTGGAGTCAACGTATACCCTCGTTGTATGCCTGCATTGTTGTAGCACTTTGCGTAGTCACGTCAATCGTCTCTTACACGAAAATTTTCCTTACTCTCCGTCATAACCAGATTCACGCACAAGGTAATATTAATCAAGGACAACCAAACCAAACAGTTCAATTGAACATAGCGCGTTACAAAAGAACAGTGTCCAGCGCACTTTGGGTGCAGTTAGCATTAGTTTTTTGTTATCTGCCACTTGTTATAGTGTTGCTTTTGCGCCTACAAAGAGGAGTGGCGGCAGACAATTTCATCGCTTGGTTTTATTCATCAACTTTAGTTCTCCTTAACTCGTCATTGAACCCAATTCTTTACTGTTGGAAGATCATAGAAGTGAGACAAGCAGTAAAGGAAACACTCAGGGGACTTTTTTGTTGATCGAGTTAATTCTTACAATAATGTTTTAAAGTTAAATGTTTCTATTAAAGCATGGTAAAATTTAAAGCTGAAGTACCGTTCTTTTTCAATTGGGCTTTGTGAGTTTTGTACAATAGTAGAAATACTGCCTTTTTAACGGACGTAACATAAAAAACTTTGTATTCGTCTAAAATTGCTATAACTCAGCGAGTGGAAGAGGAAAACTATCTACAGGTATCAACTGTGGCATTCAAACAAACGAGCTTCTTTGACGAGGGAAGTCGACAGAAGGTTGAGAAGTGTTCAACTACGCCAACCACAAGAAAATATCCAAGCAAGATTGGCCATCAGCTAGTGCACATAATTCGAGACCGCAAAGTTGGTGCACCATTTTACAGTCCAGGGATGCAGACAGAATTTAACTTTTAATGAATTAAAATTGAGACGTTTTCGTTTTTGCTTTGTCAAAGTAAATCCATCTCTTAATTAGTAGAGGGAAAAAAGGCATTTTTATTTTAATTTTACGACTGTTAAACAAAAGCTTAACAGTTAACAGTCATTGGCTAGTTGTTTGTGACACTAAACTAGTTATAAATAAAATTGCTTGATGATCTCTTTTCTTTAAATTTATTCAGTTCAGTCTACATTCCGTTTGATCTGCTGCAAATGCAAACGGAGCGACAGAAAAATGAGTAAAACAGGAGAAAACCCAAACCGAAAAATAAAATTGGAAAGAAAAATCACCATAATCAGGTCTTGTTTTACGTTTAGGGAATGCGTAAGCGTTACTTAGCGACCAAATTATTTCAACACGCGTACATATTTTGTATGCCACAATGAATGCCCCTAAATGTTCCCTTTGGTGAACTATTTTCGAAAACCACAATTAAAAGTTCCATCGCTCCTTCGTTTTTCTAAAAATTAGAAAAGTTGAATTTAAGGCTTCACGCCCGATTCAGCCCCCCGGAAAAACTGAAAAATCGTGCATCTTTAGCAGCCTCGCACACAGCAACGATAACTACTCCCCCTTTATATCTCATCTGTAAGTAAACCTTTTTTATCTCTCGTTTAGTGCAAAAATGAGGTCGCAAGTCATATTTTTAATATGCTAATTTACTAGTTGAAGACAGCGACCTTTGAGTGTTAGATATTGAATTAAAATTAGAGCCGATTTCAGAGGCCTATATGGTCCTGGCATATGTTTTCTGGAGCAAAACTATAGGTGAAGTCTAACCTTAATCCTTCCTTTTCACGACCTCAAAGTGCCTTTTTTGGCCCGCTAAAAGCGACGCATCCAGAATAAAAAGTGTGCAGGGTATTTTGATGGCTCGCTGTCACGATTACCGTCACGCAAATCACAGGTACCAAAGCGTATGTGACACAGGTCACCATGCAAGCGTGATATAAGAGTTTGTATGGCGTTAAAATTAAATCGAAATTTAGACAACAATATTCCCACAAAAAAATATAATAAAATATGTAAAAGCTTACCCGGTGTGTCTTGCTGTGTTTTCAAGGCTTCTCAGTGCTTCCAAACGCCGTTTTGAGCGGTTTATCTCTCAGCGGTTGGTCCACGTGCATCACTGTATTATGTTAATGGCAAGGTTGGAAACTACAAGTCGAATTTGAATGAAATTTGGCCCGTCAGTAGAAGAGAGCACTTCGAAAGCCTTGCTAAAATTTGCTTGAAACTTAAGCACTCGCTTACCTGCCTCTCCAAATGGCAAGAAGAATGATGTGCGGTCCTTCCTGGGCAGCTCATTTTCTGAGAAGTTCATTTATTGAGACACGGGCCTTCGTTGAAAAAAAAAAGTTCATTTCAAATCGGGTGCCATTTTTGCTGCCGACCCGACCAAGCCGTGTCCCTGGAATGTTGTTACAAAGTCACGGTCAAACCTAGGCACGAGTGCTAAAATGTGCCCAACAGGGGAAATCCACGGGAAGCCTTTGGCACGCAACAAACCACACACACACCCCCTCCCGGCTCAGTGCAGTTCTGTACCAGCCAGCAAGCCGCGCCGTTCCGTGCCGTGCCTGTAATGAGAACCTCGAAATACAAAACGTTTAATGAGCAAAACAATAACCTTACACGTGTGTAAAAAAAAATGTTGCCGTTCTCGGCAAAACAACAACGACCAAATTCAAGGGGTTTTTTGGAGAACGTGAATACAAAGACAAATTTTCAGTTTCTTTCAGTCAGCTTTTATTCAATAAAAGCCAACTCGTTACTAACGAGTTGGAAAATCGCGAAGTCAAAACAAAAGCAATTAATGATACAAAAGTCAATTCATATTATCAAGAGACATTTTTTGCTGTCACGCCAGGAAGGGCTGGCTGGTACAGAACTGCAAGGTTAAGCGAGTGCTTTCAAGCAAATTTTAGCGAGGTTTTTGAAGTGCTCTCCTCAAATGACGGGCCAAATTTCATTCAAATTCGACTTGTAGTTTCCAATCTTTTCATTAACATAATACAGTGATGCACGTGGACCAGCGGCTGAGAGATAAACCACAGGTAGCCCAAGCTGTATGAGCGTTATACCTGCAGCATTTTCATTGTACGGTTCCTTGCTTATTGTTTGCTTTTTTGTTAAGATAAAAACCTTTGTTTGACCTTTGTAATTTGAGTGTCACGATGAGTGCTACACAATGGCGTAAATTATAAGGGTTTGTATGGGAATTTACAAACGTGTTTTTGGAGTCAAAAATAAAGGGCATGAATTAAACAAAAATGGCTTACCTTGTCTCCTTGATGTCTTGCCAGTGTTTGTGTGCCGTATTTTGGCCATTTCAGCGCGATTCAGTGGGTTTTAGGTTTGCTGTTTTCCTCTCTATGACCATGACTATATTGTGGGTTTTTGTGTCGTCTAAATTTCGATTTAATTTTAAAGCCATACAAACTCTTATGATCACGCTTGCATGGTGACCTGTGTCACCTACGCTTTGGTGACCTGTGCTAAAACAATCCACTCATCTAAAGTTAACGTGTTTTTTTTTTTGTTTTCAACGACAAATCTCGAAGGCAGGTATTTAATATTCCAGTTCCTTTACAATACCACGTCATTATTTTAAATTTTGAAAGTAATAAATATTAGAAACCGATCTTCTACATGCTGCTCTACATGATAAATTTTGCCGACATATTTTAAGCGCCCGTCATAAACGTTGATGTCGTACTATACAAACTTCCTGTCAAATCTCACCAAATTAACCATTATACTCTTGCCAGCTACATAAAAAAAAATATTTCAAAAGATAAATGGCTCATCTTCAAGACATCTATAGCTGCTAGCTTTCTGTGTCGATTTATAGAGTTGAAACACAACAACAACGTAAGTCACATACCGCACAGGCAATCACGGGTTAATTAAATTTATTGGAAAATACTAAAAGAGCTTTGTACTCTACGTGCTGTTATTAGTATTTATTTTATCTACTCAATGACAGAGGGCTTACCTCATTTTCTTAACTGTTTAACTGTAAAGTTACATTATAAAGCGACAAGACTGGTTTGCATTTCTACTAAGGGACCGTTCATTAATTATCGGAGGGGGGGGGGGGGTGCTGGGTGATTTTAGGGGGGACCTGAAATTTTGGCCACTAAAAAAGGGGGGGTCCTGGAGTAATTGCTGAGTTATGGAGGGGGGCCTTGAAATTTTAAAAAGGTCAATGTTTAAAATGGAGAAGTTAACCTTTTGTATATGGTATTACTTAAAACACTACTAACTAAAAGTCTAGCATTTACAGCAATGCAACAGCAACTGAACTATTATTAAATTGTATAGTTGTTACCCCACTTGAGTTCTACAAGTGCAGCAGTGGATCAAGAAACCTCAAAACGTATATTAAAATCTACTACAGATGTATGTTATTAAGTGGTTGAACTGTTCTGCGAAAAAAAGAAAACCATATAAGAGAAGTGTGACATTCTAAATGTATATGTACAGTATATGTGAACATTTTTGATAACTACGTTAATAAATACAAAGTCTAGTCTCCTGGAAAATGTATTCATTAATTTGTTCCTCCTACACCTCATCATCATCTTAATCGCTATTGCCGGACATCACCATGAATGAATATGAAGTGTATGAAGAGGGAAAAATGAAGAGAAATGCCTGGATGGTAGCTGAGGAGGTGCAAATAAGGTAGACGATGCTCCTGTATTATTGACCAGAGTATAGCACGGCTTACTAGAAGAACATGTTTTTCTTCAATGAAGAGCATTTATCAAGTTATCAGAAGTGCACCTTTTGACAATGCCAGAAAGAAGGTAACAGGGTCATGCTACATAGAGAAAATCACAAATTTCCAGAATATTCATTGTAAGGGTGGAGAACTGTTTGAGGGATGTAGAGGACACTTGGATGGACTTGGTACTCTTTGCGATTACTGTTCAAGTCACCACTAGATTGGGCCTGAACGTTCGAAAGTTCCTCAGCCAGTTCCAGACCAGGCCAACCCTCCACACTTTCTTCCTGTTTGGAGAACGCCTCTCAACAATGATTAAGGCAAACCAAGATCTGTTTATGACTACCAGCCTCGGGTTCAGAACAATGAGGCTATTGAAAACTTCTCAATGCAATACGCGACTGATAGCGATTTAGTAAAAAAGGCAATTGAACACCTTCTTGACATCAAGCGACGAGAAAATATCCGAGCAAATCAGAGGAAATTAAATGTACAAAAAAGAAATGAAAAAGGCTATGACAAATATAATTGGGAGGAACTAACAGTAAATGGCGGATTAAATAAACTGTTTCTGAATTAGATAAATATCTGAACTATCATCGTCTGCCAAAATCTGGGAACTGAAGTTGGACAAAATTAAGCGTATCACCTGTCACACGTGCCGATCAAACAATGGACAAGTGCAATCTTTGGTTACAACCCGGCCGATATGTGATGAAGACACAGACGCCACCAGTGATGACTCGGAGGAAGAAATTATAGAAGAATTTACAGCTCAGATGACACATCGGATGGCGAGCTACACCCCCAGTTAATAACCACCACACGCAGCGGACGAGTGGCAGGCTCATGGAGAAATGTGTTTATTTAACAGTATGCTAAATTTAGTAATTATGTTAAATCGTATTTTATAGTTGAGGGGGGGGGGGGGGGTTAAATAATTCCCCAATAGAATAGGGGGGTCCTAATTTTTTTTTTGCTTTATTGAGGGGGGTCTTGATCCTGAAGGTAGTAATACTAGAACAAAGTACTCTGACTGATTGTCTCACCACTAAGGAACGTATTCGTTTCCTTTGGTCGATTTTATGACTCTTGAACCCCATTCAACACTGCTGAAAATCCGTTAGTTATGCTTATCTGCAAGTTAAATCAGCACATGGCACGGTCGTTTTCATTTGATGCCGTTTGTGATTAGTGTGACACAAACAGAAAGATGACTTCCGGTAGCGCGGGGGAATACAACTAAACTCAGCTAAGTTTCCTTCCACCAGTGAACTGAAACCTAACTGGAAAACAGTTTTTGAGTTTAAAAATCCACGTATGATTAGCGTGTGTCTTCCTTTGCTATCCGTCTTGTTTAGCCGAGTTTTGCTAATTGTGGGTAGCAGAAACAATTTTACGGAAATTAAAATCAACTTGATTAGCAATAAACTATCAAAACTATGAAAGCCGAGGCTTCTTCATGTTACAGAGGAAGATCGAAGGGCCTCTGCTCGCAGGGCATCTTCATGTCAAGTGACTTCATGACTGTTATTGCGAGCTTGACCAGTTGCACCGGCAAGCAAGTTTTGTTTGACAGTTTTTATTTGTTCCAGTGTTCGGGGTAAATGTTCAACTGTTTCCCCATGATGAATCACACCTGTTTTGGAACAAGTGCATTGCCAAGGAAACACTTGAAAAATTTTGTCGAAACATGGAAATATATATAAAACTTATCTGCGGTCAAATGCAAACCGCTTCGGTTCGCGTGCAACCGGAGTCACCTGAAGACTGAGGAACGTCGATTAGACTCTCTTGTTTTTCCATAATGACAATGTTGACAAAAACAAAATAAGTTTTGGCATTTTGTCTTATGTTTTTAAATTCTTTTACTGAAACTGTTCAGTGTCTTTGTCCTCTTAATTACTGTCAAGTTTTTAAAAGTGTTCCCAGTCGAACTTGTTCAGTTCCCCGAACTAAGCAGTACACCCGCGGCACGCTGCGTCTTGTGGGACAACCGGCCAGTGAAACATGCGATTGAACTTCAATTTTTTCAGGGAAGGCAATTTATCAATAGGCAAATGTTTCTGCTTTATTAGTCCATAGAAAAGGCATTTCGGGTCAGTGGGTTTGTTAAATTCCCCGCATATTTCAGCTTGCGTGAAAATGACCAGTCACAGTGAGCACTCGGAATGGCTTTCTTGCATACATTAACTAGGCGCCGTGAAAAATCACGTTTTCAGGCCTATAACCGTTAAGTTTAACCGGAGTATTCGTTGAAGATTTAACTCTAAGCGACGGAGTTCCATTCAACTCTAGATTGATAATCAGTCACAGGCAGGACACAGGTTATCCATGTTGAATTGCGTAAACTTCCGTTGCCGGGATTTGCATGTGAAGCGGACGGGATAATTTTTAATTTTTATTTTGCCGGTACCCTGAAGAAAAATATAATGAACCAATTAATAAGGACAGCTCTTTCCAGGCAAAACATATCGTTCTTTTTTCGTGAACCTGCGTTGTTTTTATTTGCCAAGCCATTGGCTTGAGAGACCACCTGTTTATATCACTTCGATTGGTTGGTGTTTGTTGACAAACCAATCGATCCCTACCTGTCACATGACACTCGGCGCCATGTTCGTCAGAAAGTTATAAACATCGGCTTTCGGTTGGATAATTTGCGGGATTTTTTTCGTGTCGATATGAGATAATCCTCTTGTTGAAGTGGTTTCGTTCATGAGCGGAACACTAATAGCCCCTCAGGTGCTCTAGCCCTCATGCTGTAGCGTTATCTTGAGTTTTGTTCGGAAAAGAAAATGAAATTTTTCTCGCCACAAGTTTTTATGGCCGATCGAGCATGATCTTGTTCAGCTGATATGAAAGGCGATCATGCGATTTTTATGGCTTCACTGGAAAAGCTTCAATAGCTAAAAGGGGTGATGATGAGTCGTTGACGACAAAGAAAAGAAATATGGACTTAAATGTTGAAGATTCTCAGCGGAAAGACGACAACAGTTCGCTGGGAAAAAATGGCGGGTTTTCCCCGGGTAACGAGTCCATTCCTGGCGGCCAGGATCAAGCTTCGTCTAACAAAGCCTTTTCAACGAACTCAACCTCTCTTAGCGGATTTCTACAGCGCTTGTTAGGTTGTTTAAGACCTGTTTGGACAATATTAGGGAAAGCTTCGAAAGAACAGAAGACCGATCCCTGGGTGATTCCGTTTGATGAGATATCTGAGTTGGAATGGTTAGGATCGGGGGCACAGGGGGCTGTATTCCTCGGACAATATGGCGGGCAACAAGTTGCGGTGAAAAAGGTTCGCCGTGAAGCGGACACCGATATTAAACACTTGAGGAACATAAATCATCCCAATATCGTAAAATTCAGGTAGGAATATTAAGACTACTGCGTCGATTCATTCTCTTTTATTGGTACATATTTGAAGGGGAGGATCGCCGGGTGGTGAAAAATGAATGAAATGAAAATTTGTTTTGGTTAGTTTATAGATTCTTTGTAGATGCTGTGTTTATTGAAAGTTATTTCGTGGTGAAATCTTAAATTGTTATAAAACCACACAATTAAAATTCCACTGGACTTGTTTGTGGTGGCAAATTTTACTTCCCACATTTCCACAGATAATTTCACCTGGGGAAGATTAATTCTGGGGCAATAATGAGGCCCTCCAAGGGGGGTTCTGGTGTCGCTTGTCGCGTGTTTTAGAGCCTGCTTGTCGCCTGTTTCATTCGAAAAAATGTCGCTGTCGAATTTTCGCTAGAACGGCAAATGTCGTTGTCGGTACTTAAATTTTCGCGATGCGGTACCACAGAGATACATATCAAAATATTTACACTTAGTTAATTGTCCTTGATCAAATGTGCTGCCTGCAATGATAGTTTTAAATAATTATTATGATACTGTCACTGCCGATACTGGTATGCTTTGTCGCTGTCACAAATTGTTGCGCTTTTTATGTCCGTTCCTGTCGGCTGTCGCCGTTTTCGAAAAAGATTGTCGCCACATTTTGAGGTAATGTCGGCTGTCGGCAAAACCCCTTGGAGGGCCTCAATAATTATTGTTTGAGGAGGAAAAGGCAACGGGGGGGGGGGGGGGGGATCAAATGCTTTTGTCTGCTCTGTTGCAAATTTAATTCTTTGAACCCCAATAGGGAGCAGCATCTAAATTCTTTTTCCAGTATCACTACTTGATCAAATACATTAGTTTGTGGGAAAAAAAAAAGAGAAATGATCGTCTTGATCAAATACATTAGTTTGTGGGGGAAAAAAAAGAAATGATTCTCCTGATGTTTAAACAAATTTATCCCAACTTAAGTGCGATTAGATATATTTGCTGGAAATCGCGCTATACAAATAAAGTATTGCTATTCTGTTAAATGACATATTTATTATTATTATTATTATTATAATTATTATTATTATTATTATTATTATCATTATTATTATTATTATTATTATTATTATTATAGATGGCAGTGACGGGAATATGCATCTTGATTTTGTAGCTTAAAATGGTTATAAAGTAGACACTGGGCAATTTTATTTAAGTTCAGCCAGGTTAAAGAAAACCATGGTCTAACTTGACTGGTCCATAGTCCATAGCATGCAACTGGCTGTGTCATGTATTCAGATTATTTTCTGCTGTTTCAGAGGGATCTGCAATCAGGCCCCTGTTTATTGCATCATTATGGAGTTTTGCCCAAATGGTCAGCTTTACGAGGTTTTACGTAATGGCCGTCAAATCACACCCTCGCTGTTGGTTAAGTGGTCCACACAGATTGCTGATGGAATGCATTACCTTCATGTTCACAAGATTATCCACAGGGATTTAAAGTCCCCTAAGTAAGTTACCTGACCTTCAGTATAATGTGCAGTGCCAGAAAATATCCATACTCCTCCCATGGAAAGTTTTTTTTTTTTCGACCCCCATCCGCCCCCCCCAGGAAATTCCAGTTTTGCTTCTTATTTTGCTTCTAAAATTTTGGCTTCTAAGACCCCCTTCCCCTGGGAATTTCTGATGTCCTTCCATGGGGTGGGTATGGATTTTTCCAGGAAATGCAAAATTTTAAGGTGTGTGCAGAATAAGACCCTAAATGACTTTTGATGTAAGGCCTGTAAGGCCAAATTTCACAAGCGAATGCAACAGAATCTGGAAGGAGAATCTAACAATTTATCAGAAGTCAGGGGTCTTTTTTTCCAGGCACCCCTTCAATTGAGATATGTTTAGTTACAGTAGGAGGACATTTTAGTTCAAACATGATGGGAAAGAGGGAAGGGGTAGAGAGCTGAAAATTTTGGCCATATTTTTGGGGACTGTAACAAAATAGGAAAGTAGTTTGAATATTTAGATCCAAGGGAAAGATTAACTGGGAGTGTTTACCATTTGTATGGAAAAAAGAAAACAGTTTTTATGGGGGAAATTGAATGGAGCAGTCCTTTCCACTGGCAATAGGCCTTATCACGGTTTTCGACGCCATTTTGACGGGTAGGCAAACACGTCTGAAATAACAGTGTTTGTATGGGAATCCGATGTCAAATAATTTTCATAAAACATCGCTTCTGAAAAATTCATGAATTGGAAACTTTTGGAACTAGGGAAAGGATTTTAAGAAAAAAATTGGAGGGATCTAGCTGTGCCAGAAAGCGTCCAGTCGTGTTTTGAACTTTCCATACAATTCCCTATATTTTTTTCCCGCGAACTATTTTTAGTAGCAGTTCACGGCTGGTTCGCTATACAGACAAATGTATGGAAAGTTCAAAACACGACTGGACGCTTTCTGGCACAGCTACATCCCTCAAATTTTTTTACTTAAAATCGTTTTCCTAGTGCCAAAAGTTTCCAATTCATGAATTTTTCAGATGCAATTTTTTTTGAAAATTATTTGACATCGGATTCCATACAAACACTGTTATTTCAGATGTGTTTGCCTACTCGTCAATATGGCATCGAAAACCGTGATAAGGCCTATTAAGGGAAATGATGAAGCAAATGGTACACTGTTGTACATAAATTCTGATAGTTCTGACAAAAATGGGAAAAGAGGATTTAACCGATCTGAAAGTATTTAATTCCTTTTTTTTCCAAATATTTTTTAGTGGGAAGGGCTGTTCCATTTGATTTGTAACAAAACAATCAGTTTTTCCATGCAAATGCAAAGTGTTTTGTTACATGACTACAATGTATGTTGGGTTAATTGATCCTTGCATGTTTTGGTAGCCTGTGGGTGGGTGGGTGGGTAGTATTTTTGGTATGCTTTATTGCTTCATTCTCATCTCTCTGTCACCTTTAGATGCAACAGTTCCCCTTCTGGGCAGACAGTATTGGCATCCATTGCAATTCTACATCTTATCATGAATAAATTTTTACAGTCAAGTAAATTTGCACCCACCTACACTTACTTCATGTGGGCTCGATAATTTTTTAATCTGGAAAAGTTTGGTCCTCAATCAGCCAGTTTAAGTACCAACATCACAACATAAATATCATTAACAATTATTGTAAGGGCTATAATAAACCTAGCTGTAACACCTATTGCAGGTAAAGATCTTCAGTTGACTGTTGGTAGATTCAAGGTTGCCACAACCAGGAAATTTTCGAGGAAAAAATGATTTTAATTTTCAAATTCAGTGAAAAATCAGGGAATTTTATTTTTGGCTCAGCCACCAAATCTGTGAAATCAGGTTTCCTTGTTGGTGAAGGAAATGTAGCTTGAAAAATTAGTTATGAAGGTAGTGATTTCTGTAACTTCAACGCTGGCCTTGTTGCCAAAGGATTAGTCTTGGATGATCAGGGAAAAGTCAGGCTCAATATTATTGTTATAATAAAAATTATAACCCTGAAAATTTAATTTACTTACCATGAGAAACGGTCATCCTATTTGCCTGGATTCTTACATGTCTTGACTTCCTCAATCAGCTCTTGTTAACATAATTAATTTTGGTTCATCCATGACCATGCAGTGTCCTTGTTGGTGCAGACGACATTCTGAAGATCTCTGATTTTGGTACATGTAAGGAGTTCAGCGAGAAGAGCGCCAAAATGACATTTGCTGGTACTGTTGCCTGGATGGCTCCTGAAGTGATCAGAAATGAACCCTGCTCTGAAAAGGTTGATGTTTGGTAAGTTGTTAATAAAATTCAATTTACAGTTTGTTAATCCTGTTATATTTTAACTTATTATTCAATAATTTATGACAGAATGTTATGGCTGATCAAAAACTCAAATTAATTAATCCTTGTTGTCTATGTATACATACGTGCATGTAGTCTGAGAATTTTAACTATTTTTGTTTAGAAATGGGAGCAGATTTGGAGACCACACATAATAGTATAAAAGGGGGTTAGTTTCTGAAGAAACTGTGGTGTTGTGTCGGTGGGAAGTAGAAACAAATGTTTGGTTTATCAAGTGAGTTGATAACTAAAGATAAATTGGTTAAAAAAGTAAAAAGATTCAAGTGTAAGCACTTCATCAGAGTGAATCGATTAGTGGATAGATGGATTTGCTCTGACAAAGGGCTAATGCTCGAAACGTCAGCACTCAAATCTCTTTATGGTGGCCAATTTTCCTTTTGATAGTCATCAACTCTGATCTGTTGATAAACCAAACATTCAGAAATATTTATTCCACAAGGAAAGAAAGCTTTGATTCAGGCTGGTTTTCTACCAAGGTGAAGAGGTTATTAATTTATGCATACATGTAGCTGCTGTCACATACATCTGTAACCATAACATGACTCAATTCTTACATACTCAAACATTGGCAAGAGAAAGTTGTTTTATTAGAAGCCACCCAGGTACACTGTACCAACGTGGTACCTGCCCTTGGAGATTGAGATTTAAAGCTGGTCTAAACACGACAAATAATTATAAATGAGTCGTGAGTCATCTAGCTATTCACCATATAGAGATTATAAGTAGACTACATAAAATGTATAATGAAAATTTAAAAAGACCTGTTTGCCTTACGCCATATCCTTTGTAATTGGTCAGTGGCTATCTGGAACACCTGTTGTCTCAAACTATTTTTCTCTATTTGGAGATAACAGGCTTAAAATTATACACTTTCCACTTTATTGACCATTTTTTTTTATTAAACACATGTATTAAACCCTTCAATTGAGAAACAAGTCTGGAAGGTTGACAGATCAGTCAAGAATAGTATCATCTTTATGAAAAAAAGGTGACCTTGACAGAAGACTGAGTTGGTTTTTATTTGTCAATTTTCTGGTTAGCTTATAGCTGTCTGTTTCTACAGGTCATTTGGTGTTCTCTTGTGGGAACTTCTTACAGGAGAGATGCCATACAGGGTAAATCAACTCATTTAACACATTAGTTACTTGTTAAGGATGGTGCCTCCTAATACAGAGGTATTTTTGTGTAGTTAATGACTATATGCTGGAAAAGCTGATCTTAGGAAGGGTTATTGGAACCCAAAAAGAAAATTGGGAGTACATGTATAGAACCGCACATTTTTTCAGAGATAATAATTATAAGCAACAATTCGAAAAAGACGTAAAAAATATATAGCATTTTTCTCCAAACCGAAGCTTAATTATCTCTGAAAAATGCATGATTACCCCTAAATTTCTGTCTTTTTGGATTCGTCAGTTCAAGTTAACCCTTGCCAAGATCTGCTTTTCCTAAATAGTCATCATGCACAGAAATGTAATTATACAGCAGTAAACACCCACATTTAAGAAGCTACGTTTTTCAAGGTCAGCCTGAATAAGTCTTCATATATTTATTGTAAGATTCTTAATATATAACAGTAGACTTTCTCAAAGTCGCTTGCTTGCTTCTCATTGTGGCTCCAAGGTTCTTAATCCACTTGTTCTTTTATGCGGGTGTTCACTGTGTTTGTTTTAGAAGGCACAGTGTCCTAAAGAAACCAAAGTTTCTTGGACCACTCCATTAGATGCACAGAACGTATGCACAGTAATTAAAGGCATCATCCTTATATTTAACGATTTTAAAGTGTTCTGTACATACAGTTGCTGTAGATCTATGTTGGGCTGACATATATGATCAGCAAAAATTATATGCATTCAAATGGTGCAACAAATAAATCAAACAGAAACTCTGCTTGATGCCAATACACCTTGTCAACCTTGTCAAGTTCTAAAAGGAAACTTTGCGAAAAAACTGTATGCCCATTTAAGGTGTGATTGTATACATTGTAACTACTGAATCAATTTGAATGAATGCCACCAATGGCTTCCTTGCCATTAGTGTTTAAATAATTAGTTTTTCTTGCTTTTGTACAATTTATGGCAAAACAATAAACTGAAACTGAAACTGTCCACTGAAACAGCCAAGTGAAAGTTGACCATGGAATCCTAGCCAATTGAATTGGTCTTAAGTTATTGATGCTGTTAGTAGTACTGTGAATGTACATCTATCTCTGATACTGTAAGTGGTCAACAAGTTGAGTGACACCATTTTGTCTCTGAGTGACATATATACTGACATTTTGACATAAACTTGCATTGATCAAGCTTAACGTTCTTGTTTTATGTATCATGCAGGATGTTGATTCTTCAGCAATTATCTGGGGTGTTGGAAGCAATAGTTTGCACCTTCCAGTACCAACAACATGTCCAGAGGGATTCAAACTACTCATGAAAATTTGCTGGTAAAGATTTTTTTTTTTTTTTAATCAGTCATTTTTCCTTGTTGGCAATAGGCCATTTTACAGTTGTGTGTTTAGTGACCTGGCCTTGGATTGGAAGCGAGGCTGGGGGTGACCTTGTTTTGATACAGACCTCACTTTTTTCATATGTAAATGAAAACTAGTTAGCATAAGAACAACATGATCTACATATGAAAAGCAGTGAGGTTTGTATCAAGACAAGGTCACCCCCAGCCTCGCTTCCAATCTAAGGCCAAGTCACTAAGCACACAACTGTAAAATGGCCTATTAGAAAATTATTAATTTGATTTATGTTATGAGGAGAGTAAGAAAATGTCCACTTAATACATGTACATAAAAATGGTGTACTATTATTAATGACTGAAAACCACCCAGAGTTAATGGAACGAGAGTTAAGCAGAGCCAGTGGACTTCCAAGATAATAGACTTGATAAAAAATTCATCAGTGTTAACACTAGAATTTCTCAAAGTCTGTTTTTGTTGACGCATAAGAAGACGACTTGAGGTAAGTTTATGTGAACACAAGCTATTCCAAGTGTACAAGAGTCTCAGTTTCATCTCTTTTTGACCCCGACCTTGCTTAAGGGAGCTGCAGCATTAGCAGTCACTGACACTCCTTCACCCACCATGACCGTATGTCTTGTGACAAAAAAACTAAATCCCTTCAACCATGTTGAAGCTCGAGGAAAACAATAACACAGGCATTGATATAGCCAACCACGTTGGCTTGCCTACGTATATTGAGACGTACTTCACGGGTCTCTGTACGATTTACCAAAGATTTTTGGCAATGTTGTGGTGAACCGTAGTGTAATAGCTTTGCTTTCCAACGCAAGCTGTGCAGTGATCTGGCACATGCACTGTGTTATCTCATGCGATCTCCTGTCTCTTAGTCATGTGATAGAATTGCTATACATGTATGCATTGTAGCTTGTAGTTGTATGCAATCGAAGGACATTCACAGATTGATTCTCCCAGCAAAGAAATTAAAGTGGAACTCAGTGCTGTTCTTTATTATTCAATTCAATTCAATTCAATTCAATTTATTTGCCATTAACAAAAAAATACAACATAAATACATTATAGACGACACACAATATTCTTACTATTACAATATTCATACTTGACTATTTACAATATTAAATGTGTTAAAGGCTAGGAAGCCTATATAGAAGCCGGGGGCTTATTAACTATAGGCTTCCTAGAACTATTGGATAAACCATAGAAGTTAAGGGTACTGATTGAAATTTCCAATTAAATTTTTTTTTTTTAAAAGAAGAAAAAAAAAAAAAAAAAAAAAGGAAAGGAAGAAAAGAAAGAAAAGGTAAAGAAAAGGTGTGTAGCTCAACAAAGAGTCAATTTAACTTAGATAGAAGGAATTTTTTAAGTCTTTTGCCAAACAAACTGATAGTTTCACTGTTTTGAATTTCACGACTTAGCGAGTTGAAAAACGAAGGACCTTGAAACCGAATTGAGAATTTTCGAAGATTAGTTCGACAATAAGGTATATAGAAAAGGTTGGAATTTCTTGTTTTATAAGAATGTATTTGACTTGCAAGAGTAAACATATCACGAAAATAATTTGGAAGTAAGCTTCTTTTAAAAAGATACATAAATTTACCTATTTGGTATAAATAAATGTCAGAGAATTTTAAAATCTCCTGTTCTTTAAAAAGAACACCCGTATGAGCATCAAAAGAAGCTTTTGATATTATTCTAATTATCTTCTTTTGCAGAACAATAATCCGATTTAAATTAGACTGATACGTCGATCCCCACACAGAAACACAATAAATTAAGTAAGGGTAAACTAGACTATAGTACAAGGAACGTAAGGAGGTTTTGGGGAGGCAAAAACTAGACTTATAAATAATACCTATTGATTTTGATATTTTTCTAGAAACACTAAGAATGTGAGGCTTCCATGACAAATGCTCATCGAGGATAACACCTAAAAATACTGTTTCTTTCACACGTTTAATTGCATTGTTGTCAATTTGAATAGATATATCAAGTGTTTGCCTCCTTTGGGGTGGTCTAAAAACCATAAAATTTGATTTTTTAAAGTTAATGGACAGTTTGTTTGCTCGACACCAATGAGTTAATTTAAGCAATTCAGAATTCAAGATTCCAGGAAGCATTATTCACGTAAAACAACAACTTTCACTTAAAACGAGGGCTCATAATTTAATGTTAGCATCCGTTTCTTTCTTCAGGAACAGCAAGCCAAAGAATCGTCCATCATTCCAACAAGTGCTCCTCCACGTTGAGATTGCTGCAGGTGATGTGCTCAAGACACCACAAGAAGTTTACCTTAACCAGCAGGTAGGCAAACCAAGCTCAGCTACTGCAGCCTCAAAATAACATTCAAAGTCCCAAAGGACGAGTGCAGGGGTTATTTGGAGGTTGAAATTTACTGAGCAAAGACATCTGGCCCCAGTTGTTCAAAGGCCGGATAACTTTATCCGCTGGATAAGGCACTATTCGGGGTCTAAAATATACTTCATGTTAAATGTTGTCCAAGGTTTTCTACACTCCTAAACTAGACTGTGGTTAGAGTGTGCATATTCGCTTGTACACGATGAAATACTGAAATCTTTGCACAGATTGAAACTGTCGGATAGTGACTTATCCACTGGATAAAGTTATCCGGCCTTTGGACAACTGGGGCCTGCTGTTCGAGATTAGAACTGCCCCCGCCTAAGAATTTAAGAAAAATAACTGATCAAAATTAACGTTGCGGAAATGAACGCCCAAAGAAAATAATTCCATGGAGATGTTGAATTCCCATTGGTTTCATGGAACTTTAATTTCTGATAATAAGATAGCAAAAGTTTAGTTCGCTCTGCCATTCATCAAATTGCAACTGTGTGACATCATAAAATCCAAAATGGCAACGCGCAGGAAATTTAAAGCGAAAATAGGTGATCATTCTATTTATTTTTTAGTGCACTTGATTGTTGTTTCTGCTTTTCAAACTAACATTTTGATTTTAGGCATTATTTCCAACAATTAAACGTCAATTTATTGTCAGAGTGGATGTTCTCTTTAATAACCAGATAACATTCTGTTTTCAAAGATTACATGGAGAGGAGAAATCAAGGAAGAGTTTGAGAAGATGAAGAATAAAAGCAGCGCGCATATTCAAAATCTTCATCAGCTTCACCAGCTCGACGAAGAGCTGATCAGAAGAAGGAAAGAGGAGCTAAGGTAAATGGATTGGTGGCCCAAAAATTTGGAAAAATTCCAGATGTTTTGGGCTTAGCCATTCTCAAGCTCATTAATAATTCATCAAGCCAAAACAAAGCAAATCACTACCATGGAGGAGGTTTAGAAATGTGATCTTAATTATCATAAAATTTTGCGAACTTTTGCTTCGAATTTCTCCAAGAATTATCAATAGTTTGAGAAGCTATATCAAACACTCGAAAGAGGGTTTCCTCCTATTTCTAAACACCTCGAAGTTGGTTAAAAAAAACTCGGCTGCGCCTCGTTTTTCCAACTTAGTTCTCGGTGATTGGAAATCGGAAGAAACACTCTTCCTCGTGTTTGATCTATTACTTCCTCAGTGGAAGTCAAGTATGATTTTGCCTGAAAACACGCTCCACGAGACCAATGTTTGAAATTCGGAGACGCGCGCGCGATCGCGTAGAATTCAAATAAAACGGAAGTCAAAATTGAGTCCGCACGGTTTACTGGTACCCAGTTCAAAAATGGGGCGCATTTCACGTCGCTTCAGCTGAAGCTTGCTGCCGCGGAGCATCTTTCCACGGACTTGTGCGTCATGGAGAGAGTGTCTACTTGAATTAAAATGCTCTACGATTGGAAAGCCCGGCAAGCTTTTCTCAATAGTACAGAGGTAAATTGAATCTATCTTACACTTGAATCTTCAGGCATGCACGTGACATTCGAGTACACTACGAGCAAAAGCTGGAAAGAGCCAACAGTTTATACCAGGAGCTGAATGAATGTATGCAACATCTGGAGGCACGAGAGAAAGAACTTCTCAGGTAAGGCAGAGTTGTAAAATTGGGCAAAACTTTAAAGAAATAGGCATCAGCAATTCCTCATCTGTTGAGAACAAATGAACCTGAAGCGACTATTCGCTTGGCTCTCCCCACACAGAAAGCCGCAAAAATTTAGAGCAAAAATATTCATCTTCCAAATCGGTATTCTTTGTCCACACGGAATCAAAGAACGCTTTTCATTCAGTTAATTTATTCTGTTTTTCATGTTACCATGCTCCCACCAATAGCGTAGCTTCCCTGCTCACTATACATAAACCACACTTACAATTCCTTGGTTCGCTCCGACGAAGGGCTAACGCTCGAAATGTCAGCACTCGAGTCTCTTTACGGTGGCCAAATTTTTCTTATCAACTGATGATAAAGCCAAGTATTCGTTTTCCCTAGTTTTAAGGAGAAAGCAATTTTCACGCGCGTTCCACCCTTCTTTGAAAGAAAAATAACTGTCTGTAACCTAAACAACGGTGTAAACAGGCTACCAGCCTTATCCCTCAGCAGAAAACTGGTTCTCACCCTAACAGTCGAGCTAGAGCTCAAGATTATGACCTGGATGGATGAGCATTTTTCTTTCTTTTATTACCGCAGGCGAGAGCGTCAACTCAAAGTTGCAAATAGCAAAAAGAGGGTTCTCAAACCAGAGCCAAAAGCACGCACAGCAGTTGTGGAGAATGTCGTGAACAAGCAAACTTGCGTCAAGAAGGAGACGTCTTCAAGTTGGTAAGTTTGCAAAACTATGAAAGGAGAAATTTTCTCAAGCTTTAAATTTCAGATGTCTGTCCGACTACCATTTTTCTGTGATGACTGAGGCGTTTTTTGCTGGTTTCATTCTAAATTAGTGGCTTTTAGAGTGGCACGCTCTGTACCGTTGTCACGTGCCAATTCTATTAGTTTGCGAGAACTTTTTGACGTCTCTTTGATGGCTTCCGTTCAAGCTGGCCAATCAAAATGAGACAACTGTGAGGGGTGGAGCTGTCAAACTCCATGTTTGATTTCCAACAGTTGACGATTGATTGACCATTGATTGACATCAGCAAGTTGTAAGGAAGATGTCACAAACTATGACGGGAGGAGAACAGGGCTGGCCGGTGTGCCTGCAATACTACAATATTGCTACCTCTTTGAAACATTCGTTTGACTATTTCGAGACAGGTCGAGAGATTTGAAGTACACAGCGTTTTCACCGTCAGGGAAAAGTCCGGGAAAAACAGATTTTTTTTTTTTCAAGGTCGAGGAAGAATCAGGGAATTTGATTATAAGATAACAACTAGGTTTGGGAAAGGGTTTCCTTGTTGGCAAAGATAATGCTTCAAAAGAGATCTACAAAGGGATTTATTTCTGTGGCGTCATCGCTGGCTTTATTGGGGAATAATTTGTTTTCTGTGTTCAGCAAATTTTTTTTGTCAATTTTTTTGGGGGGTCAGGAAATTTTTGTTATTGTGATAAGTGGTAACACTGGATACATGTAGCTAGAATCCGTTTTACAGATCTATTTTAGTACCTTTCATAATATTTGCGTGTGTTTTGCTTTAGTCCTAACACTTCGAGTAGTTCCAGCAGCCCCACAGAGCGCGGCAGCTGGCCTCAGGAAATTGAAAGTGAAGCTGACCACCATAAACAGAACTACAACAGGAAAATGAAGCGAAGCCGGAGCTTCCTCAGCAAATCCAAGCGCCGAAAATCACCAGGGACACAAAAGACAGGCACACAGAATGTAACTGAATTTACGGACCTCAAAACAGGACTTATAAATGGTCCCTGTAACCAAGGTGACCTTAGGAACGATTCTCCGGAAGCTCATTCATGGGAGTATACGGACAAAAAAGCTTCTTGTAGTTACACTGACAGCGACCATGATGTGCCTGCCTGTAAGCGCTCGGCGGACGAGTGTCCCAACACAACAGGGTCCCCTATCAGTATCCCAGGAAGGACAGCTAAGCGGAGAAAGCGATGGAACTCTAACTCGGATAGCTCGTCCGAGAGCAAACATTTATCCGTGCACGAGTTGTCATCAGACGAACTGTCTGATCTCGAACCTCAGTTTATTCCGAATTTGACGAACGACTCGATGGAATTCACCGAGGACGAGCAGTTCAGTAATGTCATCCTTCAGTTCTCCGAGTCTTGTCTCCAGGAACAGGTAAACTGAAGTCGCTGATAAGAGTGTTAAAAAAAGTCTACTTTTTTTCTAATTTGAACCATTCTTGTTCATTGGTGGCTTATTGCCATCTCTTTGACGTTCTTTCTTCTAAAATATTCTGATGAGGTTTCGTTTAATTTCCCCTTTCCTCTATCTCATTGGCCGTTTTTATACTAGAGGACGCATTATCCGTCTGGACGAACTTGGGCAAACATTAGTTGCTCGTCTGGTTGTGCGTCTCTAGTGTAAAGACGGACACAAGACGGATTATCCGTCTGAACGAACTATTTTCAGTTGTGCGTCGTTCAAGACGGATAGCGGAAGATAGTCCGTCCAGACAGATAATGCGTCTTGTGCTCGTCTTTACGCTAAAGACGAATAACCAGACGAACAACGAATGTTTGCCCAAGTTCGTTCAGAGAGATAATGCGTCCTCTAGTATAAAAACGGCCATTGTTGGTTCCGTCTGAATGTAGAACCAGGTTTTATATTGTCGTGTAAACTGTCAAATCGCTAAAACGGTACTCAGTCAGGGCGATTATGTTGAAAAACCACCGCTGACTCCGCAAGTACTCCGAACGGTCGTTGCGAACACTAGAGACGTTTAGATTCGAGATTTGACTTCAAGTTCTTAGCGAAGTACTAAGAAGAGATATCACAGGAAGCTTCGTTTTACTCTTTGTGAGCGACGAACTTGACGCAGTTGTTTTAAATGATGATAATTAAGTTCTTTTGTTATTCGAAAACTAGACGAAATCACATACGTTTCGCGGACTTGTTTTCGCCATTTAGATGTTCTCGCAAAAACTTGTAAACAACAACAACAACAATTTATTATGAGAAAAGGCAAATTACAATATTACAGACTCACAATTAGCAAGGGCTATTCGAGGTGGGTAGCATTTACAGTTGTTTGCACGCTCAAAAGGAACAGAAAATTAACAGCACAAAAATAGAAATGATTCATTAAACAAAGAGATTTATTTATTTATTCATTAAACAATGATTCATTAAACTTGTAGTAAAATGACGACCGCTTTCTCGTTTTCCCGCCAAAATGTCACCGTTTCACGCGCGCGTGCGCTTTGTCTATTGGAAAGATTGTTTCATCCTACTTCTAAACACCTTGAAGGATGGTTAAAAAAATTCGGCTGCTTCTCGTTTTTTCAATCTACTTCTCGGTGTTTGAAAATGGGATGAAACATTCTTCCTCGTGTTTGATATATCACTTGAAGCCTTCCGCGATTCCGACAACCTCATTACCAGGGTCTCTCCGTCCCCTTGAGCGAGAGGGGATGGGTAGAGGAGAGACACTGGGAACGAGGTTGGCGATCCGGACGATCTGCGCAGTCGTGACGAATATGAGACCCAAGTAAACTGACCAGAACAGAACCAAAGATTTGTTTTCTTACAAGATGTATCATGTGATTTATACTTTGCAGTCACGTGTTCAGGAGGGTGATAACAGAGACAGTAGCACGCAACTAGCTTCATCATCCGGGAAACATTTACAAACATTACATGGCTCATCTGTATAAAGTATTCTTAAAAATAAGTTATTTTAAGTAATCATCCCGCTGCTGGGCAGAGCGTTATCTAGGAATCGCAGGCAGATTGGTGAATGGCATTTATACTTGATATTATGTACAATGTATTATTTTAAAATTCCGTATTTATGGATCATAATGTATCGCAAAAATTTGATTCGCTGCTGGGCAGCGGCTGTGAATATATGACAGGCGCAACGGGTTCTAAGGCCCGCATTAGCCACTCAGACATCTCCACAACTAAACAAGTAGCTTGGTTTTAGTCGACTCCACGTGGTTGCTAATTTGGATAATGTATCACCTACCAACAAGTTGATGTGGAGCTCGCTGCGCTGTGGACAGAACATTTTCTGATTGGTAAACAAGCATCAAACGTTTATAGTACACCTCTCCATTCCACCGTATGGAGAAAGATGGCGTCTGTACATTTTACCACAACACCTTGCAATCCTAACACAGCCAATAGGCACATAGAAAGCCTTGTTTTGGGTCGAAATTAGTCCACGCAGTAACATTGTGTATGCTAGGTTTGAAGATTTTAGAACTTTTCTGTGCGTCTTTATGAGCGTTTTTAAGGTTTACTTGCACTAAGAATGATGGTTAAATGTACCACTCGCCATCTTTTTTGGTACGGCCGGTGGATCAGAGGCGTGCAAGAAGTCGTTTAAACTAAGCTTGGGCAACGTGTCAGTGCTTTGAACCGAAGTCAAATAAAAAACCATTCTTTTTCTCTCTACTTGTCGCTTTACTATCCACCATTTCAGTCAACAGTAAGCACCCAAGGCAACAACTGCTTCACCTCCCCCGCTCCCCTTCCCTCCTAAACACAGCGTCACCGCGCAGAAACTGAAGAATGTGTGCGAGTTGCTTTGAACCTCATTTAATATGAGAGCGAGGCTAAGTGCAAAGTTTCCATTATGAAAATTAGTTTAAATTTGTATGCAAACAAAACTAATTTTCATATGAAAAGCTTTGCACTTAGCCTCGCTTTCATAATGAGGTTCTCAGCAACTCAGAAATGGCCTATTAGTGCACCGCAATCGTAGGCCGCACACTACCTCTGCCACTAACAAACATGTTTCAGAAAGGTCGCGAGGGAGAGCATTGTTGTTGCAGAGTTGCTCTCAGTCGTCTCTCCTGTCCGTGACGAGGGCGCACGCGAGCGCGCGAGTGCGTGCGCGGAGAAGGGAGAGAGCGGAATATGATGGGAAGGATATCTCCCTTCCGCGCGCACCGGCACGCCTCTGATTACAGACAGGAAAGACCATTAAGTTGCAGTTGTCAGAATGATAGCAAAGGAAAAACAAACTCAAGCAAGGGACTCGTTGAGCAAAACTTTTATTCAAAAAGACAGCTAACTATTTTGTCTTTTAGGTCGCTTTCCGACTTAAGCAGAGATGAACGTAAGCCACTTTTTTCAGGAATTTCCAAGATTAAGGTTTTTATATTATTATCACACAATATAACATGTGTGCGTTGCTATGGACAAATTGACTAATCACTACAGTTACTTTGTTGAGTTTGTTGTTGGTTCTTGTCCTTGCTCCGAGAGGTTTCTCTCCGGGTACTCCGGTTTTCCCTCTCCACAAAAACCAACACTTCTAAATTCCAATTCGATCTGGAAAGCGTCCCTAACTAGTGCTCTGCGCTAAATACATTGACACTTAAATAATATTAAATGATAATATGAATTATTTTTAAAGCAGAGGTACTGTTAGATCTTTCCGCTTTGATTTCTATTAAATACGCGCCATGTTAGCGAACCACCATCTTGGACTATGCTCGTGAGAGTTCGCCAGGTTTATTAAAAAATAGATATACGCAGAACATTATGATAAATGTAGCAGATTAAAAAAAGTCTTCGAAACGATTCGGCCACCTTCCTCAACTCTGTCCTTCCTCGAGTAACCTTTACAACCAGCCGGAAAGGGTCGTGTGAAGTAACAAATGAGCAAAAACTTGGTAATGGAGTTATTTTGTATTCGTTTGTTGCCAAAGTAACCTGTCCACCTGGCCTTCGTGCGCACGCACCGTCGACCGATAGGACGACCTTGGGGCCTAGAAAACAATTGCAAAACTGAAGCGCGAGTGACATTCTGTGCAATGCATAGATGGCAAAACCTCCATCTTGCTGCAAGTAGACATCAATTATGTTCAAACGTCTGAACCGTCCTGATTCATGGCCGAGCGCCTACTTTCCCTAGGAGGACTGGGCCTACTTGACCCAGACTGCTCTCGTCTTCTTGCAGCCTCTTCCTCCTTGGACAGGAAGTGATAAGGCTGATGATAATCTGAGAACAGTAGCGCTTTCTCTTTCATTAGTAGTTCGTCGTCGTCCTCGTCTTCATCTCCTAGCTCTTGAGCGCGTCTTGCTTTTTCCTGAAGCGGAAAAGGGATAGATGATTAGTGACCAAACAGTGCAAAGTTTATGTAATGTTTAAAAAACGAGCAGCAGTGTTTTATCAGGATTTTAAACCACGAGGCGCAGCCGAGTGAGAAAAAACACGTGCTGTGAGTTTTTTGAACGGCTTCAAAAACATTCCTGGAAAAGCGCGTGTCAAGAGAGTTCATAAGAATGATGCTTTTGTGAACGTTGGAAACTAGCATACGAGAAAAACATTAAACACCGCAGGAGGAGGTTTTATCGGGTTTTAAAACCACTGCACGTGATGTTTTATTAATGAGTTTTTTATTGATGAATTATTAATGAGTTTCTGAAACGTAATAACAAGAACGAGCTTGAGTCCAGGCAAAGTCCAAAACTGGATGCAATTTCTAAAATGCACCACGTATCTTCTTTAGAATTTGCCGCTTGTGCTCAACAATTATATCGTAGAAGGATAGATAGCATATGACTGGACACATGTTTTAGATAGCCTTACCTCGAGAACTTTGTACGAGGGAAACCAGAAACCCTCGAATTGTGCTTATACTCTAGAGTAGCTAGACCGTGGTAATTAACCCGCGTTACAAATAATTAATATGGCATCCCTGCGGTATCTGTATAATTAAGGGCGTTGCATTGAACCAACTGAATGTTGTTTGCAACTTATCCCAATTTAATACCTGTTTGTCTTGCGCCATTCTCCGTCTCCTTGTCGCGATCATCTCATCAAACTGGCTTGAGTGGCTTGACGCCGGACTAGCAGCTCCGTCACTCTACAGGAAAAAACACAAGAAAACAATCGAGCCTCCCATTAAATGCAAACAACAGACCCAGTCAAAGTGCTAGCCCTCACGTTCTTTAATCGAATTTCCATTACACTCGCTGTAAATTCCATTGAAAGAGAAGGCAGTAAGAGCCAGCGATCTCAACTTCCTGAGAATCAAGCCCAGGCTCCTCGGATATTGGTTAGTTTCCATGGCGACTATCCACTGACCAAGAAGGTCACAGACACGAGTTTTCTTCTGAATACAAAATGTTCCCGTTGGACCCAATCTCGTACCCAGAGTCTTCAGGCTTTTTGGTCAGCGGGGCAACGCCGGGAAGACTCTGGGGACATCGAAAAAATTCAATTTTTTTGATTGGCTGTTCCGAAACGGTTTCCATTGTTTTACCGCAGAAATCCTGCGGTAATAAAATTCGATGTCCCCAGAGTCTTCCCGGCGTTGCCCCGCTGACCAAAAAGCCTGAAGACTCTGGGTACGAGATTGCGTTTGACCAGACAAAACCGAACAACATACCTTACTGCTACTTGATCGAGACGCCCTAGCAGAAGAGCGGGAGAGAGATCGTGATCTTCTTAAACCTGTTGGATTTAAAAACATTTTTCAGCCATGTCTCACGAATAAAATAAATAAATAGATAAATAAATAAGCAACTGAAAAAACAAATAAATAAATAAATAAATAAGAAAGTAAAATCAACGATTAAATCGAACGTTTTATCGCTGATTTTGACTTGCTTATGTGTTACCAACCCTTTGCTTATAATAAATAAATAAGCGAGTTTTACTGTTTATTTATCCAGGGATACTAGGTCAGCTAATTCTATTCTACCCAAAGGCCCTGATAGAAATAACAAATTATCACACGAACGTTTAAGTACCTCGTACATCAGCTGACGGTACGTACACAAAGTAGCAAAGACTGTGAATAAAACTGATGGTATTTCAGTCCCTTCCATCCAAGGAAAGTAGCCGACCATTTCTTGAAAACTAAAGGCTTCGATGATTTCAAGGCCGGGTCTCCGTCCAAACAGGGTATTTAACGTTCGGGTGATAAACAGAATTTGCGTCACGTCGAACAAATTTTAATCATACCTCGTGGTCTTGGCCGGGGCGTACCTTCTTGATCTTGGCTTCTCCTCTTCCTTCTGTTTAAAGAAACAACAAAAAAAGTAATCAAAGCCATCAAAATCCATGAAAAAGAATATCTAAGAGAGTAGGCCTTAATAGGAGTGCTTTATTCTCCTTTATTAGTCCATAGAATAGGCCATTTCTCAGCTATGACAGCTAACAGTGAACACATTTCACACTGGAAGTGAAAGATGTGAAATATTTCACACGCGGATGGAAGAATTAATAAATAACAGACCATATCAGTTATCTATGTAACTTAACTGAGCTGCGAAATGAAACATTGAAAGTGAAACTGAAGGTGCAGTGCTTTAGCTATGAACGGAGCTATCAAGCAAACTAGGAACTGGTTATTATATGAATTCGCTATATAAAAATGTAGTAGCGAAGAAATTGAATTGAAATATGTGAAATATTACTATGAAATGACACGGCTTGTTGTAGCATGAGATGATACTGGCATCGCATGACGTGGGATAGTGTGGCATATATCATCCTCATCATCATTTATTTATTTACACTCGTAACCCTTAGGAGATAATAGCCTGTTATAATGCATACGTGTCAAGTAAATATAATAACATTAATTACCTCCAGTAGAAGAGTAACAGAAGCACCAATATGATGACCACCAACACGGCAAGAATTCCCAGCAGTATTCCAATCCAGCTGCGATCCTGACTCGTCCCGGGGGAGGGTACTGCAGCTGATGGGTGTGGCACTCCTACACCCTGCCACAAAATAAATTAAAATGTGTCTGAACTATATCATGCGGCTGAGAAGCTAAGTGAAGAATAGAACTACAATCAGGATATGTGCTTTTATGTTTGCATTGAAATGTCAGGAAAACGATCCTTATAAACGCTTATGAATGAAAATAAAAGAGCTGTCCACTCGGTCATTCAGCTGTTCATCTAGTTTCGCAAATTCGTTCACTCGCGTCGGTTATTCGTTCGTTCGTTCTCGCCGGAGAGCGCTCGGTGGACCGTTTGATTGTTAACTCGTTCATTCGGCCATGCGTTCGCCAGCCCGGTTGTTCGTTTGTTTGCGTTTCTGGTGTGTTCAGTTGTTCCTCTGTTTGCTCAGTTCTTCTTGCTATTCATGGGCATAAACATGTTATAAACAATAAAATTTAACCTATTAAAAGCTGTATTAAAACATTACGAAGAAGTTTCTTCATGTTTTAACACTTATGGCTGTCATGCTACAGAGAAAGACTCCTTCTTTCTCTACTGATCTGACACGCAAAGAAAGTAAAGAATCTAGAGACGAAGAGCACAATGGAAAATATTGACTTATTGACCGATCGATCGATTGATTGTTAATGTAACTGCACTTCAGAGGGCTCTTACCTTGGCTTTGCTGGTGTCGGCAAGTACAGCAAAGTCGGTCATGTGATTGCACTCACAGGTGGTGTGAGTAGCATTTGAGCCTGTCATTCTGCAGCCTTTTGATGACCACTCAAAACCTCTCTCTCCCAGACTACAAAATTTCCAATAAGACATGATACAATGTGAGGTTAGGAGCGGTTTTTAATTAAGTGCCGGAAAACCAAAACTAAAGTAATTTCTCTGGCCAATCACAACAGTTGTAAACAGCACAATCAGCCAATCAGAACTGGAAGCAAAGACATGTAACCTGCGTCAAGCGCGGGAAAACGCGTGCGACCAAGCACGGTTGGTTTTGGTTTGGCTTCCCATTAGTTGATAAAATGGCGCGAACTTTACCAACCAATCATAGAGTCTAGTAAAGCAAAACCAAAGCAAACGCGAAATTACTTTCGACAGTCAATTGAAAGCCGCTCTATATGATTAGAGACAACATGAATAGCAAATTAAAGCACTTCAATGGATCTTTTACTCCAGCCTAGGTTTTGCTGTTGAGATTATCAGTACACAAGGTAAAAATGTAGGAGGCACTTTCATAAATCACCGAAATTATGCCCTAAATGAAATCCCGCGCATCGGTACTTTAAACTAAGCACGCTGACGGTGGAGGTGCCATTAAAGTCATAATTTAATACACATAAACTAACGATGGACCAATACTACAACAAAACCTAATAAAATATCATGCCTTTTTCGTATCCAAACATACCCAGTTACTTCGTTCTCTAAACCACTCCCGGCCTCCCGCATCTCCAAGAAATGTCTACAATAAATTTCGACCTAAGAGAAAACTGTTCAAATTTCAAACCGAAACAAAACCTAAAATCGCGTAATTTCAAGTCCAGAAAAATATTTTTCGTTACTCGAGTGCCCCTCAATCCTGCTTTTCGTTGCACTATGCTAGCATAGGAGTATATTAAGCAAAGTAATTGCACTGTAGACGATGATAGCCTAACCTGATGGATATAACACCGTTACTAACCCTTTCTTTGGTGTCCAGGCTACACACTGCTGATCGAACTTGATCAAGCTAGACTGAAATAAAAGTTATGTATATAATTAATTTCTTCCGTAGCAATGAAACGCACAAATTTTTAAGGTAGCGCTCCCTCATCCCCAGTGGTCTCGCTATTCAGTCGTCCGTGGTGCGCATGGTGTTGTGGGACTGCTGTAACTGTGCGTTCCTGTTTTCCCGCCATTTTCGCGAAATACGTTCGCGCCTGAGGACGACAGGAGGTAGCGTAACGGTTTTCGTAAAGTCACAGTAAAAGCCGTTATCACCCAGATCAGGATAACAAAATTAATCTCTGTTATAAACATCTTTATCTAAGGTACCACTCTTTTTGTTATGTCATGCCCAAACAAAGACGGTAAAGGGGATACTTAACAATTTGTTTTCTTCATTGTCCAATTTAGGCATTTGTTACAATACTTACATTTAAAACTGACATGACAATCTTCACAGGAGGGATAAGCTCGTCCGTCACGGCTGGGCGTGCTGTGCTCGATACTACAACACTGTTTAAGACCAAGTCGCTGAGAAGGCAAAAAGGGAAACAAATTGATCAAAAAATCATTATCCTTATCGATCTAGGAAACTGCTGTGTCGTTGCTATGACAATTAACTGTCAGTTTAATTTAGCCTTTGAGGCCATTATACAGGATAAACTTTCTAACTGTATCCTAACCCATTGAATAACATGTTCAACATCATCACCACCTTAGAGCTGGACTGTAATCTGGCACGATAGTCACGCTCTTCAGTTAATTTATAGTTCGAGTTAGTTCACTAAAGGCCCGAATACAAGGTAGAATATTGTGTACATCAAAGCTAAAAATGTTGCTGTCTAAAACTACCCTACGATTGTTTTTATCGATTAGCAATTAAAATCGAGTCAAAGTTTGCGTCAATCCAGGATTAGCTTAATCCGGCTTTGAACAACTGGACCCAGAATTGTTGCACACACGTACTGCACCTTTTTTTTTTTACAAAAAAAAAAAGAGGAAAACATGCCAGCGTGCGCAATAGACATGCAGTTGACTATAAAAATAAGCAAAAAAATGGAACGACGTTTCGGTGTTATCTTGGCTCCATTATCAAGTAAAGAATGCATTAGAAAAGATAATTTGCATACAGAAAGTAAAGGTGTGAAAAAGAATAAACTAAATTAAGACTAAAAGTAACTGTCCGATGTTCATTCATTCATAGACATGCACCGAAATTTATTTTCCGATGCACGAGTGACAGTCGGCGTGTCGATTTTGCGCGCTGTGAGATGTCAGTGTTCCTTTACTTATATGCCTCTTATTTGCTTTTAAAAAGTCTCCCAAAGAAAACATGAGTGTAAATATTATAATTTCACCTGTTAAGTTCACACGACATGAGTTTCTTACTTACACCCAACATACCTATCATTCCCTGGAGGAAGCAGCTGAGAAATGGTTTTAAACTGGGACGTCAACAGATGAACATTAGCACTGTTTCCTACCAAAATGTAATTACATTGAATTCAGTAAGCGAAAGGGTTTAAGCAGAGACTCGTTTAATCTCTATATCGTTTTTATGCTCTGCCTAGAGTGAGGCGTCTCTGAAGCGCCAAGCAAAAAAGCATCCCATCCCGTTGCTCTGAAGTTAGAAAAACCCGAATACTTATTAATAACCGTTCTATTCAGTGAGTGTTTTGTGAGGTGAATGTATTGTGCGTGTAAGCTCAAGGCTAAGGACTGTTATTAATCGTATGGTAGAATGTAGCCGTATCAAATAAAAATAGAAACAGTTAAAAATATAAAACGATACTTCCCATTCGTTACAAAGAGATGTGAGCAACGCCTTAGTTTTAACATTTTCTATTCGTTTTGCTGTTCAATAAAATCAAAAAGGACCTCGAAAAAATGGTTGTCCTCAAGAAAAATGCTGAGTCCACCAGACTCAAACAGTAGTCACAAAGTAATTTCAAGCCGAATGACCTTTCTTCAACAAATCGGCAAATCGGCAAATTCAGCAAAGCTCGCGACAGTCAGGGATATTTTTGTCTCACTATGGGAACGAGGCTATTACCATACGTACCTAGCACCGCAGAGTCAAAGATACTGGGTGTCAAGGTGATGGAATCGTGTCCAGTGCTCCAGTTTGCCAACACTGGGTCGGAGTAGTTTGGGAAGGACATGGGTCGAGTAGGATCCGAGCTATCTGAACCAAATGTGTGGACTCCAAGAACTACAGAGAAACAAAAACATTCGTTTAAAATGTCAAGATATCCAATTGCTCTTTATACTGGTTGGTTTATTACCAAGCAAATTGTTGGTAGTATAAAACGGTGTTTAATTGAGTGTCGTAAAACCAATAAAGCAAAGCAATCACTCTGGGCAATAGCAAAAGGCGCAGCCAACACGATGAACCATGTAATCTAACATTTTTTGCATTCTAAATGCAATTTAAAACGCTTTAGCGGAGTCAATTCCATCGCTAGTCATTAATCAGTAAAAACTGATATTTTTCCTAGACAGTATGATGGCACAGCAACATGCAATTTTTCTGTTTCCTTTCCCTCCCGTTTTATTTATTTTTAATTTAATTCTTGTTCCCAAAATATTGTAAACTGATGCTTACGAATGTTTTTCGTCAAGAGCGGCTTGGTAACGGAGACACTGTATGACGCATTCATGACGAAGTCTTGGATTGTTCCTATGAGGTCCAGCACAACAGGCCCGATCATGGAGTCCTCGGACTAAACAAGATTAAGAAAGAGTAAAATAGCGATAATGAACAAACCCAACTTAAAAAAAAAACTGCTCACGTTTTTTTCATCTTATATGTTTTGCATCATTATTACATATTGCAGCGGTTCTTACTATATTTTGTAACATAACACCCAGGTTAAACCTTTTCGAAAAATATTTGTGCTATGTAGCGAAGGACTGGTACTCACCGTCATCTCTTGAGACTCGTCCCAGTCCCAATTGCTGCTATCTTCCAGAACATTGATACCTTTCTTGTACAGCGCTTCTGCGTGCTACACAGGCGCAGAAACAATATTCAGTGCTTATTTTATCCAGTAATTCAGACACAGAAAATAATATGAAACAACCTAACAATTTCGCTTACGATAAAAGACTGCTGCGCATACGTTCTACGCATCTCAGCATGTTACCAGAAACTCTGATTTCTTTAGAACGGTGCCTACTATTTCAAAGAAATTTTTGCACGGTTTGTAGCTGTGGGTCGGGAGAAAGAAGATCGTAGCAAGTGTTATCTAAAAAGAAAATTGGGGGTAACCAGATATTTGTAAGAGATAATTTACCTTCAATTTGGAAAAATTTTCCATACATTGTTTTGTATTTTAAAGCTTTTTAGAATTGATGTTGCTTAATTGTCACTGATAAATACGTTGTTATCCCCAATTTTCTTTTTCGATTTAAAAATCCCTTGACCTACTTTTCCCGCATAGTCATAAACTGGGCAGAAATACCACTGTATTCAATCTCGTACCCAGAGTCCTCATGCCAGCGGTAGGTCGCCAGGAAAGACTCTGGGGTACTGGAATTCTATTACCAATGGAAGCCATTACGGATCTTATACAGAGCAGCCAATCGAAAAATTTAAATTTTCTCGAATTCTCCAGAGTCTCTCCTGGCGCCCTCCCGCTGACCAAAAAGCCTGAGGACTCTGGGTACGAGATTGTGCTGTATTATGAAGTACCGCCGTTAATGTGATAACTGCTGACCGGTTATTAAAGTAACCTTACAGTGCCGATACCTTTTGTGCATTTCTCCACTCTTGTTTGTTTTTGAGATCCAACAGATGGCTACTAGAATTCACGAACAACTATCGTACAACGGGACAGGAAAATAAAAGAAAAAATGATCAGTAATGTTAAATTGATGTTTGGTATACAATCGATTGAAACAAACGTCATGTAAAACGCATAAACCATGAAAGATAAGACCGAACAGCTTTCTGGGAAACGTTCTTCTTGTTAGAAGATGAAAGCACGTGCTGTATTTAAGGCTTAAAATTTACATATTTCTCGTGGCCAAAAAAAGTGGTCGTTTTCAACTTGTTATAACTCTGAAAAAGTCACTTAAACTTAACTCTTGCGTCTTAACCTAGCCACGTGCATACTTGACAGTAATTTGTTGTATAGACTATAAACCGGATAAAGCTTTTGTTAGTCACCAGTGAGTCGTACACAGACTTATTTGTGGTGGTTTATCATATTCGAGAACACAATAAACATTATCAGAACGGAGAGAATGCAATTACAGAAGCCAAAATAACACCTTATCTGTTTAACCAGCAAACAAGCATAGGTTTGTAAATTTGATAAAATCTTACCTTTAACTCCTGTTCAGTCACCGCTGGCGTACTCAAACGCACAAATTTTTGAAGTAACTGTAGCACGCCTACCGACAGCAAGATATCGCCACCAAACATTGGTACCACGTGTTTTTCGCTCCCTTTTATTGAAGAAGTCGGACTGTTTTGAAGCTTTCGAGATTTATCTTTGCTCTTCACATGAGGCACAGTAGCTGACACGTCTTGGAGCTTTTCCAAGAGATTGCTTTTAGCCCCTTCTTTCTTTGGCCGGCTAGTTCTTTGCACAGGCAGACCAGTTGGCTTGGGCGCTTGGTGCACAGGATGCACTTTATTTGTGATCTGCTTTGTAGGTTTCAATTGTCCACCAGGCGATGTTTTTTCACTAGTTTTCGTATTTTGTATCGGGTTTTGGTTTGAGTTAGTTGTAATCCTTGACTTCGTAGGAAGTAAAACCGGCTTAGGTGTAACTTGCGAATGCAAAGCTAGTGTTGGCTTTTGAATTGGGTGTGGCATTGTGGGCCATCGCTCAACAGGTGCGGGATTTGCACCCGTAAGTACTCCCGGCTGTGTCCTGTATCTCGAATTTTGAATTTGACTCCTTAACCCTGGTGCCACGCCGTTTAAGCGCTGCTGACCCGCGGGTGAAACCCCCATCCCTAGGGATTGCCGATACGGTGATCGCTGATAACCGGCTTGAAACGAATTTGCAGCGACTTGGTTTGGTGAGCCTCGGTAAGCGTTTTGCGTAAAATAGTTCCTTGGTTGTTGATAAGTAGAGCTGGGTATTGCAGGGTTATTATATTGTGAAGGATACTGGCGCGTGTTATACCACAGCGCATTTTGGCGTTTCTGCCTTTCGTTGTTATCAACAACGTCTCGTTTCCTTCTTCCTATATCAAGTTGATCGCTCGAATAACTGGGCGGGGAATAGCTTCTTCCCCAACTGCTCTGATATCTTGCACGGTTACCCTGCCAGGCTTGGTTACCTGGCCATTGGTAAGGATTTTGTGGACGAGCATAACCTTGGGCGAGTCGTGGATTTGGAGGCTGGTAAGGGTTACGAACAGGCGAAAAGTTCTTATACTGTGCTCGAGTCAATGCCCTATTATTTAGACTTTGTCTAAGCATAGCCGCGTTTGGTAGAACATTATTCTGGATTCTGGACCTCGCAACAGCATTTTGATTCGCGGTTAAGCCCCACGTTCTCATTCTCTGTAAAGGCGGAGCTTGAGAGGGTATCCTGTTTCTATTATCTTGCACAGGGATAGCCGATTTGGTACCAGTCAAACTCGCCGGCGATGGAGCCCGCGGTCTTGGAGTTGGTACAAGATGAGCAGCAGCCATCGGGTGGTTTGAATTCTTGCTGTTTGCGTTATTACCTAAATTATCCTTGAGATTTGGCACCGTTTGCTTTGTTTTTGGATCAGAAAACCACACCGTGTTATGACCTTCATTTTTCTCCGGGGAACTGATGGGTAAAATTTCTTCGCGAGCCCTGGGAATTTCCGTTACAGGAAGAGAACTTAAATCTTCTTTCTTGCCATTTTTCTCTTGTTTTTTCACAAACTTCGGTTTGTCTTGTAGTTTTGAAGTGTTTTTTCCTTTCTTTTTTGCAGCTCGAATACTCTTATGTTGATCCGTAAGTGAAGCGCTCTTAAGCTCGCCGCGATAGGTGTCTGTAAAAACCATTTTCTCGAGACGAGTGATAATCTGACTCGCGGTTGCTTTGTTAACTGCAAGCTTTTGTTCTGCTTTTGCGGCGAGATCTTTGCTCTGAGGAAAGAGATTAAAGCCACGATAAATTAATAAGTGAAATAGAGACAAACAAACGAAAACGGGCGTTGTTTAGACTGCGACTGGCAATTAAGACGGTGATGGTGATGGTGTTGGAGACAATGGCGATGATGATGATGTTGATGACGACGACGGTGATGATGATGACGACGACGATGACGATGAAGATGATGATGATGATGATGATGATGATGATGATGATGATAATGACGATGATGATGATGATGATGATGATGATGATGATGATGATGATGATGATGATGATGATGATGATGGTGATAGTGGTGGTGTTAGCTGTGATTAGATACAAAACTTTGTAGCATGCAGTATAAGTTAAGAAAGTTAAGAAGTCAGTTAAATAGGACTAAGAAAACATTTTGGAATTCTTCAGGAATATTTAAGTCTAGAGTACGAGAACAAGATTGAGCACGTAACCAGTTCAAACCAGTTACGTCCCCAGAACTCTCACTCCTCCCCGTTGATTACTAACAGATAAAAAAAAAACCAGAAACAAGATTAGTGACATGTGATTATCTAAACCACTCAAACTACATTTGAACAGTTTATTTCTTATTGTACTGTGTGACGTGGAGGAGTCTGGTATCTTTTGGAGCGCTCTCGACATCTCCCGCCGATTGTCAGGTTTTCGTGTAATGGGGAATATGGTAGTGTTCTACCGGGATCAACCACCTTTGATTGACTGAGTTTCTTGTCTCGTTTTCTTCACTGGATTGGAGTTTTTTTTGACCTTAAAATTTGGCTAAATTATATCTTAAACTGCTTGAGTTTGAAACCAGGTTGTTCTAAATAGTGAACCACCCAAGAATGAGATTAATTCATTGTACAGAAAGTATTCAGGAACTTTGACGTAATTTTGTTGTCATTTCTCACGATTCCCCTAAAAGTCTTATTTGTTTCTAATAATAAGCTTTATTCATCCATCTTAAAAAATAAATTTACATGGATTTACATAATTGGATCTAAAGTTATTCGGCATCCCAAATGATGTCCAAACACCTGTTTTGTGTGGACTCCAACTCATCTGCAAGGTATTTCGACACACCGCCCCCAACTGGGGATGCATATTCAAGGAGTGGACGTATCTTACTACAATATACTATCTGTCTTACCTCCTGATGAAGGGTTTTATATCCAGAGGAGACACATTCACTGAAGTTTGGCTCGTGCCAAGTAGCATTCACAGTTTCGTTTCCAGCGCAAAATCTGCTTGTTTGCCCTGAAAAATGTACGCGAGAAATCATCGTTCATTATTATTCGACATTATAAACTTTTTTAGACACATACGTTTTAATTTTATCTAGTTTGATATTTGTAATTTCTTGTTTTTGTTCTTTACCCGCCTCGAGTAGTTAACTACATGCAGGTGGAAGTATTTTTGCATCAGTTTCAATTTTGGCAACATTTCACTAATGTTGTGAATAACCTCTTGATCCTTGAGGCGTAATGTTATAACTTGTTTTAATCATTTCTCCTTAATTATTTCTCCATAGATTTGCTCAAGTTATTGCGACATATAAACACCCATAGTCTAAGACGACGTCTAAGACCAATTATTAAAAACTGAATCATTGTATTATGCTATTCCAGGGATTTGATTGGCTTAGCGGCCAGCAAGGTATTAATGGTTTGCAAGTGATGTCATGGCAGTCATGTTGGTGTACAGGGGCCCGTTTCTCGAAAGTCCCGGTAACTTACCGGGCCCGATAAGTGTCTTTGGTGATAAATGTTTCTTAATAGAAGTCAATTTGAATACTAAGCTTTGAATACTAAATTTTTAAATATTATAATTCTACGAAAACATTGGCCACGCGCCATGTCTGTAATCACTGTGTAATCGGTGAAAAAACATTTAAAAATATACTTATCGCGCCCGGTAAGTTACCGTGACTTTTGAGAAACGGGCCCCGGGAAAAATAAGATTTTTCTCCTCTGGAACTTACTATAACTTCCATTTTTACGCGAACAAATTCTTTTTTGTTTTTTACACCAACATGGCCGCAATGCAACCACCTATATGAGCCACGCCCTAGAAATAGCGGTCATTCAATTGTTGTTCTTGCAAAGCGAAATCAGTAAGATCTAGCAATATTTCTTGATTCTTTTTAATAAAACAATTATTCCACTCGCGCTTGTTGGATATGAGACGATCTCGATAGCCAACGAGGCGTATCTATCATCTCCTATGCAACGCGCGTTCGTGGAATAATTGTTAAAAATCTTGGAGGAGTAGTGACTTCAGTTCGTGTGTGAATCTGGTAATTCACAGTTTGGTGATTGGATTTCCGCCCGGCGATCGATTATCCGCGATGTCGGAGAATTTTTCGCTAGTAAATATTGTTACCGTTTAATGAATATCTTTAAATTTCTTTATATACTTTAGTATTTTCTATTTCAGTGAAATACCTTGAGCTTTTCGTGGACATATTTGATTGTCCGTGGAGTTAAACATCGCCAGCTTCCAGCTGATATCGTAATCGTGCTCCGCGCTGCACACTAAGTTTAGTCCTGAAAAGATCGCAAGATAGGAAAATTCAACCGATGAGATTTCAAAGCACGAAGAAAGGAAAAGCTTGAGAATTCCATAGTTAATTGAGGGACTGGTAATGAAACTTTGCCACGAAAACAATGGTTCTGCAATTTATGTTGAAAGGGCCACGACAGTGCACAATCCCTTGTTTGAATCAGTTCACACTACAGTTGAATATCTTGACACGAACGTTTCTATTGGTCAGTTGCTCAAACACATTTCAAAATGTATTGTAGCCTGTTCCAGGCTCCTAGAGAGAAGCACGAAGGAGAGGGCGAGGGGACGAAAACGAAGGAGAGGGCGACGGGACGAAAACGAGGGGGGCTGGCTCCCCCACCCCCGTCGTTTTCATCCCCTCGCCCTCTCCTTCGCGCGTCTCTCTAGGAGCCTGGAACAGGCTAAATGTATTGTCGTCAGTGCACTGTGAAGGCCAAAAAATGATAACAAAAACATACAACAAAGAAATTTGTCGGACTTCATAACCATTGCCTTCGTTATTAAGTTTGAGAATTCGCGTTTTTAAACCTTGGTCAGTATTTATTTAGTGACAAATGCTATCGTTGTTTAATTGTGATTTTAGCCATGAGATAAGGAATAAAGCTTGGCCTAGACTTATTCATAAGGTAGTTAGTTTCTAAAGAAACTGTGGTGTTGCGTCGGTGAGGAGTAGAAACGAATGTTTGGTTTATCAACAGAGTTGATAAAGTAATTTGTGCACCGTAACGAGATTCGAGTGCTGGCGTTTCGCGATTTAGCGCTTCGTCTCTGCTCTGACGAGGGGCTAACGCTCGAAACGTCAGCCCTTTTGTAAATGTGATTAAGTATTTTAAATATTAGGAATTTAATATAATTTTAGGTCGTTGTCTAGGAGCCTTATTCATTTTATATTATTACATAGCAGAGCATCCGAACTAGTAATCGGAAGGTCTTAGGTTCGACTCCTGATAGGAGCACTCGGAATTTCTTTTTCCGAGTTTGCCAGTGTCATTACTGAATAATACATCATTCTTATTATATAGTTGTAGCTCATTGTAATGTAATGTTAGAAACATGTACGCAACCCTTTAATTTAGCTAAAGCTGACTACAACGTGGTTAATAAACAGTCTCTTTTCTTTTCCTTTTACTTATTTATTCCCCAATCCTTTCATTGCACCCATGCTCCGTGAAGCAGACCGCGCAAGACATGACTGTAAGAATACCTACCGCTGGACGTTAAAAAGCGAAAGCCAGCTTCGCTTATTTTAAAATTAATCGGGATTCCGTCGATAGAGGATTTCAGTTGACCAGCTTTAACTGCATCTAGCAGATGTTTAAGCACCTGTGATGCCGGCGTTTTTGCCGCTGTTGTCAATTTTAGCTGGGCTATCACTGGGCCAGGCCTGGCGAAGAAAAAAAATGTAATACCGAATAGTTAAGTATGTAAAATATAGTTTACGACAACTAGTACAATCATGAGAATATTGAAAAATATTTCCAGGGTGAAGTGAGTCAAGCCTTACCGAAAAGAAATAACTTCTGGCTGATACGATGGGTCATTAGTGAATACCGAGGAAACCTAATGGGAAAGAGGAAAAGGAACAGAAATTTCAGCTTAGCTACATAATAATGATTAAAGGAATTTTCGTGCTAGTTACTGATACTACTATTAACCTGCCAAAAGAAAATAAGTACAAATACACCACTATATTTGCATATAGTGGTATAGTGGCTTCCGTTTTAATATTCTTTCGTTCGTATTCAAATTGGGGGCTGTTTACATGGAGGGAGGAAGATCCTAAAGGGCGGATCATCCTAGAGCCATTGATATGTTTTCTCTATTCAGTTTACATGCAAAAAGTTGTACTTGGCCCTAGCGCTAGGATCTTCCTAGAGATAGAAACTTCCCAGCTGAGAGATAGGAAGATCCTAGCACCATGTAAACTACTGTCGCTCGGAAGATCCTAGTACTAGGGACAAAAAGAACAAACATGGCGGCAGTCGGACGTTCAGCTGCTCAAGGCCGACAGTTCTTCTTCTTTTCCTTGACCACTTGGTAACCACTTTGGCCGAAATTTCTGCATGTAAAGCAAACGAAAAGTTTTTTCGCCTTCTCGGATCTTCCTGGTGCTACGATCTTCCTCCCTCCATGTAAACAGCCCCTTAGCCCATCTTACCTCGTTCCTAAGCTCAAAAATCAAAAGAATATCATCCCTTGAGCAAGGCAAGAAGAGCTAATTTGCATTGAATGCAAACAAAAGAATATCAAAATGGAGCCATTTTGGAGTGAGGTTAATAGGTTTTACTTACCGCTACTTGCAGCTTCTCAGCAAGATTCAGAAATTCAAGCGATTCGATGTCCTTCAGATTGCTTGTAAATACTTTGTCGGTGATAGATAAAAACACGGTGAATTCTTTATCTACAGGGAACAAGAGAGACATCGTTAAAAATGAAGTTCGTTCGGTCAAGGTATTAAAAATAATGTTAAAAAGGAGTATTTCGAAAGTCAAGTATGATAGATTTAAATTCTTGATTTATAGCTTTTAGCTTAGTTTTTTTAAAGTATTGTGATTCATTCTTATATCTTTTATTGTAAACCAGACGTAATTGAGCCTGTGGCTGCAAGATTTTTGATTAATAAACTACCTATCTACGTTCTTTTTCAACCCAATACATTTACGCCAATAATTACGATCATTCCTCATGAAACATACGAACGCACTCGTTTGGTCGAAAGCTAAACGCGAAATAGAACAGATAGGAAATTCTGAGATCAAAAATCGTAAGTTGCACTAAGTTCAGTTTCGCCAGGTTATTTATGAATGCCTGGTACGATCTCAGAAAAGACCTCTCCCAGTTTACAGTTATTCTAAAAGCATATATAAATTTACAGTACAACTTTGTGTGCAAGGTTGCAGAATTTATCTTAGTATTGCTCCAATTGCTTCGGGCAAGAGAAATTTTACAATAACTGTCCAAATTCCCGCGCGCTGATTGGCTCGTAGCTATTGTCTATAAGAGTACAGACAATAAAAATGACGTCAGATGTAACGCGCGCGCTTTCTCAACGAAAAAAATAGCCAATTCCGCTCGTACTTTTTCCATGTTATTGTAAAAGAAAAATCGACGGCAGTTTCCTATGGTCTATACTCTTATAGACCATAAAATGACGCCATGAAATGTCCAAAACTTGGCAGTGAAACCACTCGCCTGCGGCTCGTGGTTCCATTTGAGTTTTGAACATTTTTTGACGTCATTTTATGGTCTATAAGAGTATAGACCATAGAAAACTGCCGTCGATTTGTTAATTTTACAATAACTGTCCAAATTCCCGCGCGCTGATTGGCTCGTAGCTATTGTCTATAAGAGTACAGACAATAAAAATGACGCCAGATGTAACGCGCGCGCTTTCTCAACGAAAAAAATAGCCAATTCCGCTCGTACTTTTTCCATGTTATTGTAAAAGAAAAATCGACGGCAGTTTCCTATGGTCTATACTCTTATAGACCATAAAATGACGCCATAAAATGTCCAAAACTTGGCAGTGAAACCACTCGCCTGCGGCTCGTGGTTCCATTTGAGTTTTGAACATTTTTTGACGTCATTTTATGGTCTATAAGAGTATAGACCATAGAAAACTGCCGTCGATTTGTTAAATTTTAGATGATTTCAAAACACGCGCAATGTGAAATGAGTACTATAATGTTGCGGGAAATGTGAATGAAGATGTCGTTTCCTTCACTTAATAGTTACCAGCACTTTCTTTACTTCCGGGAATGCCTTGCCTTTCTGTGGATTAAAAAGAGGAGAAAATACATAAAATTTGTATAATGCTAATTATTCTAAAAACACTGGATTATTGCCGGAAGATGCAGTCCAAGAGCAATTCAAGAGTTCTGATGGGGTGCTGTTATCCCAGGGCCATCAAGTACCATCAAAGGTAAAGAAAAAGAACGGTTTTGTAATTATCAACAGCAGCCCATTACACCGAATGTTATAGGTTAAAGCACCCAGTCAGGAGCTTATCACCCGGAGCCTCCATCTACCCTATACAGGGGCAACAGCGTATTTACACCTTGGGCTATTTTTAGGATTGAGCATTTCCCGCGAAATTTGTTACATGATACCTTTTGCGTCCGCATTTGAACATTGAAAAAAAAATGGTGGACAGAAGGCAATAGTTTTGCAAGGAGGTGGTAGCGCAACTCCACCGTTCCAAGTCCTTTATTTTGCTCTCGTCGATTCCCCCCTTTCCTAATAAACTACCCATGATACAATGCGGTGTTTTGTGATCTTCATGTACAAGAGCGATGGGAAATGGCCGGGAAGTTTGTGTCCGCGTGAAGACATTTGGGCTTGTGGAGGCGTCTTGTCTTTGAGGGGATACAGGTTTTTCGTTCATTTCCTGTTGGTTCTTTTACATTTTTACACGTTCGTATCGACTATATGAATAATAGAATTGAATTGAGGAATACTAAACACACCGTTGTGTGCGCTCCAGCGTGTCCGTGAATGTTAGCAAAAAGCTTGTGCAGAAGTTGATTTTCATCTTGGCTTCCGCTGCTGGTAGCGTCTTTCAACTTATAAATGAAGCGTTTTGGCAAAACAGTTTTTTCAGGAGATCAGACGCAGGAAAAGTTTGCGAAAAAGAGCGACGATTCTGGATCTTGTACGCCTTCCAACGATGGCAATGTTCCGGCCTCTACTTCGAGCTCGCCTTCGACTTCTGAAGGACGTCCTCTCTCAATAAAGAGCCTCTTGAGACAGAAAATCCAGGGAAAACTCAGTACCGAAAAGGAATCTGGTGATTCATCGAGCAGAGAACGAAGGCAACTCGACGAGTGGTGTGGGAATTTGAAAACATCTGGATTTATTTGCGAAGTGATTTCCTTGACCGATCGTTACTCGCCATTTCTTCATGAAGAAAATAATGACATCCCTGGTTCATCAGCGTTAGTAGTTTACCCATCTAAGGATCATACGTACAGCAGTGAAACGGGACCTTTCCAGCCGGTAAGACTTGTCATTTTCCCCGATGGTTCTTGGCGTTTGCAGTGTCCTATCTATGAATTTCAGGATGTGTCAAAAGGGAAACTTTCGCCTTTCAGTTGTGAAGAAGTGCTTTCTCTAGTCTCTAGTTGGTTTACCCAGTACCACGCGTTGTGTCCTGGTCTAATTGGTCTAGAAGATGTTGAAGGTAAACTGGGTTATATTCCTAAAAATGTGAGAGTACTAGCAGACCCTGTTAAGATTGTGCAGGCGGTTTCTTGTAAAGTTTGGCATGTTCCAAGCTCCCAAGCACGTAAGGATGAGTCTGATGCAAGAAGGTTTCATGTTTGTGGAGAATGTCTCAGAGCACATAGCTATGTTCAACGGCGAATTACTGAAAAAAACAATGTCGATACACCAACTAAATGTAAACGTCAAAGCCCTTCGAGCAACTATCCCATCAAATACCTCTCTCCGAACAGCAAACAGAAGCGCTACTCCCATCTGAAGAATGACCGACTGCGCCTTAAAAGGAGAGTTGACCGGTTCTACAAGAAGACCAAAATTGAGCTTCCAGAGAACCAATCCATTGAGCTTTGTCAACTTGTAGAAGCCATCGAAGATTCAGAAGATGGGAAAGACGAATTGAAAAAGATAGTGATGGAAGGAAATGCATTAAAGGACAACAAAGGAAATTCCTCTGGTGTTATCTTGGAAGAAGTGTGGAAAAAGGACCGTGTAAGTTTCTTTAAAGATCAGCAAAGAAATGGTAAGTTGTTGTATCTCTCATTAATAATTAGATTATGAGCTGAGATTAGTTCCTACTATGTGATAAATGACAAGGGCACATCCCAAATCAGCTATCGCACATAGAATTGAGAGCAAATCATTGGTCTCAATACTTTAAATAGTAAATAGTATAAATCTCCACTAAGGAAAAGGTAGATTATGATCATTAACAATGTAACAGAAATAGGTCAGGTCAGGTGCATGTGTTTGGCTTATTGCTTTTTCATTTGCTTTTTAGTAACTGGTAAAAGAGGAAACAGGTGGTCCCTGGCTACCATACGAGTTGGTAAGCTCTAAGAATGGCTTTGATTTAGAAATCTGCATCAATTTTGCTTTGAAACAACATTGTTTGATTATGTAATTCATCCTTAATTACATCCTCAATTTGCCATGCACAGTGGAAGCCTTGGTCATACATGCAGCTTCTCTGATGTTTTGCTGCTAATATTTATGACTACCTTTATATTGTTATTGCATGGTTTTATGATTGCTTCTTAGCTCTTGCAGTTTTCACCAGAAGCCCCTCTGCATTTGACGCACTTCATGGTCTCAAAATCCTTCAGCTTCCTTGCTCTAAAGTCCTTAGGAAAGTTTTGAAAGATGGCGCCGAAAATGCTGGTATCGATGAGGAGTACCTTAAGGCACAGAGTTGTAAATTTCAAAGTTACCAAGAGCAGCGAGAGAATGACCATCATCCTAGACCACTTGGAATTGGAGTAATGATGTGGGATGAAGTTAAGGTATATAGAGTACATATGGTTGAATTGTGATACCAAGACACATCCAGATTGTGGATGTAGATCTGGTTCCTGATGTACCTTTGGTATTTAATTTCAGGTCCAAATGAAGGTTGCCTGGAACTTGAAGGGTGGAGGAATAACAGGCTTCACCATACCGGAGGATGAGCTAAAAGTGCTGCATGATGTTTACACCTCCACAGTGGAAGGTGGTGCCAAGAAGGCCAGCTACATCATACAGTTCTTATGGAGAGATCTCACCTCTGGATATGATCTAGTGGGACCATATTTTCCCATTGAGGCTTCCATCACATCTAATACTCTCCAAGAATTTGTCATGCTGTGCTTGAAAGCATTCACATCATATGGCTTCAAAGTGGCAATCATCCTGTGTGATGGAGCTTCTTCTAACCTCACAGTATTGAAGATCCTTACTGGTTATGAAAGAAAAGAACTTCCAGTAAATGAGGCAGCTGACAACTTGCGTGATAAGTTTTTCTTGGATATTTCTTTTCCTAATCCAGAGGATCCCTATGGCAGGCCCATATTTGTCATGATATGCCCAAGTCATCAGGTTGTAATTCTTAAGATGAACAAAAAGGTGTTCCAATTTAATAAAGTTTCAATTGGATTTTTTTTTTGTTCAGATCCAACAGCTTACAGTTTTGAAACTACTTGACAGTCCATTACCTGCACTTCTTGTTGATCTTTGCAATGATGAAAATTTACATTGTACATTATGATTTGTAATCTAGACTTGTTAGTGTTGTAAATATGATTCGACCATCACAGACACTGACAGGTAGAAATATAGTGGGAACCGAATGAACATGTTTCGGCATGAGTATGCACAAAATAATAATATAATGATGATATATTATCATAATTTTTTTTGTTCTTTTAGCTAAAGAACATGATAGCAGCATTATACAGCTCCAGGCTTAATGGTTCCAAATCATTCACTCGTGCGGGGTCAACATTTGGATGGGAAACCATTGAAAAGGTTTTCAGAGAAGAAATGACTAGAGCTGAAACTGGGAGAAGCCGCAAAGTGCCTGGACTGAAATATGCCTTTGTGTACAGAGACAACTGGACTCGTCTGAATGTGAGACCAGCCAAGATTATGCAGGTACATGATATTGGCGTGCATGAAATCGAACCCAAGCAGTTTCAAAAATAATGCTTGGAATTAAAGTTTAGCTGTCAAAAATTAAGGACTTGAATATATGACCACATAGCTTATAGTTATATCATATGACATTGTGCTGCCTTGCATGCAGTCTAGTCTTGTTTAGGGTACAGTTAGGCCCTCCCTAGCAGTCTAAAAATCAGGTTAAAATCACATGCGGCTCCCATTTAATAGTAAAAGATTTATACTTCTGTGCACTGATCAAGAAACAGGTAGACATGAAAATACACTGGACAGGTTTAAAATTAGTTCATTTTATGCTTACCGGTAAATGCTTCCTTTAATAATTTCAGCAACGATTTATGATAGCAGCCATCAAGGATCTCACAGGCCCATCACCACAACAAGTAGCAAGATATTTAGATGCCTGCAACCTCATTTTTGAAGAAGGATTGTTGAGTCGGCGGAGGATAAACAGTCTTCAGAGCCCTGTCCTGGCTAATATTAGAAAAGGCATGGAGTTCTTTGAAGGATGGCACAATACCCACTCTGAGACAGGTATTTATGTTTATTTATAATTTACAGAATGGTTGCTTGTTGTGCTGTGATAATGGGGTTGCATGGACAAATTCAAACGTTTCTACCACTAGTAGGGTTACAGATGCCATGAGTGCTTTCAAATGTGCCAAACTCCCTTGAGTGTTTACAGCTCAGGATAACACAGTGGCAATTTTGCATTTGTATTATCAGTCACATCTGACAACCCTGATCATAGTATTTATTATCCAATGACTGGTACCAGATGTAATAATTAACCCTTTTTTCACTGAGATGGAGGTGAATAGTCATGGGTATTTATACCTAGAGATTGCATAATAAATCAGAATGTGTATAAAGTACTATTTACTTCTGTGGTATATGTACAAATAAATATTGTTCATGTAAGTAATAAAGGAGTTTCAACAGGCCGCAAAATTCTTGGTATAATTGCCCTAAAATTTATTGTTGGGGTATGAATTATTGTGTACTTACACTTATTGTGTACTTACAGTAATTTTGTTCTACTTTTTTTCTTGTATTAAATAGTTTATATTTGTATATCTATTCAACAGTGTATCCTGATAACTCAAAGAAGGCAAGGCAGAAGAGATTTCTTGCTTGGCAGGTCAGTGTCACTTAATCTTTCTTTGCACTGTTCCAGCTAACATAATTTATATAATATGTGCACATGTGTATGTGTTTGAGGTGTTTTACTGGTAAGAGACTTTGTGATGTATTGTTTGCTGTCAGCAGACACGTCTTGAAAATTATAGTATAGTTATGCTCAGTGAGCATCCACTTGAGGACTTGCATGTGAATTGAACTGCTCAATTGTATTGTAACTTTCAACGCACTAACAACATGCCACTTTTTTTCAGACATGGGACCTCCTGCGAATTGTTGTCTATGGCTTTCTTGCATTCTGTGAATGGTTTTTCACGAATGTGTCTCCAGATGGGAAGTACTTTATAAGCCCATTGAGAATAAATGGGAGTGCTTTAGAATCTGTTTTTAGTGTTCTAAAGCACACCAGTGGGGGAAACCTTTCAGCTTTGAACTATGGGCCTAGTCTTGGGAGGTTCATTTACAGGAAAGGGCAGGTAGTTGTCAACCAAAACTCTGAGACAGGCTACCGTGATGTAACTTTGAATTTAGATGGAGAACATTCTCATGTAAATAGTCATTTAATCCAGGTCAAAGGCAACCGTGTAAATAATAACTTATGCCAGTATAAATTCCCCTTGGAGATCTCTCAGTCAACAATAGGAGGGAGGCAAGGTAGTAATGCTTGCACTTTAATAGCGATACAATTTGGGGCATACTGTTTCAAAGAACAACTCGACATTTCTCTTCTTTGGGAACAGCTGCCTCAAATTTGGACTAATTCATTTATCAATGCAATATGCGAAGGAAATGCACTATATGATGAACTATATGGTGACACTGCAGTGTATCTTGATGTCGAGGATGTAGTGAATGCCGCTGGTGATGAATGCTGCATTGAGTCCATTTCCCCATTATATGGGTTTACTGATGCGGACCAGTTCAGTGAATTGATTGAGCATGTGAGCCAGTCCTTAACCAAAGATAGGTATGGTGTTATGATAGGATGTAATCGAACTGTTGGTGTTTTCATAAAACAAAGTGGTATATGTGCACTTATTGACAGCCACCAAGACATTGGAACCAACAGTGGGGCAGTCATATCAATAGCAAGTTCGTTTAAATTTGCAATTCTTGAATATACAAGAATGCTGAAAGATGTTCACTCAGTACAGCAGTTCACAGGCACATTAACATGGATTGAATTCATGTAAATTTGTTGTGTGCCTTTTATCACTGCTTCTATGGAATATTGAAAGTATACAGTTTATGTTGTGACTTAATTTTGTACAAACAATAACAATTAATTTTATAATGAACAATGTAAGGAAATAATTTTTACCTAGGCCATGTAAATACCTTTCATACAAATAAGGGGTTACTGTACATACTATGTTCAAATAAAGGAATTTATTACAAGCTAACTGTTGATGATACATTCATACAACAAAATTTTATTCAACGACTAGTTTTATCTGATTGCTAAACAAATTACGTGCCCTGATGACCCTGAGCAATGTAGAATTTACCGGAATGAAATTACAGGATATGACCAAAATCCTGCGTAGGCAAAATAAAGTTAAAGTTTGTTGTTGTTACATCATTTTTCCCACGCAGGCTTAATTTACCTCCAAAGGCCAACTCGATTAAAGCGTAATTATACCTCACGTGCCATTGCTAGTAATATGAAGCGAGCAAGGTCATCCATTGTTCATTTTTTTTTGCGCTTGGAAACTATCGCGTATGATTTTAGTTTAGGTCTAAGCATTTCGTCTGCGTCCACCACTTTTCCTTGTACTTTCAAATCTCTCTCAACTTTAGCGTTAAGAAACTCGTTTATCCTCGTGTTTGCTAGCTTCGAAACTAGTACCCGATAAAGTCTGTCTACAACAGATGCTTCCATTGCACATTCAACTTCGGGCAGCAATGAGCCCACAAGTTCTCTAAAATCCGTTTCCAAACGCTCATTGTTTTTAACACAGTTCTGACACATTTGCAGAAACTTTGATGGGTATTTCCGCAAATTACTGTCTGTGGTGAATTCTCGAACTTCGTTGTCCACCGAACGCAAGAAAAATATAAGTTCATCCCTAGGAAATATTAACTTGCCCGCGTCTAGGTTTTTTAAACTCTGGGAAATACCCGATTTGTCTTTCATGACAAGACCCTCCAAAATTTCCAGCTCTTTAGTCATAATAGGTCTTTTTTCAGAAGACGGTTTTATGCGCTTCTTTTTCCCAGCCAGGGATTCTCGGCGTAATTTCAACATTCTTTGAAGCGCTGCTCCACAATATCGGTACAATGTATCGTCCGATTCTTTGCTCAGCTGTCTCGCACTACTACTGCTCTCAGCAGTGGAATGCTCTTTCCGTGATCGAACGTGGTCGTGTATTAATGTGTACACCATCTCGTGGATAACACTGAGGACTGAATGAACATCCTCGTGGGAGAATGATTTGGACGCCGGCAAACAACGCTCGATAACAATCCTCTCTTGTGACGTCTTTCCCGGCTGGAAATTAGATAACATTTTCATCCACGCTACGGAGAATGCAGCTTTCCTCTCTTTCGGTACATTACTACTATAACACTCTTTTGATAATGTAGCGAATTTCCTGCAAAAGCCGACGATCAACAGGCTGAAATTGTCCTTCTGCCCTTCGCTTGTCAAATGCAACGCGAAGTTTCTGCGCTGTTCGAAAGCTTTCAATCTGGTTGATTCTAAAAGCCGTTGGCGCAATTCGCTTTCTACTCTCTTAGCCTCTTCGGCGGAGAAAACCCAAGATGATAATTCATCCATTTCGGCAAAGCTGATTCCCCTTGCAACACTTTTTTCGGTAGTTTTGGCTTTTTTCTTTCGACTTCCACGTGCGGTCGTGTTCGTGGCTTGGGGTCTCTTTGTACCAGAGTTTGAACCTTTAGCCGAGGGATTCTTAGTTCCACTGTCCGTTTCAGCAGTTTCGCTTTCTGAATAGCTTGATTCTAGCGAAGAAAGTTCATCGCTGACGTTTGAAATTTCAGATTGACTATCAGAGAAGCACTCGCTTTGGTCCGCCATTTTTTAATGAATGCGTAATAAAGGTAAAATGAAAACAACCACCTGATTGGTTGAAAGCTGTGGGCGGGATAGGGGTGTGTCCGACCGCGAAATATTATCCAAGTAAAAGTGGTTCCAAAAATAACCCAAGGTGTAAATACGCTGTGTCGTAGGGTCAGTATGGGAGATGGAGGCTCCGGGTTATAAGCTCCTGACCCAGTTTATTAATAATAGAAGGCCTTTCTGGGCCTGGGGTGTCTGCACTAAGGACTTGAAATTTCTGTGATGATGAAGCCTGCATGGGCAATTTCTCGGTATTCTTAACAGCTATATGCCTTTAAAGGCTTGGTTCCCTGATTGGTGGATTACAATAAATCATTCACAGGCAAGAACATCCTGTTTTCCCTTAAGATTAAAAGGTAAATTGTATATGCCCACTGTGGTATATTAATAGGCCTAACTATACATGGACTATACATGGACAACAGTCCATGTAGCTTACTCACTGCATTTTGTATAAAATTCTCCTTAAGTCACCCCAAATCGTCTTAAGTCGCCTTAAGTCGCTTAAAATCGCTTCAATTTTACAGTGTGGTTTGCTTAATTTGCCTTAAAATCGCCCTAAGTCGCCCAAAGTTACGGCGACTTAAGGTCCCAGAGTAGGCCTAGTAGACTCCAAAAAAATGATGTAAAAAGTACTCACGTTTGAAGTTGCTGCCCCTCCGTAGTTCAGCACCACGGGCAACAGGAAGCAACAATAACACACAACAGAAACAACAACTCCAACTTACTGTCATTTCCAGGCTGTTGCGGTTTTCTTGTAAGGAGTGTAAGCTGGGATCGAATACTACTGGAACTCTTTTTAACGGTGATGCATTTGTCATAACAAGCCACGGAGTAGCAGTGGTCTCCTAGCAACCATGCAACTTGACAGCTCGGACTTGCGCAGCACTTCTCGATACAAGAGCGCATGTCCTTCGCGCCGGTCAAGATTTGAAATTTTCCCGCCTTTCTGCCTCCTTTCAGACTCATGCCAGTGAAAATGGCGCCATGAGGACACGAATCTCTGTTTGAAGACGAGGTCTTCTTTTTGACCCTTGTATTTGATTGGTCTTCAGCGGAACGAGTCACGAACGCCAATGTTGGGTTTAGCGTAGAAGCATGGGCCGGAATAATTTTACAAAGTTCTGGCTTGTAGCAGTGCAGTGTGTAACAGTGGCTGTTTAACAGCAGAGAGACATCGCAAGCCTTCTGTGCGCAACAATGCTTTACGCATGCATATATGTCGGGTACTTCACCAAAGTCGGAGAAATCTCCTGATTTAAGCCCTGAACGGAGAGTAACCTTGTGAAGAATTCTTCTCGCGTGACAAATACCTGACTTTGTTGTTTGTAAGTGGGTGTTACTATCTTGTGAGAGTTTTGAGTCAAGACGAACAGATGTCTTGGCGGGAAAGGAGTCTTGTGATTCGAATTCAGTACCTCTGTCATTGCTCTCATAAGCATGGAACGAATTGCTTTCATTTCTGTTTTTGAGTCTCTTGAAGCCTCTATACACTTCCTTGTCTTCCTTATGTCCTTTACTTCGGACCGTTGTTGCCAACTCTTTGTTTTCCTCGTTTGAGGTTTCTTGAACCTGTTTCTCTATTGTATCTAAGCGATCATCTATTCTTTTAAGGTGATGTTGTTTACTAGTCCTTGTAACCAAGGTTACGGCAACATGATGTCGAGAAAAATTCTCCCTTCTCAGCCGACACATTTCCTCACTGTTACACTCAACGTTATAACAAAATTCGTCCACTGAAAATGCCAGATCACACCTTGGATGTTGACAACAGAGTATACCACAATGCACAGCGTCCTTGACTGGACCCAGTTTCCAGAATGTCCCTGACGCACTGCCAGCTCGCAGTGTTACATTGAAAGTAGGTTGGTTTGGCTGACAGGTTTGCGCCTTAAGTGAGGCACTCACTGCAAGATAACGGATGGTTCTGTTATTGTGGTGACTTTTCTAACTTCTAACTGCTCATAAAAACTCAAAGAAAGATAATGCTGCAAAACATGCTAATTTAGAATGCGATTTCTTAATTTATTTTGACCTCTTTTTCAGAATGAGGCCTACTGCGTAATTTGGCACAAAATAACCAATTTCACAGTTATATGCTTGATGACTATAGAAAGATTTAGAATTCCGTTTACAAACAATAAACGGTAGAACTGACCACGTGCCCGTGTTTATCCTGCATTTTCCGCTCACTGTTTTCAGTTTCTCAGAAAAATTGGGTAGTTTTGCGTTGGTATCAAAGGCCAGAATTTAATTTTTCTAATCTTTCTTATCTATATACTCATCTTTTGAACAAAACCTAATATACGCCAATCTCACGTTTGCCGTGAACAGGAAAACTGAACGGACTGGACTGAACGAAAAAGAAAAGTTCAGCCCCCGAGGAAGATTTGTATTGCAAACCGAAATATGGGACAAAAATTTGTTTTTTTAAAACAAATATATTTCTTTGTTGTTTATTCTATCAAGCTCGTCACCTCCGCCGTTGGGATCAGTCTGCCGTCAATATTTTGTATTTGAAATAATTTGCTGATCCAGGTCTAAAAGTGATCCGGCACCACTCATCGGTTTGTCGCTGTGGAATTGCAGATTTTATTGTCTCTCTTATATGCTTGTAATAGATGAATTATTATACATAGACCTACTTTATTTAAAACGACGGTTACGTATACGCTTAGCTACATAGCTAGTTTTCAGATACCCTACTAAATCAAATACACTTTAAAATATTGCTTAAATACAAGAAGATACCAATTTTAACAAAAAAGATGATTTATTTAAAAAAACACACACACCGCACACAAATGAATGAATTATGACTTGAATTTTAAGTGTCCAAGCAAGGTGCAGGAGTTGATTTCCTTTTGATACAACGCGGTCACTGCTTTTCAAATGAGAACCATGTTGTACTTATGTTAACTAGTTTACATTTATACAGTATATGAAAAGTACTGAGGTTTGTACCAACACGAAGAAATCTACAGCCTCGTTTTTACTCATAGGCCAGGTCACTAAGCAAGTAAATAAGAATGATACGTTTAGTGGTCATGCGCTGTAGGTGATCACTCGCGCAAACACTGACAATTACCATGGTTTCAAAGGAGCGGTTTTCCCTATTGACTGAAATGAAAATAAACTCATGGATGGCTTTTATTTATCACAAAAACCGAATCTTCAACTTTTTTTCTTATCTGAAGTGTGCCTTTTTTAATTTACTATTCAGTCTTTTTACTGGAATAATAGAAAGAAAAATACCCTTCAGAGTATTTGTTTTCATAATTATGTCATTCTGAGATATCTGCATTTGCGCAATATAACTTCCCTCGAGGCAATAATAAAGCAAAATAACTCGAGTTGCAAGAATGCGTTTCGTAGGTGATTCCAGTGTATCGTGCAGCTAAACCGTGAAAATCAACAAAACGCATGCCTGCTGCGACCTCTTCAAGGATCAAGAGATATTTAAGTTCATTCTAACAGGTGGATCGAGTCCGTTAAATCTGTCAATCAGGTCACGGACTATTTTAATCCCAACGCATAGGAAGAGACTGCTCCCGGTGAACGCTGAATTATCAGTAAAGCGTCTTAGTGCGCGTTGAACAATTTCAAAAGAAGTGCAGACTCGATTGAGCTTAGGTGGTGTCGCTACTATCGCGCGCTGTTGAGTGTTTATAGTTGAACAGTTTTTCGATGAACACAAGGAAAGTGATCCGTTTGTTTTGGTTGTTTTGTTATAAGAACGTCGCTTACGCAATTTGTTGAAGATGTGTAAGTAAAATGAGACCAAATCTGGCAGAAAGCAACAAAAAACATTTCTTTGTTGTTCGTAATAAAAATGAGAAGTTCCTTGTAATTTTCTATATTGCTTTTTGAAGAAAAATAGCTAATTACAATCCTAGCTACAACTGGCAAATTCCTTGAAAGCTTCTATGCCCTGATGCTATTTTATCTATAGTGAAATGTCAAGGAAATCAATACTTCAGTCGGCTTTTCATACTTGCCAGATTTTCAATTTAAACTCGTTTAATTTAGCTAAAATTAATTATAACAAAACTGGTGATTGCATTTTATCTGCCTTAATCCTCTTTATGCTTCACTAATAATTATCCCAGGTACCAGTAATTTTTGTCAGACATGCTAAAACGCCCTCGTACAACAGTCATTAGCCGTGATTGATAAATCAAGTCAATCAAGGAAAAATTAAATGAAAATAAAACAGACGAAAAGGTACATGAAAATGACAGCGACTACGCTGTTATACTCACAACTACGGGTTAATTTTTAGATTTAGGCGAGCGTTAAATAACCCAGTTATCTACCCGTGAGTAAACATGGTATTTTGACAACCGGCAACGCTACGTTCAAACGTGTGCACTGCAGTTCAAAAGTTGGATGCCAATAAAAAAACGTGTTCTACGAACATTTTTGGTTTAGTTTTCCTTTAAATGATCATTGAGAGACTCGAGCTGTTTGTCATGATTATTGTTTTTTTCCATTTTGAGATTTTGCGTTGACGAGTTGTAAACAAAAACGTGCAAAAAACACTGCAAGGTGAAATAAGGGAAAACTAAAGAGTAGGTAACATTGGCCCGTGTATATCTGGTTAATGGATTGTTAGAATGAGCGATAACTCTAAAGGTCATTGATGCAAACCTCGCAACAGTTTGAAATCGCGAAATCAAAACACGCCCTTGTAATTCCGACTCAGCCAGCGTGGAGTTAGCCTGTGTATTGATCGCACTGCAGACAGGTCAACAACATGAATCACATACGATCAACAAGTTACCTGACAGCCAACTTAGCAAGCTAACGAGGAAGAGCAGGAAGCTGCGAGGATGTCGGTCACTGCGGAGAACACGGGTCCAAAATGCTTCGCTCCTTACAGGCATGGAGCAGGGAAGCCCGGCCAGCGCCACAGCCAGCACACAGACATCAAACCTCTCCTGGCCCGGCCTGTTTATGCCCTACGGCGGCCCTTCCTTGATAATCATGTTTTAGAAATCAAATCCACCATTTTGAGTAAATTATCTTGGAGTTACGGTATTTTTTGCTTCACTTTACATCGCGCTTTTGTATCGACATTTCAGTGCCAACTGCGGGGACAAGCTCACTAAAGGCTCCACTGAGTTGCATTAAATTTTCATGCTGTCCAGCCATGGGAAGCGCATATGATGTCATAAGCCAAACATGGTTATGAGCACGCGGAAAAGTTCCTCCTACTATTGATTATGCAACCAAAACAAGATGTTTCTGTTCCCAAAGCCTTTCCCCCTTTCATGTCGAGTTGCAACACAAGGAGCGGTTATGAATAAACGTTTAAAACTCCTGTCTTTCCTTGTCCAGTCTGTCACATGTGTCGTGTTAACATCTCTACTGGTGGTTTTTATAGGCCAGGCTACTAAGCTCCTAAAAGAAAGGTAACCACTCCTCCTTTGCCATTTGACAACGTTAAAATAAAAAGATATGGGTACACACCTTATGACGCGTACACAAGCAGAAAACGTATTTCAAAGTTTGTGAACCTTATTATGAAAGCGAGGCTAGGTAAAGCTTTTCATACAAAAGTTGGTTTAAAGATTGAAAACTAATTTCTTTTGTAAAAACTTTACACTTAGCCTCGCTTTCATAATGAGGTTCACCTGAACTCGGAAGTGGCCTGTTAGTAAATGCATCGAACCCAGGTCATCCAATTTTCGTCATATTTCCCAACCACATCCGACTTGCTAAAGAATATGGTATTTTTTAAAAACTCACTTGCTTATTTTTGCTTGCACCTGTGGGGAGTGGAGCGGGGTGGGTGAAAGGAAAGAAAGGGTGGTAAAGGGTTCTGATTGACTTTGCCCCATTCACACCAAGGCTTAAACAAGTTTAAAAGCTGTTTAGTTAAACACAGTTTAAAATTGTTTCCTTCATAAAAGCTGCTTTCGGATTTTTGTCGACTACAGATTTAGCCTAAATGAAAGCATAAGTTAAAGTTTATTTGAATATTATGTCAAAGCCAATGGTTCAGCTTTCTGTTACCAATTTTCTTTTTGTTAAACCTGGTTTAATTAAACATGTTTTGTTGGTGTGAATGGGGAGACCCTGACTCGTCCCCAGTCATCTCTCGTCTTTGAGAAGACGCACGCGCGAGGGGAAACGCGCGCTCGACGGGGAGACAAGCGCGAGGGGGTGATGGGTTAGCTAAGACACCTGTATTAGTTTACTCACTTACTGCTCAACTGACGGATGAAAACTCTTACCGAAACTATCAGCTTGGAATAGTAAGACTTGTAAGGCACATCAAAAGAAATGTTCGCATACGCGCGTGGTGCGGACCTACAAAGGAGAATTGTCGCGGCGTGAACAAAATTAAAATGTTTCGTCGTAGACCTTCAAAATTCAGTCGTGGAAAGTCGAGCGCGTGAAAAGAGAACTTCGTTTCTGAGAAATAACTACTGCACGTAAATTGATCATGATTTTTTTTATTGCTGCCTTCGGCTTAAATCGACTTACACAACGATTGTCTAAATTCTACTGAACTTGTCATGTTCGTTGGGGTGAATTGTATTAATTTTTGTCGGGTGTAACTGCTAATTATGACGTCTGACGTTAAACTATCTTTGCCTGGACTGAACGAGCAGTCACGCCCGACGTTAAGTGTCACGCAACACACCTCCGGAGAATTTTGAGCTCGACTTTGGAGCAAAGGACACAATACAGGGTGATTTTACTTAAGCCGCTATTAAACCAGGCGTCAGAATCTATTGTTTTCTTTCGTCTATCTGGTTCCACTTGTTCAAACATCGATTAAACTAATCCTGGGTTGACGTGAACTTTGATTCAAACTTAATTACTAATCAATAAAGATTCTTCCAAAAGATTTTTTGTCCCTCAGTTTTGACTTAGACTTAAACATTAACTTAAAATCGGCTTTTAATAACCTTCTGTGAAAATGAAAACCTCAGTTAACTTTTAATCATGATTTAGCGTCAATCTGCTTTCGAACAATCGGGGCCTATTACACAAGGTTGTGCGTTGCACAGTCGCCAATTGACAGTTTGGTCTTGGTCTCTGCGTGTCGTTCTTAATTAGTCTTGGACAAACTTCTTCATAGAAGGCGGAGTTGACGACTGTGATTTCTACGGTTCTTGGATTTGATTCGCCAAACAAAAAGCGAGTTAAAACATAGGGGCCATCAGCAAGTTGTCAAACTACGTCAAGAAGTAATCAAAAACTGTCATGTGGTAACAGTGACACGCGCGGTACTTAAGCAATTTTTTTCACGGTTTGAGTAAAACCATTAGAGAAATTTAGAATTACGTTTACGGCGAACGACAAACATGACCAAGTGACCATGTTTATCCTTCGCTTGCCGCTCGCTGTTTTCAGTTTCTCAGTAAAATTGAGTAGTTTTGCGTTAGCATTTTAGGTGAGAATTATTTTTGCACTATTCTCATCTGTGTACTAATTTTATCAAGGAAACACAATTTCGAATCTCACGTGTGTCGTAAAGGCGATTCTAAATCTCTCTCATATTTTTATTTTTTAAGCGCTGCCGCTGTTGTGACGCAAGTCTTAGGCACATGTCTTGTCGAAACCACGTGTTCAACATGATGATGATGATGACGTTGACGACTACGAAGATGATACATTTTAAGCCAATCAGATATTTGCTGCTACTTTACCTGCGTCTCACACCGGTCACTTGTTTTTGGTCATTTTCTTTTCATCTACTTCGTTTAAAATACTGATTGGTCATATGTTTACCGCGGGAAAATAGTTTGTTTTTGGTCGATTTCTCTTAGAGTCTTTAAATAACAGTGCATAGTGTTCAAAACTACAACATTCTCTCTTTCAAAGCGGAAAAGTGTGACATCGAACAGCGGTTGTTGATGACTACAAGATTGAAAACTGCTCTAATTCTTTCCAATTTTAATAGGCAACAGTTGTTCTAATAACTTCTGCCAAATAGCGTGTAAAACTTGGGAGGTTGGCAACACCCCGGATACACGCACTTTGTGTCAGCGGTGATCTCCATGGGCTGGTCAAACGGGATACACAGGCTTTTGGCGCCCATGGACGGAGCACCTGGCTCCAAATCTTGGTCCCTGAAAAATGAACAACAATAACACTCAACCCAACAGAAGCGAAGAGAACCAAGGTACAAAATATGATATCACGTTGAAAGCTGGCTTAAAGGGCCACTGTCACGAAGATTTTTGTCAGTTGACCAAAAAATGCTCAATATTTGACAAAGAACGATTTCTCTAAAACGAAGTAGTTCTAATACATTGCAGAACCAGGAGAAAAATATTCAATGTCTTCTCCAAGGAAGAACAAACTATAACCATTTTTGTGCTTTCTTCAAAATACACAAAAAGAATTTGAAAAATTTGGCCAATTTTTCCAGAGTTGCAATCCATTTTTATCCTGATCACCCGCAGCCAAAGATAATTAACATTAATTTCTGTGCACTAGTGGTGTCGTTGTTTCAAAACTGAACCATAATTTTAACGTTTCCATAGATACAAATATATTTTTTACTATTCACAGAGAGGTTAAAACTAAGTTACACTGCCCCTTAATAATGATCTTTGGTTGGATTCTTTAATTTTAAAATAGGCAACACACACAAACCAAGCTTAACATGGTCTCTGTAGCGTGAAATAGTGGCAGAGTTAAGGGGGGACTTAACCTAAATTTAAATGAAATTTGAAGAGGTTTTGAGAAGGGATGGAAGAAAGAAGATGATTTTTGGAACACTAACAGACAGTTGATACCCACGCAAGAGCACCCCAGGTTGCTAGTGGACTAACTTGGTATCCGTCTATTAATTATTAACTACAAATTCTAATTTGAAAACTTCACTAATTCTTCAATATTTTTTATTTCTCTTAATTTAACCAATCCTTCTAGAAAAACTATCTCCTCCCAAATATACCCAAAAGTCACCCAAAAATTCACAAACCACCCCACGCATAGATTCATGGGATGAACATAGAGTTTTGGGGTTGCTTGAAACGTGAACGAGATATTTCCATTAAAGCCATATCAAGTGCGGTAAAATGGCGTTTACGTTAAGTCCCCCCTTAAAGGGAGGGGTTCACGGTACTGCGCATGTCCATGAATCAAAAGACTTTTTCGCCTTTGCTCGCCATGACCCAAGCCTGTTTAATTCGTTGTTTATGAACCATTCGGAAGGGAATAGGTAACTCAGGTGGTAATTTTTTCATATGATTGCGCTATTTCGTATGCAAATAACTGTAAAAACATCAACCGTGGAATAAATCCTACGGGTCAACGCTAAATTCAACATCAACAATATGGGTACAACCCACTACCATTTTCTGTGAATTTTGGTCATCAACAAGATGCCTATACTGGCATAAACGCGTGATGCTGTAGCTGATTCATTTATTCTAACTGTATGCTTCGCAGATTTATAAAACTATCCTTGCTAATGGAAAAGTTTGAGTCACGAAGATCGCGCAACGTTGTTTCCCTTGTGTTACGTTACATAGGGTTTCACCGGAAATTTCGCTAATTCCATTACGATAACGTAAGCTGCTCAATGACCTCTTTTCATTCTCCCATCGTGGTCTAAGACTGTCAAACAAAGCACGATTCCTTCGCCAGGAACTCTCCAATTTCCACCGTTTTAGATGTCGAGTGCTTCTTAGAAGTTATTCTTTCGATTTACCGCTTCAAAATGTTTAATTTTCCGTTTGAAAACGGCACACTTGAGTCCACAACATGTTAACAACATGGCAACACAAATTTAATCATCTGAGATTAATGAATAAATTAAATGGTGCTTTGACGTCACACAAATTGGGGTGAGTGGGTCCCCTCCCTCGGGATAGACGCGACAATAATGGATTTTGATGGGACTGCTTTTATTGAAGACAATCAGAACAATACATCTCTAGTAGGAGAGGGGAGAGTTTAATGAATAAATTAATGTGCAGATTTGTGACTACCATGAAAAAAAAGATACGGAGCCCGTTTTTAGACACGGTATGCCCCTCGGAGCATCCCGCGTAATTATTTTGCTTGGACCAATTATAGGATGTGATTACTGAAGTACATGTGAGTGGGATCTAAGGCCATAAAGTTGATAAGAAAGAGAAAAAAGCATTTAGATTCATGCACATGCGCTGAAATGTGAACCCCTCCCTTTACATCCTGCGTCTTGTCGCCGGTACCCATAATACAACGGGGTAATCCACTCTTTGAACTTCCCACAGAAAGTTGGATCGAACTTCCAACACCCCAGCCACTATACACACCACAGTACTTCCACATTCTGTAAAATTTCTCTGGATTTGGTAGCTTGAAAACACCAAAATAAAAATATATATAACTACATAACAATAATTTAGTTGCATACCTCGCACTGTCCTTCTTAATCTTTCCTTCGCACGCTCCATCACCGCAAAATGGTGCCTGGATGATCTGAAATATAAAAATGCAGAAGTATTATTTTAAAAAAAAATTAGACCTGTTGTTGATGTCGACCTTTGAAAACAGTAACATTTTTACTGAAGATCTGGCACAACACAAACGCCGAGTACGTTCACCGCTGTCCTATTTCTAAATAACTCTAGCACCTTCTCCCAGTTTCTTGTTTCTCTGACTTAAAAGCCTATGATTTAATCGTTTGTTCATGTCACCATGCAGCATGAGCTTTCACTGAATTCAAGATATTCAAATTTTCCTGAACGCTATCACTCGTTTGACTGAATCTTGGAGATTTTTCTCGAGTCCGTCGTGCGAAGCCGAAGCGAACTCTCGTCCCAATTATTTTTGCTCCAAAATGAAGGAAAATTCGTTTCAGCACAAACCTTATTCTTATCCAACATGGCATTGAATTCGGACCACGTCTGCACCACACTCAAATTTTCGTCTTGTGCCTTCTTCGCTCTGTGAAAAGATAAACAAATTAATCCAACAGACATTAATTTTCTTTTCGCAACTGCTTAAGTTGCGTACTAACTGCGAGGATCTTTCTTCTATTTGATCTTTCATCTGCAGTTCAAAATATATGTTTCATATATTTACATTCCTTTATTCATCCTTCACGGGTATATTACGAACTCACAATATGACCAGCTCCCAGTTGGCTTGATAGCTCAGTTGGTAAAGCACTGCACCGGCATCGCAGAGGTCATGGGTTCGAATCCCGTTCAAGCCTGAATTTTTTTCAGGCTTTCTTTTCGCAACTGCTTGCCATCGATTTCATTGATACGCGACCCTTAAATGCTGAATCTCCTGCGAGCATTTGGCGATTCGCTTCCGTCAATCATGCGCTCCTGATATGGTGTTATACGAATGTCGCTCTTGTTTTCAAAAATATGGCGGCCACTGTGTAGCCTGTTCGGTCGACATGGTTGCTTCTTATTCTTCAAGTTTACGTTGTCGAGTGGTGTATTTGCTAGCCCATGTTCTTTATCCATCGATTGATGGAAGCCACACTGACTATCTTTCCTCTTGCGTACTGAAGCCATCCCTGTATTTCATCTTCGTACACTCCTGGATATAGACTTTCTCAAAGTCGCTCGCTCACTCGAGCTCTGAAGATCGCGCTTCGCGCTCTCTAAGCTCGACTTGTAAGCAAGTCTATCCTGGATATTGTCACTGATATTGTTTAATTACTCTCCTTATAAACAATAAGTCATGTACTGAAAATGGTAAAAGGCGATCAATGTCATCTACTGCATGCTCGTTTATTTATGCCGATTTATGCGATTCTTTTTTCATCTACCGTCCATTTGTGTTGCTTTTCCCGTCCGGGCTGGGTAATCAAAATGGAACCGTGGAGGTATTTCTGTATATTTTCCGAATTTTTTTAACAAATGTCAACCCCACGTTCAGAAGTCTTGCTATAGCGCTTGCGCTCAACCCCTGCACGAGCAAATACACCACTCGCCAACGTAAACTTGAAGAATATGAAGCAACCATGTCGACTGAACAGGCTACACAAAGGCCGCCATATTTTTGAAAACAAGAGCGGCATTCCTACAACACCATATTAGGAGCGCATGATTGACGGAATCGAATCTCCAAATGCTTGCGGGAGTTTTTATTCAAGGGTGGCGTATCAATGAAATCGGTGGTAAGTTGCGTATTAAATGCGAGGATCTTTCTTTGTTTGATCTTTCATTTAGACATTAATTTACAGCTTTAGACAACAGGCGCACTCACCGACGAAAAACAGATCGTGCTCTAAACAATGCATTAATTTTTACTTTTCGGCCGGTATCATGCGCTCTACGTGTACCTTTTCCAAAACGTTACTGAGAGGTGTGAATCTGTTTCGATCTGTCAGGATTGTATGGGGCAAATCAGCCAAAACTAGTGTGACGATGTGCAACGTAACCTTAGGCTATGTCTATACTTCACCGGATAGCTCTTGTGCCAGCACCAAAAACATATCAGATAGGGCTTTCGTTCACACACAAAACGCCGATTTCGGATCGACTTTTGTGCTGGAGCGATGCTGCGCTGCTTCGGTCTTCGCGTATCGGATAGGTTTTGAGCCACGACTGTTCACACCAGGCCGGAGTATTTTTCACAACGGCATAAAATACTGTCCAGCATAGTCTAGAAATAGCTTTAGAGTACCGTGCCTTGCACGACAAAATGGCCGGTCTACACTGGCGCGACCTAGTGTGACCGAATTTTCTTAAACAGCCTGAGCTTGCGTGATCTAACGTATTAAAACAGCGAGGCCTAGCGTAAAACGAATCAGCTAAAATAGCCACGTGAACCTTAGGTATTGAAAGCAATAGATTAAACAATATATTTACAAGGATCTACCAGACACAACAGAAATTACCAAAATATGCAACCTTACTTGTTGAACATGTCGTAATGGATACGCTCCAAGGTTTGGGTGATGGTCTCCTCTATGCCAGCTTGCTTGATAGAAGTCTAGACGTGAAAGTAAGAATTAAGTCGAATTACATAATCACCTAAAGCAGTGGTTTTCAAAGAAACGTTTGTTTGGTTTATCAACAGAGCTGACAACTAAAGGTAAAATTGCCACCGTAAAGAGATTCGAATGCTTTTATATTTGAAAGTAGTCTAAGTCGTTGGTAACTAGTCTTATTGTATCGTATCGTATCGCGTAATGTATCGTATCGTGGCCCTTGTATCGCGATATGTATCGTATCGTGGGAAAATGTATCTTTGCAGCCCCACAATATTTAATTGCTTTGAGGTCAATACAGTATTGCTTACCTTTTCTCCATTGTCCCTACGTACAACAACAGCTTGCTCCGCCTTCACGTCACGTGGTCCTACTTCAATACGGATAGGAACACCCTGTACAGCAGAAATAACAATAACTCCTTGAATTGCCCCTCGAAGAACTAAACCAACGGCCTTGGAGTGATTTGAAAATGCCCTATACATAGAGTCCCAAAAGCCCCCAATACCAAATTTCTTTTACACTTGCCATTAGGTCCGCTTCTTTACGCGTCGAAAATGAGCGACGAAATTGCGAGAAGTCCGCGTGACTGGACTCAAAGAGAAAGGGCTTTGAAGAAAGTCTTAATTCCTGTATGTGCCTAGCTGGGGTTTCGCAACTTCCCCAAAGACATTTCCTCTACTACATCTGATATTTGTTCATCCCCCAAAAGACGTGACTGGCTTTCAGCAAGTTTAAGTGCAGTGAAACTTTTGTTCAACTTGTTCTCAATTGATTTTCGACTCTTAATTTTCACAGTTTTTTACGATTAAGAATAAACGCGAAATAATGGTGTGTCCTTTCCAAAATTTGAGCCTGAAAATAAAGCCTTATTAAATACGGCTCGATAAATAAAACACATATTTCATGGCATTAATTGATCGTAAAAGTTACTGGAAATAAAATAGCCCCAAGTCTCTACTATTCTAGCAAAGTTAAGGATGATGCCCCGAAATACTGAGGTATTTTGTGTCGTTATGACTATGCGGGAAAAGAGTATCTTAGTAAGGGCCGTTGAAATCCAAAAAGAAAATTGGGTGTGCCCGCGCATTTTTCATTTTGCAATAACTCCAAAAAGCGTTTAAACACAAAACAATGTATGTATGGCGTTTTTTTCCAAATTGGAGCTTATTATCTCTGAAAAATGCGTGGTTATCACCAATTTTCTTTTTGGATTACAACATCCCTCGCTAAGAACTTCTTTTCCCGCACAAAAAATACCTTTGAATTACATGTAGTTGGCATCTTCCATAAGAAATTAGAGGTTCTTGGACCATCGCGCGAACGTATGTGCAGTAGCGTACTTACTTTTAATTCCCAGTGGTTGAATTTCCAGCCAGGGGAGTAGTTATCTCTGTAGTCGCCTTTCGCTCGGATGCCAACACTTTTCAGCCTCTCCTCCAGTTCTTTACACTTGTCTAACAGTTTGGTCTTCTCTGCCTCCGGTAATGTCGCAGTTAAGCCACATGGGATGATCACCGCCTGTTGGATAGAAAAAAAAAATTATGACATAGTCGAATGACTGAACCCCTTTTAAAATTGACATCACAATACTGCATTGGGATGTCAAATATAAAATTAAGAAATTTAAGTTTTTTACGGCATGTTACTAGCTCGAGCACCGTACCAACAGAAATTTAGTCCCCCTGAACATCTCATGAAACCAGAATATCAGCATAAACATATCGGGGTCATTTTTGTGCAGAAACACCATGTTCAACAAGCCCACGAAATCAATTGAAGCCTATAACCACTGAGACGTAAAAGAGGAGGACGAAAGATTAAACCTGGACAAGATTGAAATGAGTTCTGAAGAACAAAACTTGGTTTCCATCAGAGTATTGACAAAACTACTGTTGTTTGTGTAGAAATTAAATGCACTAAGTTTTTTAGACATTGTTGTTTTGAAGACCTGTTTTATGAATTGAAACATTACCTGAATAGAAGCCACCCGAGGTGGCAGCACCAGTCCTTGATTGTCTCCATGCACCATTGTCATGACTCCAACTGTCCGAGTGGTGAGTCCCCAGGAATTCTGATACACATATCTCTTTTCCTAGAAATTGAAAATAAAATAAATTACAGCAAAAACATCGAGAAAAACATCTACACGTAATCATAAGTCAGTTATATTGCTTAGATGCATGAGACAATTCTTTAAAAATGTGCATTCAGACAGATGGGCTGAAAGACATTTTACTTGAACTCTGGGGAAACACAGTGAATTGGCAAATGTGTTATTTTCCAGGAACAAGAGAACATTTTCTCACCCCTATTATAGAAAAGAAAAATGTTGACTTGTCCACAGAAAGTCTCTTATAATTATTCCCTTAAAACTTCCACACCTACTTTTATTAACAACTGTAGAAATAATACAGATGCACAGGAAATGTTTTCTTGGTCCCATCATCGCCCATCCAGCACTTATCAACGCTTTCTACCAACAGTTTATACACATATTAACACAGTGGATGAAATGTTCTTGTCTGGAGACACAATACCCAGGGGTGGGCAGAGGGCTCTAGCAGTACCTGAGGGCCTCTTGAAAGCATAGCTAACGTTTTACTTCCCCAACAAGGAAACCTTAGTTATTTTTTGCAAAAAGCTTAAGAACTGAACACTCCTGAAGTCTTGCCAGGAACAAGGCAGGAGACATTACTGGTCAAATCACTGGTCACATTCAGTTACTGTTACATGACTGTAGACATGTTACTAATAACTGAGATTACCTGTTTTGTTGGGTCAGGGTCTTCAAAAACAATTTCAAACATCTTGGAGAAGTTCTGTCCCAGGTGGTGTGAAGTTGCTCCCTATAAGAACACATCACCAAGCAAATCCATCAGCATTGAGACAAAGGATTAGCCATTTGAAAGACATATAGAATTATACATGCTATTCACAGGCAGGGAGGTATGTATTGGGAAAAAACTGTGCCAGAGGCTCATGACAGAGGACACAGTTTTTCTGAATACGGACTGTCCTAGGCTGGAGAGTATCACTTCTATTTTTCTCTGCAAGAAAACAAGGGCAAGGTCTTGCAACCAATCATGCAACAACTCCATCGGGGTTTGCGGGCAACATTGAAAAATTCCACCAACTGCTGGTACAAACACTTTTATGTAAGAAGGGTACTTTCTCATGGTGAAAACTTTCAAACAAACCTGAATTCCACGCCCACTGGCTGAAATGTATATTTCAACTGTAGTGGTAAAGTCGCCGCCAGCAAACTTCTCTTTTTCAGTTTTTCTTCCCTTGATCACTGGAATGGCAAGAAGATCTGTGTAAACTTGTCGATAAAGGTCTAAAATGGTGTAAACCTATGGAAAGAAATTAAATGGAAATTAATTAAAAGTTTTCACAGAGAAAATCAGCAAGAAAAAATACAGCTGTACTCGGTTCACAGACAAGGTTGGTTTTTCCTAAATCATCTAAGACTTACTTCTTCAACTGCTTCATCATATGAAGCAAAAGCTGAATGGCCTTCTTGCCAGAGGAACTCGCGTGTTCTCAGGAATGGTTGAGGATGTTTAAACTCCCATCTCTAAAAATAAATATCAGTATCATGGTTAATAATGATGATGATCAAAGGCTCCTGTGAGCCAACTTGTGATTTGCAGAAGTGAAAAGTGGTAGCCGTAAAGCGGTACTCGCATCAAACTATGCTACAAGGATTCATGGATTCGTTGATTTCCGCTGTTAAAACTGTCGAGCATCCCTTAGAAGTTCCTCTTTCGATTCACCATTTCCAAGAGGTCCGTTTCCCATCCGAAAACGCAAAATTCGCTAATTTCGACCAGCGCCAGAATGAAATTCTGCTACATAACGATCACTCATTCACTGCACATGCCTGAAAGTTAACAACCCACCAGCCAAGTGAAAACCTCACCATCGCTATAACTCGTTCATTGAGCATGCACGCATTCATGAGTTAAAAATGATGACAATAGTCTTCACTAAACAACAACTCCTATTACACACACTAGCCATTTTATATTGAAGGGCTCTGGGAAAAACCGGTCCATGGTGCTTTTAAGTTGCTTTTTCCTGTCTTGGGTCAAATTTGCTGGAGTTTCTGCATGTGGACCTCAGACAAATGTTCCAGTGAATTTTGCAGCTCATTTGCAGTAAAAACTGATGATTATGGGTATGATTTCCATTTTATTCCCAAAATGAAGTGGAAAACAGCAGATAAAACAACGAGGCAACATTGCCTGAAGGAAGAGAAGGCCATGTACAAAAATCTGGGAAATCTGAGCTAAAAGAACAAAAGGCAATTCAAAAAGCACTTTAGGTCAAGGTTATGCCAAACATCTTATAACGAAAATTTAAAAAACTCATTAATAATTCATAAGCCCATTGACCTATCAAATGGTCGATAAAACATCATGTGCAATGGTTTTATATCCGATAAAAACTCCTTCTTATTAGTATGCGGTGTTTAATGTTTTTCTTGTATGCTAATTTCCAACGTTTACAAAAGCTTCATTGTTATGAACTTTCTTGACACACGCTTTTCCAGGAATGCTTTTGAAGCCGTTCAAAAAACTCGCAGCACATGTTTTATCTGGTGTAAAACCACTCGGGTTTTAAATCCTGATAAAACACTGCTGCTCATGCTTTAAACATAATTTAAATAAAAAATAAACATCAAAAGTAACAATTTATTTTTATCAAGAGGACAAGAAGACATTTCCTTGAGAATGATAACAAGAAGTAAGTTCATTTACACACCACAACATTATTCCACTGATTCAGCTTTAGTGGAAGATCTCTGTGAGACTTAATCCACTTTGCATAGGCTGGGTACATAACTGGGAACACAAGAGAAAAGTAATTTAATCACAGAGGACTAACAGTACTTTCCTCAGCAAAAACACGTACATGTACACATGAAAAAAAACATGGCAAATGAATATTGTTATGTACAGTTCAAACTTAATAATAAAGTAAACAAAAAAAAGCAGCTTTTAAAATGGACAAAAGTGCCCGCTTTCAACATTCCACTGTGGGAGAGACTTTCATTTCAAATGTTTTACTCTTTTATTTGCTTCAAAATAGTTAAACTATCTTTAAGTTCCTAAAGAGGAAGCTTATTCATTTTTATGGCACACAAATTTGTGTGGATACAGAAGACTTGAATTATCTTTGACTTTCTGTCGTGTCGACTGGGTTTCCGGTCATAATTATGTGAACCAGCTGCCCTTCCATTGCTGTCAGACAGCAGACCCTTGGGCTCCTGTTTGGTTGTGCCTGAATAGTAGCAAAGCGTTTAGACTCACCAGTTTCACTTGTTGGCCTGATTGCAATTGGTTCTGCTAACTCGGACTGGCCTGATTTGGTCACCCAGGCAACCTACAAACACAGCAGTCAACAAATTTGATGAAAATGATGACAGTGACGCTAACAATATAAGTAGCAATTGATGCGAGAGAAACACCTTTCAAAATGCAGTATGTGTATGTGAGCTGTAGATTGTACAGGGTACTCAGAAGTACAGAATAAATACAGGCAATGTTGATGTCTGTCTTACATAAGGTATCACTGAGATCTAAACTTGTGACAGACCTCTTTTACAAGTATTTTGTTTTGAATCCTGTACCCAGGGAGAGTGGACAGGTACAACATTCCAATAGAAAACACTTACAGATAAAAGGGATAAGACTTTGGTAAAACTTTGCCCTGATTATGACAGAGTCCCAGAGAGGGATGATGATGATAATGATGATGATGATGATGATGATTATCATTACCTCTGGTGCAAAATCTGCAATATGTGTCTTTTCTTTCTCCAAAGCTGCCTGAGACACAAACATTGGAAAGTAAACATTCTCGACTCCAAGCTTTTTAATTTCCCCATCAAAGAAATCTGTTGAAACAAAACAAATACATGTAATGGTTACCATTGAGTAAACACAAAAACAGTTAAATAAATAACCAAACAAATAATTCAACAATATCGTGTCCACTGTTTCAATTTAATCGACATGGCCTAACCTTGCAATTTTTTTACTTTTGCATTAAGTACAATACAAATTTACATTACCTTTTATACGCTCCCATATAGCATAAGACCATGGCCTCAGAATGTAACATCCACTAACATCATAATATTCAATCATTTCGGACTTGGTTATGACCTGAAAAAAAAAATTGTTCATTTGAAGGATTACCGTGTAGCTCTAGCAAAAATCAAGACCCCCCCCCCCCCCCCAAAAAAAAAAAGGCCAAGAGATCTGTTTCTGATTTTGCACTACATGTTAAAAATTGTTAATACATATTTGTCAACTAAACATCCAGATGACAAGAAAAATTAATTTATAACTAATAAATGTACAAGGCATGAAGGAAATATAACACTTAAACAAGTTTACTTACTTATATAAGTAAGTATTCTCTGAAGTGGATAAATTTAAAATCATCATGGAAATTAAGTAATACAGCTGTGGCATACCTGCGAAAACCAGTCACTAAGATTTTCTTCTTTTTTAGCCTCCAGGCCCAGCCTATAGCCATTAAAAAATAAATAAATAAATAAATAAAACAGTTTTATTTTCAATCAATCATTTTGAAATTGGTTAAACAAGCCTCTTTACTAAGATTTAGCCAGGTGCAAAACCATTCAAGACATAAATTATATAACTTCATAAAATACTTGAATTTTTGATATTGTGGGATTTTTTAAAATTATGATGCTTGGAAAGGATCATGCTCTTTCAGAATATCTCGGCGAACCCCATGATTACATAAAATTAATTTTTGTGACTTTATGAATTTAGCCTCTATTCATAAAGGAAAATAACATTATGAGCGGGCGAGACCCAGAATAAAGAAAGGCTCCCTGGTACTTGACCCTTTTACTTCCAGGAGTGATCAAGTGTAATTTCTCCTTACGTTATCAATACATTGTCAATCAGACAGGTGATGAGAATAAAGAAATTCATCAACTAGATGATACTGTTTGGTGTAACACCAAATTCTGTGAACTAACTTTAAAAAATATGTTTGTCAGTCAGTCAGGAGAATTAACATTTACAGACCTGCCAACTATCCCGATTTTACCGGGAGTCTCCAAGTTTTTCATCAAATCTCCCGGTCTCCTGGTAAGAGTACGAAATCTCCCGGAAAACACCTACCCTGGCCTTTTTCAGACATTTGCATTAATTTCGTTATTTTGTAAATGTCTCCAAGGAAAAGTTAGCTTATTTGAGCTGCTCTCGATCAGAAAACGTAAAACAGAGAAATAAAAGTTATAAATATTGAACGAGTATTGTCATTGGTCAGAAATAAACCAATCAAATTGCACAATACATGGTAGGTAAATGCTGTTCGAACTGAGAGCTGTTGGGAAAATTCAAATTGTATAACGCCTTTTTTTTCTGTAGGACCTAATGACATGTAAAGTACTCCGGGGGTTGGCAGGTATGATTAGGATCATGGCAGTGAAAAGGTTAGAGGGAAGACTTGAATACAATCAAATAATATAAACCTGATATTCACATACCTGGTGACCTTCTTCCCTGTACTGTCCACGTCACCATTTTCCACCTTTGCAGGCTGTGCTGCTTTCTCCTGTTTCTTTGAAGGTTTGGTATCTTGTTTGTCATTTTTGCTGGCAGCTTCCTTCTTTTTGTCTTTCTTTCCTTTTCCACCACCAGCGACATCCTCTCCTGTCAGGTTTTTATATTCTGCCTTCAGTTTTAGGAGTTCAGCCACTGCCGCATCAACCTCTTCCTTTAGAAAAAGAAAATTTTGTATTAGCTTATTGACATTTTCAATAATTTTAAGCTGATCGCACGATCGAGAAGAGAGGAGGGGGACAGGGGGAAGGGAGGAAAGGAGATCAACACCACACATGGTGTTGATGTTGTGATCAATAAATCTGTAGTCTTAATTACATTTGAAATTTATCATATATTGCCATAACCTGGAACAAAACAGAGAAGGAAAAAGGAACAAACTACAGCTGTAGATAACCAAAAAAAAAAAATATTCTGAACAATCCAGGTATGAGTCACTTTTGATAAGGGCAAGCCCTCTTCTGTTTACATTGGGGGGGTTTTAAAGGGAAGAATGTGATTTTAGCCCTATAAATATGATTTACTTCCATGCTGTAAATTGCACAGAGACTTACTAATACAAACTGCTTAAGGGGACAGGGATGTGTTACACTTACTTGTCTCTGAGAATTGTTCGAATGCAAAGACAAATAAAAACTAGCAATAAAACCAGATGCTGTTATCATCATGTCATAACAGGAAAAAAACAACTTGAAATGTTTTTTCCTATGTCCCTGGTGTGCCTTTTAAATGTCTCATTTATTCAAGTTTCTTTTTCAAGCCTGCTACACATTTCAAAATGCAATACAGTGCAAGTTTAATACCTTGGCAGCTCCAGAGGTTTTGAGATTGCGAACTTTATCACCCTGCACAGTGATTTCTCCTTTTAGTTTCTCCACTTGCTCGGGTGGTGGCGCTGGTTTTGCAGTGTCCGTTCCATTCATGGCTGGCTGGCTACTGTTTTTACTTCCTTTCTCTTTCTTCTTACTCTCGCTTTTCTTGTGGCCTCCAGACTCCTGAGGGTTCTTGCATGAAACAAAATGGATCAAAAATTACTTTCCATTCCCATTTTTCCACACACTACTTTCCTTCAAGGATCAGTCAGGAGTAACAGTAATATAATTGCATTCTCCACAATTCTTCTGTGGGTTGAGATCGGACGTCAGCATGTAAAAGCATAACTGGCAGGCGCTATCAGTCAATCTTACCTACTCCCCTCCCCCCCCCCCCCCCCCGAGTTACGTAGCCTACTCTTTTCAAGCAGTGTGTGGGTTCTTTAACCTCCCACAGATTACTAGGAACAAGATGCCTATACTGGCATTTACGCGTGACACTGATTCACTTATTCCAATAAATATTGTATGCTTCACAGATTAAAAAAAACTATCCTTGCTGATGGAATAGTTTGAGTCAAGATGATCGCGTTATGTTGTTTCCCTTGTAGTTGTACCGGAAATCCATAAGTGATTACGATAACGTAAGCTTATAAATGACCTCATCTCAGTCTCATCGTGGTTCTTTAACTGTCAAACAAAGCATGATTCCTTTGCCAGGAACTATCCGATTTCCACCGTGTTAAATGTCGAGTGCTTCTTGGAAGTTATTCTTTCGATTTACTGCTTTTACTGCGGAAAGTGCCATGTCATGCATCAGTGACGTCATCAACAAAATTATGCAAATTTCTGGTGAAATGAACATTTATGGTGCAATCCAACCTGACTCGCACGTGATTTGAAGTTGCAGCCAATAAAAATCACACAATTTTTTCGGGACGGGCACGGGATACGGGCAAGTTAAAAAAACAACGCAATTTTTGACTCCCAAGAATACGAAAGGAATGCGCTACCGAATTTAAGACACTGGCTGACTACGTCATCCTGCGTAACAAGCGTTGTGAAATGGGACCTACAGCTTATTGCCCTTATCCGAAAGACTAGAAAGTCAACATTTGCAAATGTCATTAGAAAGGTAGAACTTTTTCCTCAATTGTTTTAAGACCCTGAGTGTTGGTCCAGCTGGGGTTTGAACCTGTGACATCCCACACGTTAGTCCGGTGCTCACCCTTGGAACTGAGCTGACTGGTTGGTGGTAAGTAAGCAGAGGTGGAATATCTGTTCAAAAAGTCTTATTTAATTTGAATTCAAAGATGATGACAAAGTATACTTTGCCTTATTAAAAAAAACCCCAAATTGTCATACATAGACAAATAAATTCATGTGACCAAAATATAATGTCTAACGCACTAAACAAGGCGAGTTAGGATTTTTTTCAAAAAGAAAGAAGCCCTGTTTGTTTTCAATGTTGTACATCTGCTAAATTATTAAGTTACACAACTTCAACTTCAAATTGTGAAATGCCACTTTTCCATAAGTGCGAACGAGGTAGTCAACATTCCAGCGACCGATTTCAACCAGACTTTAAAATTGCCGTTCACAATAAAACAAAATTCAAGATTTTGAGGTAGGCAAAAAAAAATTAAATAAATTAAAACAGAGAAACCATTTAATAACCCCGCGCACGCGACCAAACACGATTCGTCAACAAATCTGAAAAGATCTATCAAAATTCTTTGAGTTGACGAGGCAATTACAACAAACATAATGCCCGGTAGGTTAGCCTCGTTGAGATCAAGTGAAATCATAAATAGATAGTTTCGGTTTAAAATAAGCTTACTTCCGCCGGAATATCGGAAGAAATCTTCAAGCGATTTGTGCTCAGAAAGAAAGCAACTGAAGGCGACTTTTTGCGACAAAATGAGACCTTTCACTTCACTAATAATTGGCCAAACTCAAGAACTATCCATAATTTTAAGAAAATCGAATAAATAGTTTTAAAATACCTCAATATCTGCGAAACTCCTGCGGCCGCTCGGAGAAAAGGTTGTACACGTGGGACGACAAAACACTAGAGTCCAGACTCTATAGGTCAAAACCGGAAATTGACAAAGCCTGCTTGAAAACGTACCGGAAGTTACCTATATCGAAGTTCTTTCCGTATAAATGCTCTGTATCGGGCGGATATCCAAGTTAAATCCTCTGTATATTGTTTGATCTTGATAAGCCAAACACTTTTTTTTTACTCCCCCACCGACGAAATACCACACTTTCTTCAGATGCCATCCCCCTTTTATCCAGAAACAACTTCTTGAGTTTTCTCGAACAGTTTTGTGTGTTTGTTTGTTTGTTTCGGTGGTTCTCCTCTCATATCGAGCGAGATTTCTCGTACTAGAAGTACACCTTAAGCGTAGATAAGCAATTTAAAGTCCTTTAAACACAAGGCTAATACAAAAGGGACAGATACAAGCTCCTTGATCAATGTAAAGACAAAATTTGCCTTACAAAAGACGAGTTTTCCTGTTTGTGAGGGTTAAGGCCCAGTTTCTTAATGTACAAAAGTGTCAACATTTTGAGTTGGTCTACTATTATCCAAGTAATTAAAGATCGTTCGAATCAGTTATACCCGGTTCGAACGAATACATTTGTTTGCGTTTCTGACAAAACCACACCAAAATCACCGGAATGAGATAGAGAATCACACCTCGAGAAAGGACGGGACAAGACGCAAGACAAAACATGTACAGCCAGTACATTCAGCAATTTTATTTCAAAACATCCATATACATGTACATGTAGCAACAGATTCAGTACAAAGCAAGCTGATCAACAGTGCCGGCGCTAAGTTATTGTGAGCCATAATTCCGTGGTTGCATCCTTCCTTTTGCATTTTTTGTTGCATTAATTTTTCCGTCTAATTTTACTTGTATATTTTTCTTCCTATCCTTACATTATTTTGTAATTTATAAGATATTTTAATCGATAAATGGTTTCATTAAGCTTTATTTACTATAGAGGGCTAGGTTTGCGGGTAGTCATTTTTAACATGGGGTTAGCGCTAATCGGCTTTCAAACAACTGCGCCGAACGTGGTGCAAGGTTTCTCTGCTAAAGGCCTGTGTACTCACATTACCGACATCTCGGGTCATACCTACCTTATACGGGTAAGCAGGCTGCTCCGTTTGCCAAGATGCTAGTATAAGAAGTTGGGAGCCCGGAAAGCCGACTGAAAACACAGGCCCTAAAAACGCTATACATGAGCAACTTCAGCCCGAGAGGTACAGGCGAGGGCGTGTGAAAACTTCTCACGCGTGGAAAAGGGACGCGCAGATGACAAAACAGCTCCTCGCTCGCGTGTCTCTTTTCCAAGCGGACGCGATTTTCGCTCGCAAGTTCTTCGGAACCGTTCGAGGTCTAAACTACTGCGCGCGCCCATGGTGGGTTGGGTAAGAGGACGGCCGACAGTTCATACTAAGAAGTGAAACACACAAGACTAGTCACGGAAGTGTGTTCAAACTGAATCACGTAACAATTTTCTGTCACGCAACACTTAAACTGACTCACCTTTGCTTTGGAGCCTGCAGTTGGTGACGGCTTTGTGTGGCCATCCGGGACAGAGAACAAAATCACGGGACTTTCACGGCCTGTGTAACGACTACAAACAACACAGAGACAGACAGAAAAGTTCAAAACTAAATTTTTTTTTTTTGTTTTTGTTTGGCACTGACTATTGTTAACGTTAGAAACAACGTTAATTAAGCATCAAAGACGTTTCGGCCAAACAACTTCGGCCTTCATCAGTAACGGTTCACAGTTCTGCACGCGCTACGCCAGCAAAACACAACGAACGGCAGCCGCGCGTGTTTACATGAGGGTTTTGTAGACATCCGGGATGGCAATATGTTCGTTTCCCGCGTGGTTGTCACTTTGCGAAAAGTCCTCAATTGGTTATCGGAAGCAGTTTCATAGTTACTTTGATTTTGCTTTCGTTCTCGCCATAATTTATAAAGGCCTGTTTCCACGCTAAGATAAGCCTGTTCCACAGTGGAGAGCCACGCGAAGAAAATCAGGATACTCTTCAGTCTCTTCCTGTCTTTTCCCGCTCGCAATCTTTCTCCTCGTCTTTAGTCCGGTTGCAGTTTTCTTCGCGCTGCCCTCCACTATTTGAACGCCTGTAACAGACTACGCCATGATTTATCAAACTGATTTGTCGGCGCGAATCGTGTATTTTGACACCCGATTTACGGCGATTCGTGAAATGAAAATCGGTCCGATTCAGAAAATCTTTGTCAAGTCGGTCCGACATACTCAGAGAAACCGCAACGTCAATGAAAATTCAAAATCTAAATCGGATGTCAAAATATAAGTCGTAGCGTGTAAACTGGCCGCTTTCTCATCGTAACTTGTTCGCACGCGTTTTTCTACGCTTAATGCCATTTGCCTGTACTTCTTTCGAGTTCTGATTGGTTCAAAGTATTGCCTGCGTTTTCTGTTATTGGTTAAAGAGATGACGTTGATTTTGGTTTTACGACACTCAGCTGAAAAGCCCGCTAAAGACCTCTAATAAAAATCTGTATTTTCACGACTTGGAAAGAAGCAATTCAGTCTCTCTACCTTGGAGGTTCGTAAGCTTGGTCACAGATGAAGTAGCCTCGTCGCTGGAGTTGGATTATATCTCCCTTCTTCAGTGATGCCATTGCAGGATCTCCGGCCATTACTGTTTCATGCTTTGTGATACCAAAAAAACAAAAACTGTTAGAATGATCTATTCTAAGCAGACGTAAAATTCAGGCTTTATTTTAGGGAAGTGGTCAAAACTACTATACTCGACCAGGACCCACCAAACCACAAAATAGACGGGTCCCTGCCTGCACCCCCCCTCCCTCAACCTCAAAAGATGGTGTCTTTATTGCAAAGCCACCCCTCTATCCAGCAGTAAAAAAAGACAATGAGATTCAAACCAATAACACAGAATAAACACTTTTATTTATTGAGTCTAAAGATGAAAGCTACTAAGCAGTACTTTACTGTAGCACTGTTTATTAGTCTATACAAGGTGGTGTTAACTTTTACGTCTGTGGATGAAATCTGTGGCGCTGTTTGTTGTCGTTGTCGTTGTCGTCTGACAACCAAAGCTATTAAAATAAGGCCTTAACTGTAGTGTTGGTTATCCTTCAATTCTTTGCCAGCAAAGAACCTTTTTATTTTTTCCAATTTTAAACTTGGTTAATTTTGGTACTGAGATCTGACAAGACTTTCCAATGAGTAGTAACTTCCCTCGCAGGCGCTCTTTTGGCTCGTCACGCGATCTTTCCTCCCAACGTTAGTGACTAAAGATTGCGTGACGAATCAAAAGAGCGCCTGCGAGGGAGGCTAAATAAGTAGTTGGGTTATGGTGCATCTTAAAGGACCACTTATTTCCCACCAAGTCTGTTATCAACATAAACAGGGGAAATAAATGATGATATTTCACCTTGGAATCCTTGTTGATGTAATCCTTGAAGTTGTCATTTTTAGTGATCACAGGCTTGGTAATAACGTCATCAAACTGGACGGCAATCGTTGGGAGCAGCGGTGCTTTGGGGGTCTCTGCGATCCACGTCAATTTGGTGGTCTTCTTGTAATCCTACACAGAGTGTCACAGGGAGTGGCTTTAGTTGGTTTATAGAATTCACAGGAAGGGACGAGAAATAGCTTGTGACTGAGATATCGAGTTGAACACAGTAAAAATGTTCTCTCTCAAACCAACTAATTCCTTTATTTGCACACACAACACTAATTTAATTAGGGAGTAATTAGCAATATGCTCTAACGTCTTCGTAAACATCTTCCGAAAATTGTCCTAAGAACATTCTCGATCATTCGTCGAAAAATTTCACGTATTGCCGAAGGCGACCGAAGAAGATCCGAGGTTGATCTGATTACATCTCAACATATCTTAGTTCGTTCAAGCCTTATTAACTGGGTCAAACGTGTCGGCGAACGTGATAATGCCACCGTCAAGTTTTACACTTTGGCTCATTACGTGAATATAAAGTGCAATATGGTGGCGCGTAACCAGGCAACCTCAGCAGGGAGCAGTTGGAACGTAGCATTATTAAGATTCTGTCGTACCTTGTTATCGAGGTGTAGTTCAGCTTCCAATGATTTTACACCTCCCGAGGGGTTCCTATGAAAAAAATACCAGAAGTAAAACTTGTCATCACACAATGTTTCAAGAAAGTCGGACCTTGAGTCAATGATGCTGCGAACTTTTAAATGTAAGTCTGATTAAAGGCATCAAGCATTACTTTCCTGTGATGCTGCTTGTTATGCTGTACACATAAGATGGTTTTAACTTTTAAATCTGTGGATGAAATCCTAAAGTATGACCATTCAAATGAAAGCTACTGAGCAGTACTTTCCTGTGGTGCTGTTTATTATGCTGTACAAGGTGATTCTAACTTCTGAGTCTGTGGAGGAAATCCTTAAGTGTGACCATTCAAATGAAAGCTACTGAGCAGTGCTTTCCTGTGGTGTTGTTTATTATGCTGTACGAGGTGGTTCTAACTTTTGAGTCTGTGGACGAAATCCTAAAGTGTGACCATTCAAATGAAAGCAACTGAGCAGTACTTTCCCGTGGTGCTTTTTATTATGCTGTGCGAGGTGGTTCGAACTTTTGAGGCTGTGCATGAAATCCTATAGTGTGACCATTCAAATGAAAGCTACTAAGCAGTACTTTCCTGTGGTGCTGTTTATTACGCTGGTATGACTTCACCATTTAAACAAAAGCTGTTTAGTGGTACACTCACGTGGTTCTGTTCATTTTCTCAGTACTTCTTCCAATCATGAGTACGGACGCTTTTGTAAGGAACATAGAACTTACTTATTGATCTTTGTGATCTTGACATTGCCCCAGTTTATTAGCGTGACCATTTCACCTTCAGACAGCGTGCCAGCATCTGCTCCTTCTATAAACACTTTAGGTGAATACCAAACGTCTTTGTTACCAATGCTGGGATTCTGCACAGTGAACAGAGAAAATTTAATTTTACCTTTAACATCGAAAATAAACTAAAGAGTACAATTTACGAACCCAGCCCCCTTCAAAGTTAAAAGGTGAACAGATAAGGCATTCAAGAAGCTAGTATACCCTCATGCTCCCGTCCAGCTTGACCATATCGGTTCCAAGAGTTTTAGATGTGTGGCAAAAGCAAATATCGTTCTAGAGCAAAATTCATCTGTTATCACAGTGTTCACTATAATCGCACGTTTTATAAGAGTGTGAAGGCGAATTAGATTTCCCACAACTGAAAAAGTTGTTTCAAATCACACCATTTGTTTTATGAAGGATTGGACAGCGTGCCTCTTGTTTTCATTGCAGCTGAACTGCTTCGTTGCTTAACAAAACTAAATACAATCAACTCTGGCTTTATGGACACCCCGAATGAGGCTAAATGAAATTTAGGCAAAGTTCAAAATCAAGCCAATGCTGCCATTTCACCAGGATCAGGTGGGGGGGGGGGGCGGGTCCAGGGAGGTCTGCAGGGGTTTTGCCATGTGCTTTTGCTGGAGTTTGCTCTGCTAGCTTGCTTGCTTTTCCCTCCCTCCCTACCACACTTTTGGGTAAGTATCAATTCCACACACTGACCATAGTTCCCTTTGAGTGTTGTGTTGACATTGGCTTAGAGTTTAACAATACGGAAAACAGCTAAATCCCAAGCAAAAATAGCTTACAGACGTTTGACTGAAATAAATTCCCGCTATTATGGACTCTCGCTATTAAGGACATTAACTCGCGGTACAGAGAATGGCCGCAATAAAGGGAATTGACTGTGCATGTACGCAGCTCTATTTTTCAGGTGAAAAATAGAAGGTTTTAACATTTTAGCCAATAAAAAGTGCGAGTATGTAACTATTATGCCCTAGAAATGGGCAAACTAACAAAAACACGTCAGCAGTGAATCAAGCATGTTATGTTTATGAATAATACTGGTAAGGAATGATTTCAGTGGATGACATGCAAATTAATATTTTCTGATCAATACATGAAACAAACCTTGGGGTGCAAAGGGCATTCTTTCATTTCTTCTTTGGCTTCAGGAATGAAGATAGGAACCATCTCGTCTTTTTGAAGAGCTGTGTACCTTGGAGCTACGGGATCGATGACCTGAGAAAACCACAGGTAAAAAAATAAGATACAAAATACCAACTTTAATAAAAAGTAACCATGAGGACGTAAAGGGACAATTATTTCAGATTTGAAAACAAAAATTAACCTTTTTTCTTATTTGAAATAACTTAACTAGTACAAGGATTCATCACTGTATGTGACTTTTCTTTCTGGCGTGAACTGTTTAACAGGGGCACCCGACGGTTCATTTCGGTGGATGTCTGTTCGGAAGGCCATAATAGACCTTTATCACACGGCGGCCATGTTGAGTCTCAGGAGAATAAAAGCTTCGTTTTTGCACGGCAAGCCTCGCACTGAATTCGCGTCTGGCCGAGTCTTGCCGTGCGAAAACAAAGCTTTTTATTCCCCCAAGACTCAACATGGCCGCCATGTGATAAGGGTCTATTGCCTCAGAAATTTAGATTTAGTTTAGTCGTAAAGAAAACCTAAAGTTTTCTTCAGTAAAATTTCGTTACAATGGAAAACTAATTCCTTTAGTTTTCAAAGGGGCAAATGTGTCGTTAATGTGAAAAAAATGAGCTAGCATTTTCGTAACTGAAATCAACAACAGCTAGTAAATTCGGGGAATGAAATTCTGTTTCCTAAAACTTTCTGCAGCTTAAATTTTCAACTAAAGCATCCAAGCAGGTCAAAGACAAACTGCATTAGCTTACACAAATATGTCTTTAAAATGACACAAAACGATCTCGGAACACAGGAGACATTTTGTTTTAAGTATTTTGCAAAAATGTTTCGTCGGGTGCTCCTGATCTTTCAGTCCGTTACGCAGGACAAGATGGACAATTTTGATTCACCACATAAACTAATGACACCTCCTTTTATCTTTCTGGACATGTCTCTGGTAAGAAGGAAAGCATTTCTTTAACCCAATTCAACGAAACGCTGCAAAACAACGAGTGAAGTACATACAAGTGTAACATTCCAGTTGCTTACAAACCTTTTTGTTGAGAGCCCAAATTTTATCCCATTCCATGTGTACATTTGCTTTTGACGAGCCCTAAGTGGAAATTTATACAAATACACATAAACACTATAAAAGCTTCTGAAATAATTATGAAAGGCTCACAGGCTTAACTGACTCAAACAGTATGGAATTGGCTGCTACTGGATTTTACTTTTAAGGTAAAAAAGGACTTGTAACCTTTTAAGACATTGACTTAGACGTCCAGTCTGTGCAATCACTCCCAGATATTACACCGTTTACAAATGTTATTAGGTTTTCATATTCAATACACAAATTTCATTTTATCTTTTAATCCAGTTCTCTTACTTCTAAATTTCACGTAACATTTGAAATGCGTTTTTATTTTAATTTTTTATCTTGTAGTTTTTACCTCATAGTTTACACGACCCCACAAGTATTTTCATGCTTTAATTAAATCAGATAGGATGTGTTGTTGTTGTTGTTGTACTGATGTTTGAGTGTTTATCTCACCTGTAACACAATGAACTCCCTCAATCCCTCAACAGTCATGCCGCGCCTCAGAACTCCACGAACCGTTGGGAATCTAGGATCATCCCTAATAATTACAAGAAAACAGGAAATCAACTGAAGAAAACTGAAGCTTCCATATCATTTCGCATGCTACAAAATAATTAATAATAGAAAGGTAAACGTCAAAATATGAATACACTAGCCCTGAGAGTGGTAATCAAATCTCAGTAGGTATATTGCGGCTCTCAAAATGCACAATCCCTTTGTTTGAAACAAGCATGGCCAATTACAGTGTATGTGCGGGAATGAATGCACGTACAAAGTTATGATTTCTCCACATTTTCATAGTTTTCACAGTTAATGAGTTGACGAGAACTGCGAATGTTGTGAAAACTGCACCGTAATGAAAATTCATTAAATTTGTAATTACCGCAGGTTTCTTAGTCCTTGTCTACTTCTGTGCAATATAACTTAGAAGAAAGGGACTTTCTGAATAATATTCCTTAAGTTTACTTCAATGGACTTTCTGTTGTAAACCTTCGTAAAGGTTGCCAATTTTTTTGGGCAAAAATTTGTAGATTTTGCAATTTTATCTCTAGCTGCATTCAATCCTTGCCAAAACTTACATGTATGATCATGAAGTACAGACCGGCTCTTGTTTCATGTTGTTATATTCAATTCACACAAGTTTCATCAGGCAGTTGTACAAGGTCCTTTCCAGATCATAAAACCCCTTTTCCCCTTGAATTTTATCTTGTTGCCATGTAAACTTTCACTCAGGCAATTGAAGTGCGCACAGAATGAATTGGTAACAGGCATTTTACTCTCCGTTCTCTTCTCGGCTCAAGTTAACAATCATTTTTGGCCAACTGAGTGCGATTCATAGAGAAAGGAACCCTTAGCACTTACTTACAGTCATGTTAGTGTATGAATTCTAGTTAGGCCTCAATGCAAGCGTGTTCCACACTGCTGTTGCTCTGAGCAACTGTCCTTTGGCATATATTCTAAATTGTGGCGTTGCAGGATTGCCGCAAATAAAAATGAAGCACTGAGAAACACTCCAATACTTTTATTCATTTTTCGTCAGTACCTTGTTCCGTTATTACATGGTCTAAAACGCTGTGATGTATATTTCTCCGCTGTTACCTTGTTACGTTATTACATGGTCTAAATTGCTGCAACGTATATTTCTCCGCTGTTACCTTGTTACGTTATTACATGGTCTAAATTGCGGCAACGTATATTTCTCCGCTGTTCCCTCGTTACGTTATTACATGGTCTAAATTGCTGCAACGTATATTTCTCCGCTGTTACCTTGTTACGTTATTACGTGGTCGAAATTGCTGCAACTAAGCAACGTATATTTCTCCGCTACCTTGTTACATTTTTACGTCGTCTAAAACACTCCAATACCTTTATTCATTTTCCCCAGTACCTTGTGAATTATATATGTCTCCGCTGTCTAGGCCGCTGTCATGTGTCATGTGCATTTTTTACCAAACTTTACGTTAATATTACAAATGTTCCTCTGTCGGCAAAATGTGATGCGAACGGTTTTCGACGCCATTTTGACGGATAGGCAAACAGGCTCGAAATAACAGTGTTTGTATGGAAATCCGATGTCAATAATTTTCATAAAACATCGCTTCGGAAAAATTCATGAATTGGAAACTTTTGGCACTAGGAAAAGGATTTTAAGAAAAAACTTAGAGGGATGTAGCTGTGCCAGAAAGCGTCCAGTCGTGTTTTGAACTTTCCATACATTTCCCTGTATTTTTTTTCCCGCGAGCTATTTTAGAGCATTTCACGGTTGGTTCGCTTTACAGACAAACGTACGGAAAAAATCAAAACACGGCTGGACGCTTTCTGGCACAGCTACATCCCTCCATTTTTTTCTTAAAATCCTTTTCCTAGTGCTAAAAGTTTCCAATTCATGAATTTTTCAGAAGCGATGTTTTATGAAAACTATTTGACATCGGATTTCCATACAAACACTGTTATTTCAAGCCTGTTTGCCTACTCGTCAAAATGGCGTCGAAAACCGTGATAAGGCCTATTGCACAGAAATGTTGACGACCTTCTGCTTCAGCAAACAAGCCATAACCAGGGAATCAAAAAGTCAGGATACGACTATTCTAACACAACAGAAAAACAAACCGGCTTGGAAAGCCTTATTTCGTTACTACGAGTAATAAGCAGAAATGAAGAAAAGGCGGTTCCTAAAGCGGGCAGCATATGAACCAACTTATGTTGAATTTTGCTGGCTCGATATTTTGGCCTTGTTTTTCTCAAAAACTAAGCAGAGTAATGTTCTCTGGCTAAATTGAAGGCTGCACGCAGAAATGGGGAAACGTTTAAGCAAAAAAAAAAAAAGGCCTAAAATTTAACTCAAGCTGGTTATGCTCTCAGCCATTCATATAAATCGGCAAATAAAAACTACAAGGTTTGTTATGTTCCTATCACATGGACGTTTGACAGTTGAATGCCATTTGCAGGCATGATTATATTGGTTTGAAATCATTCTGAAAAACATTACTGGAAATGCTAGACTACAAATTAAATCTACATGTATTTTGAAAGCAGCTCGTAAAAAGTTCCTGATCACATAATTAATTTTAGGGCACCAATTTATCATTAACTCTTGCGTTCTGTCTCAGAAGCTGGGCTGTTTTGGGTTCCTTTTCATGGAAAAAGCCCCCCAAAAATGTCCAAAGGGGGCCTAATGGACCCTCAAAAGCCAATAAAGACTTTAAGAGACCAAGATGGCGGTGCTAACGAAAACGTCTCTTGAAAATATAAGTTCGCGTTTCTTGTACTACTTCACGATTATTCCAATTCATTCAACTTGGTCGATGTAGCTGAGCTATCCAGTAACAGAATAGATGAGAACAGCGTTCAAGATGAGACAGAGACTGAAAAAATTACCATCATGACGTATTAGCGTTATTCTCCACAAAACCTTGAATTTGGTCATTTCATGTTGTTGCTTGGCCGAGTGTGGTGGCGAAATGTACCAAAATTTATAATAATAATAATAATAATAATAATAATAATAATAATAATAATAATAATAATAATAATAATAATAATAATAATAATTATAATATCGTTTTGTGGCATTCTCATTGCCGTCGCCGTGATGGCTTCTTAATAAAACTTCCTAATTTCTAGAATAACACCTGGTCCTTGTTGTGAAAATTTTGGAATCTGTTGCACAGCAAACTATGAGCAGTCTTGGATCAAATAAGGGCTAGCAGCACTGAGGATGTAAAAAGGGGAATTACTACTTACCATCCATCTACGTAGCCCTGATCTACAAGATGGGTCAGCTTTCTCTTGGACATCACTGTATTTTGAAGGGTGAGCCGACTGAATTCATAAATGTATGGCTTTCGAATACCTGTGGAATTGTGCATGCACACATATTAAGAGCCATTGAGAGGTAAGACAAAATGTTTTTACAAAACCTAGGACTTGGCAAATGAGCCAAAAAAATAAAATTTCCTGACTTTTCATGGAAAGTACAAATTCCCAGAAATTCCCTGACATTTCCCCGAAAGGGGGAATTTTGGAAAGGGGGAATTTTGATTGTGATCCAAATAATGGCTCCCAAGAGAACTGGATTTGAGGTGAACAAATTTATTAGTGCCTGCAGTGTTTACCATGTTGAATGTTGTATCTGAAACATGGTTCTGTGGGTATTTTTGTTGGTTTACGCTTAGTAATCAACAATGATTTCTCACACACAACTGGGAGCCATGCCAAGCCGCCTATGCAGCAACCTGACCTTTATTACATCAACAGCACAAATCAATGGCATTACAGCACAAAAAAGAGAGCAGCAACGGCTGAAATTAAGCCTAGATACCTACAAAAAACTCAAAAACCATGCAGGGCGGGTGGGCGGGGCAGGTCAGGCAATGGCGGAAGGCAACAAAAACAACTGAACCCTGAAACGCCATGTGACCTGAAGACCCCCCACACACTCGAACCCATACTCCCCACCGTGTGTGAGAAATACGTTTTCCGCTTCATTCGTTCCTCAGCCAGCGGAAAACCACACTTCTCACACACAACTGGGAGCCATGCCAAGCCGCCTATGCAACAGCACAACGCAAAGAGCGCAGAATTAAAAACACCATTCCTAGAAGTTCAATGTCTTTAAAACTCGCAAGCTACAATGAGATGAAAAAAGGGGGCATTGCAAAAAACAATGTCAGTGTCAACCCTAAATTGACTTAGATACAAGGAGAAGTGAACTCAGCGACTCCTTTACATAATTGTTCCGTGCTTTCTCACTGCGCCAGCCTCCATGTCTCTGAAACAGTCTGTCCGGCACACCAAGAGCAGCAGCCGCTGAGGCCCCTCCCGAACGCAGGCTGTGAATTCCAAATTTAGCTGGGTCAAACCCTTCTTTGAGAAGCTCCTTCTTAATGAGCTCGTTAGCCCGACTGTAAGACATCAGCTCTTTCCTCAGACAGACTCCCCTCTTAGTATTCTGCACACGCCGAAACAATGGTGAGGCTTTAGAATGGTTTCCAACAAATAAAAATTTCTCCAAGATCGCAACTGGACATGGGGGCGTACTGCTACGGGCTATAAAAACCCATGATCCCTCACGAAACTGATCGTTCTTTCGCTTCTCCAGAAAGATGGCCACATGTGCCACCTCAAAATGCAAACTGTCCACTTTCAAACGGTGTAGGTCATCCCATCGTAGAAAACCAAAGAACCCCAGGGAGAACAATGCAGCCAATTGGATGTCAGCAAGACTACCTTTCTCTAGGCGACTGATAACTCTTCGCACCAAGTCAGCAGACAAAGGCTCCTTACGCTTCGGTGGACGAGCAAGAATACGCCGGGCAGCATCAACTGCTTGTTTCACCATAGGATACTCACTTGGTTCCCGGTGGCCACTTTTCTTATGGACCCAACTCACACCATACACTGCTGTATTCACTGAGGATACTGAATGGGACTGCTGGATAAGAGACACAATATATAGAGTAAACACCACAGAGTCTGCTGGCAAATAAGAGGCACTATGCTTCTCAGCCCATGTCTTCCAGGACTTGTATGCACGAAGATAGGTTACTGCTGTCGAGGTGGCTCTGTCCTGCACCAACACTGCTGGTAAAAAACTTGCCAAACGCCTCAGCTCTGGGTCTTCAAAACGATCTGCCTCAAATTCTGCTGGAAGAGTAACCTCTCTCGAAATGGGCTGCACCGCTGCAACACAAGCAATGACAGAAAATTCCATAAGCAGGACAACACCCATGTAACAGAAACCATCAATAACCACAAAAAACAGAATCTGCACTGACACAATCATCTTAGAATGTAATTGCCACAAACTGACAACAACATTACAACTGTAACGCAGGCCATGACAGACGAAAAGCCATAACAGCTCAACAGCTCAAGCCCATAACAGGCTGAGAAACCATAACAGTAGTCCAGAAAAAACTACAATGCCCATAACAGGCTGCGACACTGCTAACAGCAGGTACAACAAAAAATACATGACACATGCCAGGAAAAAATGCCCATAACAGGATGGTAACACGAGTAAAGCAGGTACAATGAACAAGTACAGCCTGAAGCTGGAGAAGTTCCTAGGAGCGGCCTCTCATCAATCTAGACAGGTTGTAACACTCTCAGGATGCTAAGACACGACATGAGCACCACAAAAACATAGCTTCAACGCCAGCAAACAAAAAGATGGCACGCCTGCAGTAAAAACACAGCTTGCTGCCGCCCCTGGAATGAAGAGACCTTCATAAGGTTGGATCCTCAGGGATGCTGTCACAAACTTACGCCAAGAACCATGCTTGGTGATGAGAAGGGGCCACCAAGGCGCAGAATGCCACTCTGGGACCAGGAGTGTTCCATCTTCATGTCCTTCATGCATATGGCGCAATACACGAGGCACCAGGTACGGTGGAGGAAAGAGCCAATTGAAATCTCCCGCCCATGAAACAGTAAAAGCATCAACAGCTTCGCAATCAGGATTGAGGAATCGGCTACAAAATCTGTCCAGCTGCTTAGTCTTCACACTGGCAAAACGATCAATAGTGTGAGGGCCCCAACAGCTATCCAAGCGAGCAAACCACAAAGGATCAAGCATATAATCATTACAATCTTCAATCCGTGATAACTCATCAGCCTCCTTGTTAAAATCTCTGCTGATCCATTCCACAACCAAACGAATGTCAAATGACCGACATAACTTGAAGATGTTCACTGCCTCATTATGAAGGACAGCTTTGCGGCTGCCCGCGGAAAGAATGATCTCAGTGTTTTTGTTATCAGTCCTGTGCAGAACCTCCTTCCCTCTCAGCTGAGGAGCAAACGATTGCAAGACAAGGCTAGTAGCCCTAAGTTCCCTGAAGGTGGAGCTCATTTTACTCTCTTCAGCTGACCAGTTCCCCACTGCGGCCTGTCCCCCGAGTTGTACAGCAAAACCCCCCCAGCCCGAATCACTGGCATCCGAGTAGGTCAAAACCTCAGGCTTTGGGCTAGGAGACCAAATAGGACCACCAGCATTATGAAAATTCTTTTGCCAGAAAAGAACTTCTCCCTGTGCGTCTGCAGATAACCGAAAGGGGGTGTCCCAGGTAACTATGTGCAGGATATCACGATATAAACTCCGCGTCCACAGGCGTACCACTGGACCCAAAGCCAAACTCATAGAGGCCAGCAACCCCGTAAACCGTGCTACCTTGCGGGCAGACACAACAAAACTATGAGCTAGAATATCCTGTAGAACTTGCAGAAAAGCATCCACCCTCCTCTGCGGAACTTGGAAAGTCCCCATCCGTAAATTCAAAACATAACCCAGTAACTCCCCTGACTGCACTGGCACCCATTGGCTTTTCTCATCATTTGCCACAAACCCACTACGCTGCACATCATGTCGTACCAAATCCGAAACCCTCTGCGCTTCATAAAAATCAGAATCCGCACCGGCACCATCATCCAAATAAGTAAATATACGAATGCCCTGACTCCTCCAATGCTTTGTAAGGGCCTTCTGGATTTTTGTAAAGACAAAGGGACCCACTGAAAGGCCAAAAGGAAGAACAGTAAACTTGAAGTACTTAAGGGAGCCATTAACCATCCAAGAGCAGCCGAGGAATTTAGTGTGCTCCGGAAAAATGTCCACATGGTGATAACCGCTGGTGTAGTCAAACTTGAAGAACCAATCATCTTGATGGAACAAATCAGCTGCAGTGCGTATGTCCTCATATTTGAACTTGCAAGAACGGAGATGTTGATTAACATAACGCAAGTCCACAATAAGCCTACGTTTTCCCGAACTGTTTGTAGCGACGCCCAGTGGGTTACACACCAGCAAGTCTCCAACATTAACCTCAATCAGAGCACCTGACATTAGCAACTTAGAGATCTCAGAAGACACAAACTCCATATTACATAACGTACTATCATGATTACGAAAAAACTTCTTCGAAGGTAAATCAACAAACGGCAAACAATAACCTTCGCCAATGACTTTCAGCAACCAGCTACTTGCTCCGATACCACGCCAAAAATCAATGTTTTGACGTAAACGGCCTTTAACCACAACGCAACTATGAACAACGTTTTCAAATACGACACTTTCACTGGTAATATGCGAGGAATCCATACTCGTTTCACCCGCGTATAAAAAATCATCATTCCCGTAGAACGGAACACTACTGGGCTGGCTGTTGGTAATTGCTTGAGGTTTGTCCAGCTGATCCTGCTCCGTTGAAAACATTGGCGGCACGGCAGTCTCTAGCGAAGTGTCCCGGCTTGAAGCAACGAAAACAAACAGACCGCCCATCCCGGGACTGATTCTGCTTTCCCGCCACAAATGGCGAAAGCGCACTCGTACTATTTCGGTCGAGGATAACCCTCCTATCCGAAGAACGCGGAATCACTCCTTTCGGTTTCGCAACTTTAGAAGAAGAATATCGTTTCTTCTCCTCCCTCAATTGTTTACTCTCCTTTATAGCCTTTCGAATTTTCTTTTCGTCATCTGAATCACTGGCGAGCGGATCGGCGGTGTAACAAGCGACTGTGTCCCATCCATATTTCTCAGCAAGAAGAATATGTTTGTTCCGCTCCACAAGTAACTCCTTACCTTCCGTAAGTTTACGCGTACGTTCTTCGTTGTCGTCAGCCTCCAGGGCCTCGTCAATTTTATCCATCACATCTCTGTTGAGAAAATACTGCTTCTTGTTCCCGGCAAAACGGAACTCGGGATCCGCTGCACGAGGCTGTTGATTCTTTTGTGATTTCGCACTCGACAACTCGCCCTGAAGCCGTTTAAGCTCGGCTGCGTTTTCCTGCTGTTGTTTTAGAAGCTCTTTAGCCCACTCTGGAGGACCGGACGGCGAGTGAGAGTGTGATCGCGAACGAGAATGGGGAATCACGAGACGAATCACCGCGTTCAGCTCCAGCATCTCTTCCATCTCTCGGCCGACCGCTCGGACTACGGTTGTACGGCTGTAGTCTTTTCACAGCACGAGATTTTGTGCGTGAACTTTCCTTCGCCATCGAACAAGAGAAAAAACGGCCAACACCAGAACAAAGGAATACTAAAACTGCTTAGCGAAAATCAGGTCAGGCAATGGCGGAAGGCAACAAAAACAACTGAACCCTGAAACGCCATGTGACCTGAAGACCCCCCACACACTCGAACCCATACTCCCCGCCGTGTGTGAGAAATACGTTTTCCGCTTCATTCGTTCCTCAGCCAGCGGAAAACCACACTTAAGGGCCGTTTACACGACCGAAAAAATTGGAACGGCTCGGATAAAAAGACGAACGGCTCCGACAAAATTTGACGTGTAAACGGTACTTGACCCGTTCTAGTCTTATCCGTTCCGTTCCTAAAAAGGTCCATAGGCGGCTATGGACCCTTTCGGAACGGAACCGATAAAAAACGGTTCCGTACCCACATTTTTGTCTTCTTTTTAACGTGTAAACGCTCGCCCTTTTTTCGGTACCGTTCTGTTACGTTTTTTCTGAGCCCGTAGTACTCCACGTCAGTTGTTTATCATACCAATGATCGTCAGAGTAAGGGCTGTATGCAAGATCAAACCAAGCGCTTGTTCTTGAAATTTGCCACAAGCTCCGTTCGACTGTGAAGTGCGATACAAGGGCTGTTAATAGGAGAACCGTAAGCCTTGTTTTTCTCTAATTCGGTACATTCTCTCAGAAGCATTTCTTTGAGGAATCACTCGCGCTGTCAAACATGAATTTCGTGTTCTCTTCTTCAGAAGAAACCAGAAAAGTGCTTGTAAATCTGTGATATTCGGAGATACGCACAGTGTACTGTATGTGTAAGCTCATTTGAACAACTAATCGAAGCAGTCTTGTTTAATTATTGCGGGCTCTATCGTTACCGGTCTCGAAGAAAACAACGTGTAAACGGTCTAGTACCCGTTCCAAGGGGCTCTCAAGTACCGTGCCTTTTTCTGTTAGGTATAGTACAGAATTTGTACGTGTAAACGGGAGTTTTCGTCTGGAACCGGTACTTGTTTCTAACCGGGCCGTTCGTTCTCTTTTAACGTGTAAACGGGCCTTTAAATAACATATACAGTACAGGCAAAAACTAGGACTAAGACTTTTCTTTCGTTAGTTTTTGCCTGTATATGTTTATGCTTAGTGTTCGAGAAAAACAAAGCCAAAATATCAAGTTGCAAAATTCGACATACGGTAAAGACAGTTTACTCTAAGCCCTTCAATTATGTGATCTATTAAGCTTTCAATTTTCCTTACAGTAAAACGACAGGATAAACAAAATTATAAGAATGTCAAGGAAGATCAGCTCACCCAGCTGCTCGATAAACCAGTAGTACTGAGGATCACGGTCATGATACTCTGTGGTCCTGAGTGCGTGCGTGACTCCTTCGACACTGTCCACAATGGGGCAGGCAAAATCATAAGTTGGATACACCCTGTTGACAAAGAAAGACAGTTGTTCTAGCTATATGACAGATAGTGAAAGAGGCATCTGGATACACTATTATTTTTTTTAATTGGGAAGCTTTCCCTTCATTGAGGAAGGGGAAGCAATACAATACAATTATTGTAAAATTGTATTGCTTCCCCTTCCTCAATCCCTTAAGGGTTTTTCAGAACTAATTGACAATAATTATGCAGTTCCAAAAAATATTCATCCCACCCCCCCCCCCCCCATCCCCACGGAATGGATTAATTTTCTCTAAGATCCCCCTCCACCTCTCTGAGAAATTCCTGTTTAGTTTCATGCTGTCATTAAATGTTTTGGCTTTTGAGGGCCTGCTTCCCTTAACAGCGATATCATCAACTCCAATTCAATTTGCTCTTTTAAGAAAGACCTTCAGAATTCAATAATGAAAATCTATGAATAACACGTGATTTTCAAGCTTATTACTTTTATCTATTTAACATCCTTACGCCATGTAACTAACTTAATTAATTATAAATCTAGTCACCTTAGTTTAATTGTTTCTTTAGTTTCTTTTTGGTCTCCTTGCCACTTTTTCTTTGTAACTTCATTTAAATTAAATACTGTGTTGTCTTTGTAATTTCTTTGTGTGGCAAAATAAATTTAAAAAAATTCCAATCCCTTCTGTCCTGGGGGAGAGGGGGGGGGGGGATCCCTAGATATTTTCTGGAACTAATGCCATCTAGAGTATAACAAGTTCCTAAGTTGCTTTGTGCTACACAAGTTGAAATCTGCAGTGACAAGCCTACACAGTGACAAAACAAGAACAAATTAATCAGAACAAATGTGCAGCTCTATTTCAATAATTAAGACATACTTGTATTTCAATCCAGTTCGCACATGCTCCTCTGGTTTGCATCTGTATATCGTTGGATCTCTCAGGCAGCCATTTTCAGACTGGTAATCTAGTTTAGCCCTCAGGGCAAATCTCTGGCCATATTCTGTTCCTTTCTTCATCTCTTCCCAGATTTCTAGGTTCTTCTCAACAGCTGCGAAAAGAAATGCATATCAGCTATAGAATGCTGACTAGTTATGCTTAATTGCAGGCAAGTCTACAGTAAGACAAGCTTTGAGCATTCCTTGCCTTCCTTCCCTTTATATTGCAAAATTTATGTTTTCCTATCACCAACGTTTGCTGCCCTCGCCCTTTTTAAATTTATTTCTGACTGGTGGTCAAATTCATAATTATGATACTAGAACCTCAGCTCATTTTCAAACTCACACCTGCCGAACTAATATCAAGCAACTTACTATACTCTTTAGAGGGCCAAAAATATGGAATGCTTTGCCATTATTAATTAGCTATCCACCTTCAAAAGAAAGCTTCTTGATTTCCTCAGTTAATTGTATGAAACGTCCGACTCTGTTATGTCTTTATAGTCTTACCACCATATGTTAAAAAATCTAAATACAATGTCTTTACTAGTCTTACAGTCCTAACATATCTCCGAGGAGACCTCTCAGTATAAGCCCGGGGGTTTCTTGAGGTCTCCTCGTCACTTCTTACTTCTTCTTTTACTATTATTATTCACTGTAAACTTATGTAAGATCCTAGTCTATTATTCACTGTAACTTTCTATGAATGTATGTTGAGGTGAATAAATAAATAAAATAAATAAATAAATAAATAAATAAATAAATAAATAAAATAAACCAACATCTGGTTCTCAAAAATAATAAATCCCTATCTAGATGAAGATCAACAGGTAACTCAGAGAAAACCTAGCAAAACTGCCAGGTAACCAGAGTGATCATTAGTAGCTGAAAACCAGATATTACATGTATGGCTGCCAAACACAAAACAAAAGCAGGTAGGGAAGACTTTCTTTAGTCTATAGCTGGCTACTTTTCTTATTAAGCTATCCCCTGGGGTAGCCTCTACAAAACTTGCTGAGCTTGGCTTCACATGTGGTATTGATTTGTATTTAGATTTATTTACTCACTCATTCTTCGTAAAAAATCCTTCATTATATCATGCAATGATTATCTGTTCAGTCAATGAACTCACAGTTGTCGCGGTTAACAGATTTTATACGCTGTTCCCTCTCCTCCTTCATCTTGTCGGCAGGAGTGTCATCAGCAAAGGCTTTGCCTTCCCTGATCATCTTCTCAGCGTAATCCATGATCGTATCAAAGTGGTCTGAAGTATGTGTGAAGAGATCTGGTTTGACTTTCAGCATTTTGAGATCCTCAAGAATGACCTTCTCAAACTCGGCATTTTCCTTTGCAGGGTTTGTGTCGTCAAATCTCATGATCATTTTACCCTCGTACATGTTCTTGTAGTACTGGTTTAACAAAGCTGCCTTGGCATGACCAATGTGAAGGTATCTACATGTAAAAATTAATGAGACAAGTATAGACATGTGAGGTTATCACTAACATTATTACACACCTTTCAATAACATGCAGTCTTTGAAGCTCAAGACTCAACTAACTGTTATGTCTTACACTGCTGTCAATCAGAGTTGCAGACCTCTTAGGAAACAGGAAGGTTTGGTTCAATGGGGTCAAAAGCTCAATCATGTTCATATGTGGTGATTGGCGGATTTCAATGCACTTTGTCAGTTTTGTATTTTTTTGGTCAGTCAATTGTCGCTGTAATAATTATGACTGACAGCAGTTAAACATGCAAATCATTAGCTGGATTTTGAAGTTCAGTGTTCGCATGAAATTGAAACCAAGATGGCAAACTTTAAATTTGAACATCAGTGTTTCAGTCTACTTTCAACAGCAAGAGGGGATGAGGAATTTTAAAGGGGTCAATAAAGTGTTGGTGTTGGTTTCTTCACATGTACACTGTATCTTTTTCAAAATGTTTACCTGATTTTAGTTTGCCAACTGAGAAGTCAGCTATGTCAAGTTTTCGACCAAAGACCCTTCTTTCACAGGTTACTGAAACACAGGGCCATGAATTTAAGACAACGTTTGTCCAGGATGATCATGGTACATGTACTGATTTACCATTGACATCTTAATTACATGTAGCTTTCAGTGATGGCAGAACATTTACCATGATGATCCTTCTTTCTTTCTTTTTCCTGAGATTGAACATCAAGAATGATTGTACTCTCTTAATACTAAACTCTAAACTAGATATTAATTACCCGCTCGCTTCAGGTGGAAATCGTGTGACAACATTTCCTTGTGTTGCTCCTGGCAGATGCACATATTTGCCTTCTGACTTCATCTTTGTCTAAGACAGAACAAAAACAATCGTCACACAACATATGTGATTAAAAACTGCATCATTGTATAATGCAATTCCAGGGATTTGATTGGCTTAGCCACCATGGTATATGAGCCATTATACCATGCCCTATAAATAGTGACCATTAAATTGCCTTCTGGTCGTTCTTGCAAAGTGAAATCAGCAAGATCTACCAATATTTCTTGACTGTTTGTAATAAAACAGTAATTATTTATTCCACTCGCACTTGTTAGATATAAGATGATTATAGCCAACTTGCTCATTGGCTATCTATCATCTGATATCCAATGCACGCTCGTGGAATAACTGTTAATTATAATAATGACAGCTGTCGCTGGCTGATTTCATAAAATGCTAATTCTGTGTTTGTCGTTAACCCATTGAATTCTTTTGTTTTATTTCACAATACCACACAAAGAGAACTTACGACGATGATTAACAATGGTAAAAACGTGCACATTTAGATGCGTCTAAAAATACATGCATACATGTTTTTGCTGCGTATAAAACGTGTCGGGATAGTTCGCTTAATTTTGGCCTGCACTGTAGCTTATTTACATGCACGATAGGTGACCAATGAATGGAAAGAATGAAAAAAGAACAAACAAATAAATGCCAGCCCTATCTAATTAAGTGCGCAAAAGTTTCAGAGACAAGGCCAACAACTTTACTGTCCAATCATGACAGAGCCAGCATGTCGCCACCATTAAAGCCTTGGTTGGAATTTAAACCAGAATTTGCACCTCCATTTTTCAAACAGTAGCAGGTTGAACCCAAACAACAGTCTGTACTTTTGGAAATGAAGAGGATTTACTTAATAAGCATGTACAGTGCAAGTTCAGACTTGCTCCTTTTTATAATATTTTATTACCATCATATTAAATTCATTCCACTTACCCCCAACTGACTTCCACTATCACTGGCTTGGCTTGGAAGCTTATCAGACACATGGCAGAATGGTGGTTGAGCACCACAGAATGTCAACCAGCGAGCGACATGCTCAAAGGAGCTACCAGGTTTGATCAGGTTTTCAATCTTACCACCCACTGAAACAAACATAAAATTATGACTCACAATAATTTTATTATTACAGTGAACAAAATTTTAGACTTTTCAAGTGCATGGTTATTAACTATGAACAATATTGTCCTGTGGTACTTTTGAGTCTGCAATAATATCAATTCCACTGCACAACAGTGTGACAGTTGAAAATTAATGAAATCGATTGAAAAGTAAGTTAATTTGTACTTACTGTACATGTATGTAAGATTCGTTGTATTTCAGATCAAGTGTCTGAATAATCAACAACAACAACAATTTATTTGAAATGGATTGGATTGTCCCTTTCATCTCTTTGTTACTTCTTGATTCACCATTGACAGCTACTCCACTTTTTCAAGCCATTTGGCTTACAATATCAACAAAAATTATCAAGATTTGATGGCTGACCATGACATCTAGAGACTTTAATTAGACAATTATTTAGTTACTACATGTAACTAAACAAACCTTTCAATGCTCCCCACACTGCAAAGTCGGCTAATGTCACAGAGTGTCCAACAAGAAAAGCAACTGGTGCAAGACTTTTGTTCAAGCGATGGAGAGCATTGTTGACATCACTGGCATTTTCCAAAGAGTTCACGCTAAATTCCAACCAATGGTCAACCTGCAAAACAAAAGATACAAACCCTTAATTTAACCCCTAATATCAAAAAACAAATTATCCTACCTTGTCCCCATTCTTTTCTTAATGTAAAAGTACTCTGGAGAAGTTATTAAAATATCAAGAAAATTTACCTTGGGTGATCATATCCTTAATTCTCATGAGCTCAGGGGTTGAATTAGCATTGATATTACAGGAGAAATTTGATCCTGATTACCGTTAGGGCTTGAAGTGTTAATATAATGTACTAATTAGCTGAATGGGAGGGTCATCCAGAAAAATTCTTGGCAGAAAGATGTTATAGTGTATGGTTGTCTAAGTACTTACATCTAACTTGTCATGGGCACCTGTAAATCATGCTACCTGAAAACATACCTGCTGCAGGGAGAATTGAACCATTGGCATACTAACGTTGAAGCTGCAATAACAGATTGCTATAGAGTCCTTAAGTGTGACGTCACAACTATTTGATTTTTTTAAATTATGGGATTTTTTCATATGATTGGAAAGAGCATGATGAAAAATGCCTACTTGCCAAAAATCAGCATCTTATTGCGATTTGGGGTCAAGATATTAGCTCTGTTACGCCCCGATGACTCCATACAAATCCTTCTAATTTTGCCTCACTTCCAAACGTTTGGTTTGGTTAATGATAAAGATATACAGGGGCACATACATACATGTGTGATATCCTGTATGTACAGTGTATATCTGGTTGATGCCCTTGCTGTCCTTGTATTAAGGATTTATGATCACCCAAGTTGAATTTACTTTTATAAGAAAAGTATGGGCACAAGATAGGAGAATTTGTTCTTTGATATTAGGGGTTATTAAGGGTTAAAGACCAACTCCTTAATGTAACTGAATAATGTGGATCATGATACTCAGGATTTCTACATATAACTTACCTCTGATGCCTGAAGTGGGTTCTTTCCATACAGACCCAGCATTGGATATGACCGGGCGATATATCGTGCTATTGAATGGTCACTGGTCAGAGTCAGCTCTCTGCAAAATAAGCATGGAAGCATGATTTCAACAAAAATCTACGAATCAAGACAATGCTGCCACCAAAGGCCAGATAATGGTCTTGTTGACGAAGTGGAGGAGCAAGTTAAAAATTAAAAAGAGTTTGCCTGAGATTAAGACAGCTAGGGCATAAGACCAGACAGTAACCTTGCTTATATATAATTTCTACAGAATTGTACCAGTAATCCCTTGCATTGGTATGTTAACAGAATAAGAACATTAGGGACTGGTCATAAAGTACCGGGGGGGGTGGGCTGGAAAAATTCATTTTTACGAAGGCTAGTTTTGTGTGACCCACCCTCATATTTTTGCAGAATAATGCATGGCCCACCCATATTTTTCAGGTAAAAAATGAAATGACCCACCCCTAGTAAATAAAGGTAAGACTATACATAAAACTAGACAAATTAGAGGACAAGTATGATAGAGGAAGGAGCACACATGCACAAAGTCTTGTTTTTGAAGTTTATCATTGCATGAGATCTATTTTTGTTGAAATACCTGAAATGATTTTGAGAAGATAATGTGCATCTAATATGTATCATTAATAACCACATGGAATCATAGTTGTTCATTTTAATGGATGCGAGTGAACTTGCCCTTTTCTTGATAGAATGTGTAGTTCCAGAAAATATCCTTACCCCACCCATGGAGGGAATTCAAGATTCTGGAGGGGATGGTGGTAAGAGAAAGAACAAAATTACAGAGATTGTATGAAAGAAACTTGGAAGTTCCTGGCGGTAGGGCGTCCTTTTATAAATTCCCTCTGTGATGGGGGATGGATATTTTCTGAAACTACACAATTATAATTTGTGCTTTTACTGTTAATACATTTCAAAGTTTTACTGGCAAAAGGCACCATTTGATGCAAAACATGTGCAAAAATATTATGTGCCCCACCCCTTTAATGATGCATGGTTTTTGCTAGCCCACCCCTTTTTACATGCATGAAAACAGTGACCCACCCCCCCCTTTTTTTCCAGCCCACCCCCCCCTGTACTTTATGACCAGTCCCTTATGTAAAGGATCAGCAGCATAGCAATCAATTTAAAAGATATGATGAAAGGATAGGTATCTGACACTCTTAATTGAATTACTTCAACTTCCACACCGAATTGGTCCTATTACCATTATTGTTCAACACTACTTTGATAACAAACCACAGTTTTATTGCAGAGCAAGATAATTGCCCACCAGTGATGATTGATGTACTGTGAATTGTATTAAGTTTCTACTCTAAACTCCATAATTAGTCAACTTACTCAGATATCTTGAGTGAAGTATTGTCGCCCCATTCTAACTGCACAGGACATGTGTCTTTCAAGTGCTCCACAGTAAGAAGGGTTACTGTAATGAAAACATTAAGTATGCTCAGCAAACTGTCAAATAAACTCTTCCCTTAACATAAAGTCTACATCCAATCCAACATGTTAAAACAAGCTGGATGGTGGTGGTTTTGGCAATTAATTAGGGACACACTCCCTTGGTGCGGTCCCCTTGCATAGTTTAATTTTGCCCTATCAAGTTTCTTCATTCGGTTATATAGTACTGCAGTGTTGCTCAAAGGTCAGTTGCGGTCTCTCTTTGCTAGGTTTTGGGCCTACACACTGCTCAACAATGGAGATCTCTAGTGACCAGTAGGCTCAACTAGAAAATAATGTTGCAGTATCACATAAGATTGCTGCAAATCTTTCCCATTTTACCTGCACATAAGGAAATGTGTTAAGGAAGCAACTTTCCAGAAGCTAAAAACATTCATTTTTACCTTCAAGCTGTAAATTAACATATTTGTGCTATGTATTTCTTTTTTAATGGCCAGAGTACATTGATTTGCGATTGGTTTAAGTTCTTACATTTTAACACACAACCCTACAAGCTGCAGAGCTTTAAGTTATTATGCGGCGATCAACTCGAAACTTCAACATCCCCCCCCCCCCCCCCCGGGCAAACCCCGGGCATTTGAACTTTTTAAGATTGGATCGTTCAAATTCCCGCCCCCTCGGTCCAAAATGGTGTTCAAATGCCCTACCTTATCGTCGGATTTGTCTGTCAAATGCCCCTCCTAAAGAACAATCGTTGTCGGCTCCTGTCATGAGTTACTACAAAAATCACAACTTTAACATTGAAACTAACTAGAAATACGTGACTCGCAAAACCTCGCGAAGCTGGGGCTGGGTGGAAAGCCCTCTTTACTCGTATTGTAGCATCGAATGAGGAGATTAAAAGGTTTCTGAACATAGCAACTATTTTGATGAGCATGGTCTTTTCGTAGTTCCACAGGCTAGTTTGCGGTTTGCGGTTAAAAATCTATTTCTGACGAGATGAAATGTACAACGGGCGTGCAATGCTGTCGTGTTCGATGAATTTATTTCCCACGGAAAATTATTTTACCGCGGCCACAAAACGTGTAATTTCTTCAATGCAATCTTTCACAAAAAAGATTTCTGGAAGAAAGGGAAAAGATTCTGGAGAGATTGATCTGTATCCAGGGAATATTGATTAAATTTTATCCGACACGCAAACTTTCCCGATGTATGCAAATTTTGCTGCAGACGACGCCAGACAACCTGACGTCATTCATACTTTGTTTTTCACCGTTGCTAGGCAATATGCGGACACCTTCACGGAAATATATAAACATACATACATACATACATATATATAAATATATGTTCGGCTCGAATTTTCACGGCTTAGCTCCCGAGCGCGGCCTTCGGCGGGCCTTCGGCCCGACAAATTTATTAACCTCGCTACGCTCGGGCCTTCGGCCCTCGCTTCGCGAGGAATGATTGGAAATTGAATTTATTAAGTCGGAAAATGTCAATCAGCAAGTGTAAGCTGTTCCTAACTCCGAAGCAAAGGTTGTTAAAATGAGTTAGCCGGCTACGTAGACTGCTCGAGTGGCAGGGTATCCTGCAGTTTAAGCCAAAGCGGCGGCTTTTCATTCGACAATTTTTTTTTTTAACTGTTCACTGCTGTTTTATGGCTATTTTAAAAACCTCTGCAGACACAAATGCGGGAGAAAGGCGCAGCTTGACTCATTGAATAAAAAACTACAACTAGAAATACATATTAATCAGTTAGCCGGCTACGTAGAATGTTGTTCGAGTGGCAGGATATTCTGCAATTTAAGCCAAAGCGGTTTTTCATTCGACAGTGTTTATTTCTTTCACCGGATCACTGCGAGACAAAGCCGCAGCTTGACTCATTGTATAAAAAAGCTACATCGTTTATATACAATCTATAAAAATAATTAATATTTAAGCACTCTCACTTTTGAAGACCCTTTTTGGTAAGCTTTTTTTGTAATGCTGTATCTCTTCCTTTAACCTCTTCCATCTCGTCCAAACACGTGTTTATAGCTGTTAGCGACTTCGGCGCCCTCTGAAAAAGCGATTTGAAACCTGACACTTCCGGTTCAATTTTCCCCACCCCACCCACGCAAGGTCAAATTCCCCACCCCCGGGGAGGCCTTACCCGTCAAATTCCCCACTCCCGGGCACAGAAAATAGTCAAATGCCCGGGGTTTGCCCGAGGGGGGGGGGGGATGTTGAAGTTTCGATTTGATCAGCGCATTACCGTGCATACCGTAAATAAAGTCTGTCTGAAACTCATGAATGATGCTAATTCTCAAGAGACCACTTAAAACTTCACTTTGACAGCCCATCAATGGTGAGTGTTGTGACTTCCATTGACCATGCATTCCACTTCGAAAATATTTATGTTGATTTTGTGACGGAAATTGGGATTAGGGACTGGGAGAAATCAGATACATAAATGAGGTGATGCAATACAAGAGCAAATGGTGATATTGTTATTGCATGTACAATAATAAATATTGCAGGATTCATTTCTAGAGAATAACGAAATAGAAGGAAGTAAACTAGATTTATTTCTTCGTCTTTGTCCTCTTTCTCTCGGTGTACATCAATGTCCACCTAAAATAATTTGCGATTGCAAATTGTTCTAGAGTTGAGGTATATATTCTAGCTCCTTCTAGATCTGATCTAGCTGTCTCTTAACACAACTTCCTAAAGAACACTTGCGATCACAGCAAAATTAATTTCCACACATTGTTCACTGAGATCATATTTGCTTCGCTATTGATTGCCGGCCAAGACCCGGAATCAGGATCGATACTATGCAGTGCTTAAGCTTACATTTCTTCTCAAAAGCTAATAACTCAGACGATTTTCTTAAAATTCGTATGATTAATATCAACATCGCCATCAAAAGTAATAACATATTACAAAGATAGTAAGTTTGAGTTTAAATTCCGAACTGTTACCCGCTAAATTCACATTCCAACAATTTGAGATGAAGAAAAATTGGAATCATCCTGCGCGCGAAAACACCTACCTGGAGGAGGGCGAGAGGAACAGACGGTCACAGTTTTCATACCGGTGTTACCAAACTCTGAAGACGTGTTAAAAGAAACAACCATGATTCTACGGCAGCAGATAGAAAAGAACTGACCACCCTTCGCCGGAAAACAACGTGCTAGCATGGGCACATGAATCACCGGTTTCGCGGAATTTGAAGAGCCGACGGTATTTGTGGACTGAGGTCAAGATCTTACTTCATGCTTCTTTTCGTAAAGTGTCTCAGGGTTGAAGTGACGCAATCGAAGCGCAACTGCTGCAACTGGGTCGGTACTACTCCAGCGACTTTACGTACCAGAGCCTTCTTTACTTATTAATATACTTCACTTGCATAGTGTGCTTTACTTGCATGGTATACTTTACTTGATTGGCGTACTTTTACTTGCATGGTATACTTTACTTGCTTGGCCTTCCTTTATTTGCTTAGCCTTAGTGCATTTTTCGTGCGTGGTGTACTTTACTTGATTGGTGTCACTTGCTTGATGTACTTAACTTGTTTGGCCTACTCTTCTTGCTTGGTTTACTTTATTTTCTTGGCCCTCCTTTATTTGCTTAACCTTAGTGCACTTTACTTGCTTAGTGTATTTTTGACTTGCCTGGCGCACTTTACTTGCTTGGCCTTAATTACTTTACTTACTTGGTGCGCACTTTACTTGCTTCGTGCACCTTACTTGTTTGGCCTACTTTATTTGCTTGGCCTACTTTGCTTGGTATACTTTACTTGATTGGTGCACTTTAGTTGCTTGGTGTACTTTACTTCCTTGGTATTACGGGGGTTTTCAACACTAAGAAGAACGGTTTTGGGAGAATGTGGAAAGTGTTCCTAGACTTGAAGATATTGCCGGAAGTCGGGAGAATGGAAAAATTTACCGGGAAACTAAAAATGATTTAAAGATAACCTGCGATCAAGCGCTCTTTTTTTCGGGGGAGCACGAAAGTGTGGCAGCGCGTGAGTCGGCGGTCGGGGAGAAGAATGAAAAAAAAGAACGCCTGATACAATTACTGCACAAGTTGTCTGCCGCCCCTTGTTTGCTCATGCGATGTTATCTTGTGTCATGCTTTTAATGTAAGGCAATCATATTTTACCGGAAATTAATACACCTTGGAAGGCGCTAATTCTCAAAATTCTAAACCTTCCCTTCTCCCGACCGCCGTCTGAAAAAGAAAAAAAGAACGCCTGATCGCAGGTTAATTTAAAGGCAGCACAAAAAAGTTCCGGGAAATTCATTAATTTCGAGCGTTGTGACGTGATTTTGATATAAGTCCTACATATAATGTGTAAACAGCTCTTCTCACGTGTTGTTCATGTGGTTTCGGTCATGATTCCACATTTTGGCCTTAAATTTTTATCCCTGATCACGTGAAAATAAGTTGATCCCAGGGTTCAGCTCAACGCAGAAACTGGGTCGGACAAATGGCGTATAATTGTTGCTTGATTAAACCTGAATAAACTATGGGTCAAAATTAAGTGTCGCTTGAGTTTTTTTTAAACTTAGTCCCACCATTCACGAAACGGAGAATGACTGAATGGGAATTTGACTCCCGTAAGTTCTTCAAGCTATGATTTCCTTTCAGCACAACACTTCCATTTTACTAGTTGACCAACTCGGTTCAGTCGCACATCTAGTCGTAACTAACTATCTGCTTATCCTACTGGTCTGGATTTTTTTTCTGGTTGGGTTAAACTGTGACATAATTGTAAGATATTACCAGCTGTAATTACCAAAAGTGGTCGCGGTCGCTTACGGGAGCTTTTAATTGGAGGAGTTTGGGTGAAAGTTAAAACAGGGTTTCATAGTGTCGGTTTGTAACTAGAGCTGGTCACGGGCTAGAGAGCGATCACAAGGAGAGCTTAGACTGCATTGCTAAAGAGGAGCAGATTTCATTCCTTTTATCTTGAAACCCATTTTTCGAAAGTCCTGACATCTTTTCGGGTCCAACACACATTTTTTAATACGTTCTTTTTTATTGATTGTTGGTGTTGTTAAATTCAAACTTGTTCAGTGTATTCTCTAAAATAAAAAAAAATAGAATTAACCCTTAAAATCAACAAGTAACCAAGCCGACTACGCAAAATACTAGAGACACGAACGACTTCGTACATGCAAAAGGCTTGCCAGAAAAAGACCTCTGCTAGCAGGGTACGTTGAGGGAAATTGTGCACATAAGATAGTTTTTGTGCCCAGTAAGTTAAAGTACTGGAACTTTCAGAGAAGCTGTCCCCAAGTGCTCATTTATTAACACCTGGATATATTTTAAGCCATATACCTGCTAAGACATCATTAGTTTTCAACCTTGCAAACCTGAACCCAAAGCCATAATGGTTATAATCTCCTAATTTTAAAATTCCTTTGGAATAATCTTAAATACTGACAGTACAGAAAAAGGGGGAAATAATTATTATACCCAGTACATTACGAAAATTGAATTAAAAAAAAAACACTACAGTCGACTCCTGATAACTCGAACCCTTGCTAACTCGAACCAATTTTCCTTTCCTTTCAGGTCATTTTCTATATAATTTTACCCTCGATAACTCGAACTCCCGATAACTCGAACCTTTTTCAATTTCCCTTGAAGGTTCGAGTTATCGGGAGTCGACTGTACAGTCGACTCCCGATAACTCGAACCCTCGCTAACTCGAACCTCGCGCTAACTCGAACCAATTTTCCTTTCCTTTCAGGTCATTTTCTATATAATTTTACCCTCAATAACTCGAACTCCCGATAACTCGAACCTTTTCCAATTTCCTTTGAAGGTTCGAGTTATCGGGAGTCGACTGTATTAAAAATTCGAACCCTTCAACGTTTATATACAACTGCAACTTTTGTTGGAAATAATGGCTTTTTAAAGTAACAATTTTTAAATAACATTATTTTGTAAAATTATGTTTTAGTTCAATTATAATGTAGCTACAATCAAGGACAAAAGGTCTTGAGAAAAATGTTACAAAGTATTTAAAATATTAACTACCAATTTAATGTGACTGACCAATGAAGCCACATTTCTCGTTTAAAACCCATCTTACTTACCCCACCCCTTCCCCCCCCAAGACAATGTTGAAACCCACAACTCATTTTCATTACCCGGGTTCAACATTGTAAGGGGGGGGGGGGGGGGGTTGGGGCAGGAAACGGACACTGCTCATTGGCGTGTACCGTTTTTCTGTGCGTAGGGAAACATCGTAAATGCGATTTTGTCCCAACCCGTTTGTCCTTGATTGTAATCTTATTCCAGGTGAATTTTTTTATGTTTATGGAATATTTTCACAATTAAACCAGGAAGCAATGCGACCACTGCTACACCACAAAGCTTGATGACTACTGAGAGTGTAAAAAGTTCATCTAAAGAATTCAACTGTGAAAGAATACAGCCAGTCTGACAGCAAATGAAGTTATATGGCATAAGACCTGCAAAATTAAAACATTGAAAAAATGAATGAGTATGGGAATTGAAAACAATGACCAGTTTAGGTTGGCTAACCCTTTATGCCAGATGCAAACAATACTTGTAATTATAGAAAAGTCTGACATAGCAGCTTTGTAGAATCATCATGGGCTTCACTTTGCAAACTGCGTAATGGCGGACGTGTTTTCGACAGTACTTGGGGAGTTATTTCCAGGTTCAGTAAGCTTTTATAAAGCTTATTTATTGTTATTTTTGCCATAATGAATTCATTAATTGGATTGAAGCATGAAAAGGGAATAAAATTGAAAATTTTCGTTTCGTTGTAAGTAGTCCACTTTAAAACTTTATGTATAAAATCTTATTAAATACCAATTTGCCCCAGATTTGAGTAATTCCTTTATGAGAATTAGACACTGTAATAAACGTTATCAATTAAGAAATTTTCAAACTGATCTAGTACTTCTAAATCCACAATCTAATAGTCTTATGATATGTTATAAAACAACCTTCCTGAAGAGACTAAATTACTACTTAGATCTGGGTAGTTGTTGTGTCATCAGAGCAGTATCTGCAGTTACAACTCAGATGTTACTTTTCTGGGGCGACCAGGGGTGCTGTTGTGAAATGACCTCTGCTTACTTAAAGTAAGCTAAGTTTTCCTGGACAGTGACACTTTACACCAAATCGTCTATAGTAACAACATTCTACTTAATATAACTTTAAAGGCGCAGTGTCACGTAATTGTGATGTCACTTTGAATGGCGACAAAACATATTTGTATGGACGGATTCATAAAAATTATGGCTCAGTTTTGTTGACAACAACCGTACTAGTGCACAGAAACTACATTGATTATCTTTGGCCACGGATAGCCAAGATTGATATGGTTGCAGCTCAAAAAAAAAATTGGCCAATTTTTTCCAGTTCTTCCATTGTGCATGTATTTTGGAGAAATCACTCAAAATTGGATTAAAGTTTGTTCTTCCTTGGAGAATTTTCTCGCTTGACCAAAACAAAGAGAAATCCCTGTGACAATGCCCCTTTAAATGAATGAATCCAAGCTTACCAATTAACACTGAGAAAAAGAACTGGGTGATTGGCACCTCTAACACTGGTGATGCCATGTTCAGGAACCAGTTTGGTGACATAGGAAACAAGCGTAAAAATAACAGAAAGAACAACAAGCTATCAAGGTTCTCTTTCACCTGAAAAAACAAAGAGGAATTACACTTTAAGGACAGTGCCTACTAATACCGAAGTATGTTTGCATGTTTTATCACTATGCAGAAAACACAGATCTTAGCAAGGGCTATTGGAATCCAAAAAGAAAATTGGGGGTAACCACGCATTTTTTAGAGATAATTAAAACAATAATTCTAAAAAGCGCCAAAATTCAAAACAATGTAAGGAATTTTTTCCCAAATTGAAGCTCACTTATCTCTGAAAAATGCATGATTACCGATAATTTTCTTTTCGGATTCCAATAACCCTTGCCAAGATCTGCTCTTCCCGCGTATTTATAAACTGTGCAAAAATATCTCTGCTTTAGCAGGCACCACCGTTAACAAACCCGACTTTCTTGGACCATTGCAAGATGTGCAGAACGCATGCGTAGTAGCTAAAGTAGGCACCATCCTTAATTAACATTACATGTAACACTACCCAACAGACCAGCAGCTGATTTCTCCTTACTATCAAACATGTAGGATCATCAGAATATGAAGGGAATGATTTCCAATAAACCGTCTTGATGTGCAAACAAATTCTCCCAACACTACCATAAGAAATGTACAGAAAACAGTGAAAAGGATATGCATTTTAATAGTAAATTATTTTATTTCAACCAATCATAAACTTGTATATAATGACAGAATTATTTTTATTTGCTTCAAGATCATATCTTCATGTGGTTCTCATATGAAAATCTAAAAAAAGATTCCTTATCAAACTTTCTTCCTGGCATTTTGAGGGGTATAAAAGTCCCAATTCTTTTTACTTCTGGTTGGGTACAATACCGTGCAAAATGGGAGACTGGGGATCGTAGGACTGTCATGCTAGGAACGCTACTCTCGTGATTAAATTTTCTCTGTTCCTAAGTTGTTTTTCGTGTGCAGAGAAGAAAACTGTGTGGATGAAAATACACGTGCTGTATGAATGGGATTGTTGAATACTCAGAATGAAACAACTGAGGAATAAAGAAATCATGAGACTTACAGTGTATAAGCATTCTTGTATTGATGTCACTAGCAGGTGCAAACAAGCTTCCCTGGCATGCTCAGGTGCCTCTTGCGCCATCTGAACATGCCCAGGAAGCCTGTTCGCAGGCTAGCTTTGACATCACAACCCTACTATCCCTACTGTTAACTGCAGCCATTATTGTCTTACCTTACTTTGTAAAGCTTGGACTTTGTTAGGAAAGAACTGTAGCAATAGAACTTTGCCAAATGCTTTGGATAAAAGATAACAAAACATGGCTCCACAACCAGTTAAAAAACACACCAAAGGAAATCCAGCCCAAATACCAAATATTGCACCAGCAAGCAAGTTCTGCAATAAAGAATCAATACACAACACAATATGTTATCCAATGATTTCCCAAAATATTTATTAGAAAATGTGTCTACAAATTTCATCATGCATGATTACAGTGTACATGTATCTCATTACTGAAAGCTGGTTAGCAAGCTCACATGCAAGTTCTGCAATAAACAACGTTGATACACAATACAACATGTTACCTACATGTAATGATGAATTCCCCAACATCAAAAATGTGTCTTTGATTTCATCATGATTATCTCATTAATGAAACGTTAGCTAGCTTGCATGCATTAACTGCTCATACTAGTCAGATCATTTTTTCCTTTCTGCTTTTACATACAAGTAACATCCACAATGACTTAATACCCAATGCATGCAACAGGCCTACAACTTGTAGAAGGTGACACAGTCTGACAAGTTCAGAGCCCTTTTCATTTGTTCATTTATTCATTAAATTTATTTGACTTGCAACAGCATAGCCAGTTGCTGTGGGCCTATATAAGAAATGGAAAAACTTAGACTCTTATAAAACTATAATACAAAAAACTGTAATCAGAAAAAAAAAAAAAAAAACTAAAAAGGCAAGGTATATATAAATACACTTACCATAAAAACAGACCCGGGAATGGCAAATGTCTGTTTATACAAGTATGCACTGCAGAACAGCAAAATAACATATCCAAAATTGTCTTTTCTATACTGCTTCAAAAGGCTTGCTAAAGACTTCAGGTCTTCAAGATCACTTGGGAAATGCAGGTCATTGCTGCAGATATTAAACAAGAATAAATTATTGCCTGTCATTATATTTTTGTCACATTTTTGATTCAGCTGAATTGAATTGATACCACTGTTATTCCCCTTCCAGGACATCATACGAAGGGAATAACAGTGGTTTCAAAAATCCCTAAAATGGTGAAATTACCCCCAAGCACAGTCATAAGAATACACCAGAGGTGAGTCAGTTTTATTCATTTTAATGGATGTAAGTTAAAGTTTAGCATTATTCAAAGTTTGAAATCAACAATATTTCATTTCCCAGACAAAGTCTTATAAAGTGTTAGAATTCTCAACACCTGCCTGTAGTTAACCCGTATACTGCTTGCATTCAAATGTCATCATCCCACTGGTAATTAATCATTGCTCACTCTCTAGTGACATGAACTTGGGCTGCCTGTGGTTTGAAGTAAACTACGGTCCGGTTCAGACCTGTACTTCACATGAGCCAAATCAAGTTCAATGAATTAAGTTCATGTGAAGTATAGAATCTCATCATTACTCGGAATGGCCGATATAGAGCTGTAATTTGGATTGACTCAGCCGTTTTTCTCACCCGGCTGGGAATAATGGCTGTGGACCGGCTTTGATTTAGACATCATACTTCACATGAGCTGAATGAAATGCACAAATTTACCCAAATCTGCAATTTTCTTCAGTCAGTGGATTAATTTTGGCTGAGTTAAGTTCAGCATCTAAATCAATTCAGCTGGAATTAATTAACTTGGGTCGGTCTAAATTAGAATTCAATTCGGCTGATGTGAATGAAGTACAGTAGAACCTCTCCTTACGGACACCTCTATAATACGACACCTCTCTATTGCGGACAGTTCACTGTACTTGCTCCCTGAGAGACCGAAATCCATATAAAGCCTACTTGTCTAAAATGGACACCTCTATAATAAGGACACTTATTCCTGTCCCCTTGGTGTCCATAATAAAGACGTTCGACTGTCTGAACCAGGCCTAAAAGCTCCAATAAGACATATCTGCTTGAAATTCCATATTTAGGTGTGGAAAATGCGTGAGAAAAGGCTAGCAATGCGTGGCAGCGTGAGACAGGTATCAAATGCGTTTGCGGTGACTGAAGGTGACGTCATCATTTCAGATGCGACTGCAGAATCGAAACCGCCGCTGCTGCGATCTAGGTTTGCATAATCTGTCACCTCGTCCCTGGATTCGCAATATATATCAACAATTATCCCAGCAGATGGCCGTTAAGCTTACCTTTCACTTTCGTTCGTTCCTGCAGCGGTGACATTTGAGTTGAAAGGTGGTCTGCACATAGACAACAGCGTCAAGAAAAGAGTTGCTGAAAAAAACGTCGATGCAATTCCCAAAATAGAAAAAAATATTCTCTCCGTCTTGGACATTGTAGTTATCATATTTCCAAGCTCAAATCAGCATTCAAGAAGGTGAAAGAGGAAGTTAAAAGACGAATAAATGCAAGAGTTGTTACTTTTTACGTGTGCATGTATCATAAATCCGACATGTTGCTTTGTAACCTCGTATGTGGCAGTGAGGGGACTAAAACTAACAGTGCGACCACGTGAGAATCAGCTGATTCAGAAACTTGGACATGTTTCGTAAATGAATAAGGGTCGAGATAAGGGGTTTACTTGTAGTTTCTAAAGGACTTGCGGTGCTGCGTCGATGGGGAGTAAGAGCAAATGTTTGGTTTATCAACAGAGTTGATGTCTTAAAGTAAATTGGCCACCGTGAAGAGATTCGAGCCGGCTCGAGCGACGTTTGCCTTGGTATGTGTTTATATCGTGAGCGCAAGAGCAGTGGATGAATTTTGCGAAACCCAAAAAGGTGGAAACAGAGCTTTGCTTCCTCGCCCTAGTCTAGACTTGTTTGTAAGTACAGGAACGTAAACGCGTACCGGGTGGATGGAAGGACATTAATCCTGCACTAATTACATGGAAAATGATACTAATTATAAGGTCGGAGGCCAACAAGAATCTAAAACAACAACACACAACAACACGCCTTATTTAATGAGCGCTTATGTTCCAGTCTCGTTCAATATTTACCATCGGAAGTTCTCATTAAATGAAAATTAAAATGTACTTGTCAATATTCTGGCTTGAAACATCTGCGAGAGTTTTCTTAATTTTTTTTCCGCTTAGCTAAAATTTAACTAGTGTATGGATTTCTTGGTAACACACCCAACTTGCTTTAAGTGTTTTTCAATAAGTTCAAGTTAATTTATTCACACTTATTCAAATTACAATAGACAAGAAAGCATGCGCAAATGTAAGTAACCAAAATAAGTTATTTTTGTGCAGTTTATGTCTTAGCAAGGGCTGTTAGAATCCAAAAAGAAACTTGGGCGTAACCATGCAATTTTCAAAGAAAATTGTCAACAATACAATTCTACAAAACTTTCAAGTACATAACAATGCATAGACTATTTCCGTTCCCTCTTTCTCTATTGACAATTGTCTCTTTCTTTATTTATTTCTCTCTTTCTTTCTTTCTTTCTTTCTTTCTTTCTTTCTTTCTTTCTTTCTTTCTTTCTTTCTTTCTTTCCTTTTTCAAACTGAAGAAGCTTTTAAGCTTAGATTATCACCATCTAATCATAAGATGAACTCTAATCTAGATTCTTTAATCCAATAAGCGTGATAAAAATCTGGTATCTGTTTCTCTTCAGAATTGCTGACCAGGCAGAAAAGGGAAATTGATTATCAACTATCAGGGATCTATCTTGACCGATCATTTTTCATTCTAGGCACTAAATAAACATTAAAAGAAATAAGTATCAGTTAAACTGTGTTCAGATTACCACGAGCATAGGGTTGCAATTAGACTGCCAAACAGTCTGTATTCCTCCAATGGTCCGTCTTAGAATATGCTTGGCCCTCGAACGAAAACAGCGCTTGCAGCGCTTCCGGTCCCACAAGTTCGTGTATTTGGCACGTCTCCCGCGGATAAGGCTTGAAATGAAAATGTCTGATTACTCGAAGAGATAAAAATCAAGCCTATGGCCTTGACTAGATCGATCAGATACTTTAATCGCTCTGTGCTATGAGTAGAATAAAAAAATGCATGAAAATTGTTCAGGATGATTTAATTTAAACATGACGAGATTTAGAGGGGCAGTATCATGGGGCGGATGTCATGATTTTGGGCAAAAATTCACTAAATTTAAACTTTGAACACTGTGTTAATTAATTTCTAAATCGCTAATTTAAAGAAATATTAATAGTGATTCTACTTAGACGAAAGGTTGAACCAAAATATAGTACAACCGATTTTTAGTGCGTTACGACAGCGAAAATTGAAAACGTCGGCCCGACGTTTTCAAATTTGAACCGATTTATGTTTTGGTCATCTGCAGGCGAAAATATCCGTGGATAGTTTCTTTGCATTCTGATAGTCTTTTAATGGAATTTTGGTCATTGTATCTTGGCTGCTATCAACTGAATAGCGTTTTTTCGATTTTCAATGTGTTACTAAAAATAGCGTGATACCGGTCCCTTTAATTGGAAATTACAGGATTAACACTGCCTGCTACACCAAATTATTTGTAATTATCTCTAATCCTTCCACCTGCTGCACAAGCTCGATTTCGCATAGAGTGAAAGCGTGTTCTATTTGAATGACCCGTGAATGCTATTTGATGCTGAAACCCTAACTTCCTAAAATGACGCTTGTAAAGGTAGGAGCTTGAATGTCTTGATCGTATTGAGATAATATCTCAGTTTAAAGTGGAACTGTCACCGGGAGACTTCAGTGACCCTTTTTGGCGCAAATGGTCTAACAATACCCAGCTTCACTTCGTTATAAGATTATTCTAGAACGTACAGCGAGAGAATTCTTAAAGGGAACAACTCATCAACTCTAGCGCATTCAGTTTAGAAACGAAATCCGTGAACTTGAAAAAATTAACCTAACTTAATTCAAGGTGGAATCCATTTAAACTCAATCCATCTGTGGCCAGAGCCACTCAACGACAATTATCAGGTATCCTGGATTGGTAATTTCATTAAAACAAAGTCGGACCATTATTTTTTAGCAGAAACGTTTTGGGAGTCTGTAAAACTGACACAAATCACGTTACACTTTCCCCTTTAATTTTGCGAAACAGTTAAGCCACACACAATTAGGAGTGTTAGTGACCGAGTTTGCGCCAAACTACCCGAATTACATGAATTTAAACTGACGGAATTCAAATCCTGTTATCTCTGATTGTACCGAGGGATAACATGTTCCTTTTCTTAGATTCAGCTTTTATTCCGTATTTTATGTTTTCTTTGTGCTTTAATTCGGTGCAGTCTTAATTCAGTTTTTTTTTATTTGGTTTGGTTTGGTTGGACCTCTGAAAGTCGAAAACTTTGGGTGAAACTCAATAAGTGTATCCATGCATTCCAGTGAAATAGGCCTTATCACGGTTTTCGAAGCCATTTTGAGGAGTAGGCAAACAGGCTTGAAATAACTGTGTTTGTATGAAAATCCGATGTCAAATGATTTTCATAAAACATCGCTTCTGAAAAATTCATGGATTGGAAACTTTTGGCACTAAGAAAAGGATTTTAAGAAAAAAAAATTGAGGGATGTAGCTGTGCCAGAAAGCGTCCAGTCGTGTTTTGAACTTTCCATACATTTGTCTGTATAGCGAACCAGCCGTGAAATGCTACTAAAAATAGTTCGCGGGTAAAAAACACAGGGAAATGTATGGACAATTCAAAACACGACTGGACGCTTTCTGGCACAGCTATACATCCCTCCAATTTTTTTTCCTTAAAATCCTTTTCGTAGTGTCAAAAGTTTCCAATTCATGAATTTTTCAGAAGCGAAGTTTTATGAAAATTATTTGACATCGGATTTCCATACAAACACTGTTATTTCAAGCCTGTTTGCCTACTCGTCAAAATGGCGTCGAAAACCGTGATAAGGCCTATATATATCCACCCAGCATCACCTTGAAGCGGTGCTGTTTACTTTGCAAAACTAACAATAGCCGCGACTAGTTTTGAAAATGGACAAAATTCCCTAATTTGAAACACAAAAATATTGCAAATATTTTACTCATTCACAATTTAATTTTACCTTAACCTATAGGCCTTTTTCATAAATGGCGGCCGATAAATTATTCTTTTGTTTTCATGAAATTAGCCCTACTAGCCTCGTCAGCATGTGCAAAATTCAAAAGAATTTTTACTCTGAAATGAGGTTAGTAGGGCTAATTAACATATATTGAAAAGAATAATAAATCGGCCGCCATTTATGGAAAAGGTCTATTTAGGTCCAGTAGAATACATGAAAACTAGCTTTAAAGCTAAGATTATAATCATTTTAAATAAAGTCCATGGTTGCATTCAATTGACCGTATTCCGGAATAAGAGTAAGTGAAATAGCTGATGGATTTCTCTTTTCAAGTAAATTTGGGAAGATATTTCTGCAAACTTTCATCGACAGATGATAATTTACTGAGGGGTGATTTTGTATTCCAGTAACTTCAAAAACCTCTTGTGAGGGATTTCTTGCAATCACTGCATTTATCAGCTATTCCGGAATAGGCTCAATCGAACGCATCCTATTTCTATGAATAGCCATGCTGCATCTATTCCGGACAAGCTATGGGAGAATAAATTAAAGTCGGCGTCCAAAAAATGCGAGTGAATACATCGACTTACATACATCACTATATTATCATCACAATCAGTGCGCCTTTTACCGTGAAGGCGTAACTATTCATGCCTGTTGATATTTCGCCAATCATGCAATGACTTAAATAATTTTGTATTTTCCCAATCTGTTTGCCTCCTTTTTAAGGTCGTTACTTTCCTCTGTGTACTGAGTTTGTGGCTACAAGGAGTGTATTCAGGTAACAGGTCTCAAGTAGTCTATAAAGTATTTTTTAACCGAGAGGGGAATGGGGCGGGGAGCGGGAAGGGGGTGGGGGGGGGGGGGGGGGGGGGAAGGAACCGTCCAAATCCTCGCTGCTGAATAGAGAGCTTGATCCCAAGAGTAACCTATGCAACTACTACAAAACTCAAATGCAGCAGAAGAAATTTGATGTTATATTTTAATATTGGTGAATAAAAAAGTATTTAACAATCATTTCAGTCAAAGTCAATAAAATTAAATAACTGTTATTAATAAGGAGCATTACGCGCATAGAATAGTTTTTTGGGCGCGGTAAGTTATCAACAATTTTGAGAAATGGTCCTTCGTGGTCCCCCTCTTTTTCAATTAAACTTGCACTGTCCAATAGACTATGGGTCAGTTATTAAAACAAAACCACGTTCTAAGCCATTTACAATTTTGCCAACAGTCATATCTAAACATTGTCTGCTGCTGATGATAGCAAGAAGGCTTGCCTCCCAGACTAGAAAACTATTTATCTACATGAAATAAACCACTTATAAACAAATTTGGAGGCCCACTGATTGTCTTAAGCCGCGGTCTAAGTTAGACTCTGTTTAAATATTAACTGACCCTATGTTTTTTTCATACCAGTTTACACGAAAGACATTCACTTTGAAAGCCAGTCCATCGAAAATATAGTGAGTGTCAGCGGTCCCACCACCACAATGAATAATATCACCATCTGTATGTGGCTCAAGTTCCCAGATGATGGCCGTTTGGTTGGCCTTGTTTCTTTGTTATCTGGAAGCGATTATAAAATGGAAATCCGATACAACAACGTTGAAAAAGTTATCGAGGCTCGGATTGAGGACGTTATGAGGTAGGAATGCTTCATCGATGTTCTAATGAGATTTTAGTATTGAGGAGGTTCATCTGTGCTTGGGGTGCAGGGATGGCGCAGTGGTGAGAGCGCTTACCTCCCACCAATGTGGCCCGGATTCGATTCCCGGACTGGGCGTCATATGTGGGAATGAGTTTGTTTTTGGTTCTAGTCCTCGGTTCTCCGGTTTTCCCATGGTGCCACATCCTTGGAGACCCAGGGGCAGGAAGTCGGGTGGAAAGGATTTTCGTGGAGCACAAGTTCTTACAATAAACTTACACCCCACGAAAATCCGTTCCACCCTACTTACTGTCCCTGGGCCGGACCTCTGAGGATGATGACGCCATAAAATGACACCATGAAATGTTCAAACCTTGGCGGTGAAACCGCTTGCCTGTGACCCTTGGTTCCAGTTGAGTTTTGAACATTTTATGAGGTCATTTATGGTCTTTGGGAGTAAGGACTACAGAAAATTTTCCGTCAATTTGTTAATTAGTACAGTCTAATAAACAGGTTTTCTTTCAATATGAATAACTCCTGGAAATAACTACTGAAATATCGACTATTTTCAGAGCAAAGAGCTTATCAGCAAGCCTTGGAACAGATAAATGGCGTCATTTTTGCTTTGCGAGAACAATACCTAGTGGAGATTATTACCTCTTTTTGAATGGTAAAATCGATGCCACAGGTGGACCACTAAAAAAGAATGGAGCGATTGGTGGTCCTGGGCAAAACCTTTTCCTGGGGCAGGCCTGGAACAAGACCAATGGGACTTTTTCGTTTGAGCATGCTTACGTAGGTTACATAAATGACGTCAATATGTGGGACGAGTTGTTCACAGAGACGAGGGTTCGTCAGCTTTACCTCACTTGTGGTAAGACGGTTGGAACTGCTGTGAGATGGAGCAATCTCAACGCAGCAGCAGCAAGCGCTGGTTTACTCGCTTCTCGCGGCTCACGATGCCCGGTCACACGAAGTAAGTACCGCGTACATGAACTACCCCACTTCCGGCCCGTTGATTTAGGAACCTTCTGCTCGCCTGAAAAACGCATAAAACAACGCCTGTTCTGAAGGCTAGATCCTATGCTTTGATCAAACCGCTTCGATCTTGGTTTGTAATTACGTGGAAAACCTAGGAAGAGCGCAAACACTACCACGCTATACAACCTGACGAGGGGTCCCCTCTGTAGTTTTGGTTCTCTCCTCAGGTTGCGCTCGCCACTACAAACCAAGATGGCGGCAGTTCAAACTCGACAATCGCACGAAAAAATAGGGGAATGTAAACTATCTAAGAGTTTGTAAGGAACCATTGCATTATATAAAAGCGAGGCTAAGTGCGAAATTAGTTTCATTCATTAATAATCGGAAGGTCTTAGGTTCGACTCCTGATAGGGGCACTCGGATTTCTTTTCTCCGAGTACGCCTGTGTCACTTTCTAGAATAATTCATAATTCTGGTTTCATTCATATGCAAACAAAACTAATTTTCACATGAAAAGCTTTTTACTTAGCCTCGCTTTCATAATGAGGCTTACAGCAGCTTGGAAGCCGGTGCAGATAAGTGTTGTAACGCTTATTCGTAGAAAGGAGCAGTATCACCTATATTTAGTGTCAATTTGAAAACCCCCCAAAACGTATTGCTATAGAGGTAAACGTGAAAATAATTGTTCAGTTTTGTTAACAATAACCCTATTAGTGCACAGAAACCATTATCATTCATCTTTGGATGCGATTGGCTAGGATGGAAATGGATTGCAACTTGAAAAAATTGGCCAATTTTTTCAAATTTCTTGAGAGTTTTGGACACAAAAATGACTAAAAACGACGATTGTATTTTATTTTTCCTCGGAGGAATCATTTTATATTTTCTTTTCGGCATTCTAATAGTAATTTCATATTAGAAGAGACGTTCTTAGTCAAGTATTTGTAATGAGTAATTTTGATCAACATACAGCAAAATCTCCGTGACAGTCTCCCTTCAAGGATACGGGGTCGCACATTAAGAACACATGTGGACCTGTTTTTATTTCAACAGAAGCAACCTGCCTCGATTATCTTCACGGCGGCTATACTTGGGATAACTTCTTCTACATCAATTCAGTAAGAATAAACAACCTTCCCGTGTACTGCACTCATATCAACGGTGGGGGATGGATGGTAGTTCATAGGAAAAGTGACTTTATAACGAGTTTTGACAGGAACTGGGTGAAATACAGACATGGATTCGGCAGTTGCATGGATGATGTAAACAACGGGCAAATCTGGCTGGGGGATGATTGTACAAGAGATTTGTGGATAGGCAATAAAATTCTTCATAGAAGCTATCAAATGAAAGGCCCACTTCAGCTGCTAGTCCAGCTCACAGATAGTAACAATGAAGCCCATGCGATATACAAGAGATTTGGGCTCGGCAGCGTGGAGAGTAACTACACGATGTATATTCAAGGTTACGGAGGAAGTGCAGGGAACTCACTACAAGTTCATCATGGAATGCAATTTACCACCAAAGACAAAGACAATGACTTGGATCCCAGTCAGAATTGTGCTTTGAATGGGAGGGGTGGGTGGTGGTATAACGCGTGTGGTGATTCTCAGCTCAATGGCAATAACCTGGGTCTGGTGGCATGGAACACGTGGCCTGCCACGCCATTAACAGGAGCAAGTATGATGATAAAGCCTAATATAGGTGAGGTAATCTTTCATTACTCAGGCATTTGTTTATCGCGTTCTTATTGAATACCCACATTCCGGGTGGTATTTGTTATTAAACTCTTAGCGTTCGAAAACCCTAAAATTAAAAACGCACGGAAAAGTTCTAAAACTTCAAACCTAGCACACGCATTGGTGTAAGTAAAGGGACAAATTTTTGCAAAATTATTGCCTTGTATGTGCCAACTGGCTGTGTTAGGTTCGCAAGGTATTGTGGTAAAATGTACAGCCTCCATCTTTTTCCGTAAGGTAGATTAGTGCTGACTATCCACATTTGCTTCGGTTAACAATTGTAAATGCATAAAAAGACAACGATACCACCAAAAACGTAATTAACCTGACATAATTAATTCAGCGTTTTCTGAACTAGCTTGCGATAATTTCAACTCAATATATTTAATTTGCGTAGGGGCAACTTTAGAGTTCAGGGCCCAGTTGTTCAAAGCCCAATTAAACTAATCCTGGATTATCGTGAACTTTGGTTCGAGTTTAATTACCAATCAATAACGATCTTCCAAAAGATTTTTGGTCCTCAGTTTTGACTTTGACTTTTCTTTACCTTGAGCTTGAAATTAGCCTTCAAAACCACTGATTTTTAACGATCGAGTTAAAACCTCGATTAACTTTTAATCGTAGATTAGCGTTAATCGGCTTTCGAACAATCCGGCCCAGCTGTGCTAGGTTCACGAATGCATGTTTGGTTTATCAACATAGTTGATAAATAAAGGTAAATTGGCCGCCGTAAAGAGATTCGAGCGCTACTGACCTTACGGTGGCCAATTTACCTTTAGTTATCAACTCTGTTGATAAACCAAACATTCGTTTCTACTCCCAACCGACGCAGCACCACAGGTTTTTTTTTTCTTTCTTTTTTTTTTTTTTTGATGATTATAACGTCACAATACTATTTACGAGGCTAAAAAGTTAAAAAGATATTAAAAAAACCAAACGCCGTTTTGACTAATCAAGTCATCATCAGGTTTTTAAATCTGAAGCGAATATTATGGACAACAATTATAACGTTGTTGTAAATGTTTGTACTTGCTTTAAAAAATTAAAAATAAAAAGACACAGTTCAGCTTTAGAAACTAACGCCTTATCCAGGTTCGAAGCCTTACTAAAGCATTGCTTCTGAACAATCGTCTATTGTTATCCCAGTTTTGGAATATTGTTAACAAACAATACTTACCATACATCTTAACTTATTAGGAGTGCGTCAATCTGGCCCGTGAAAGAAAAAGGAAAATTATAGTTGTTGAGTTCACTTTCTACATAAAACTTTGAATGTTGTCTTTCCAAGTTGTTAGGGAGCTTTAGCAACGACGACAGCAACGGCAACAGCAACGAGAACATAAAAAAAGCAATAGCATTAATAAACAAAACAACAATTAACTCTGCACGTGCTTAATACACTTTTTGACGCATCAAGTCTGTTTATTTCATAGAGCGACACTGGGACTATGATCTCCAGTTTAGTACCAGTGGCAAAGGATATGTTGGTCCGATGAGAATATCTGAATTTTTGCAAACATCTGTCTGTTGGTGGATGATGCTGTCAGATTTATCTTCTTCTGGTATCACGGTGTTTGCAGTGACCAATGATCAATCAGACCAAGCACTTAGCTTTTTGCACGACTGGCAGTTAGGATCAAATGACATTTTTGTCCATGGGGAACGCAGGTAAGCTGTATTACCATTTATGATAAGGGAACATCCATTTTTAGGGGAGTGAGGAGAGTGTTCGGCGGAACGTTTCCATCCAACCACTAAAACCAAGGTTGGAGCGGCAACAAGTCTCAACACGTCCGCGCCACGAAACGAGACCGCCCGTATATGGATGAAAGACTATGTTTGCAAAAACACAACAGGAAAACGAAACTGGAAGTGTTGGATCAGGAGAAGAGGGGTAATGTTTAAAACACGGGCAGCAGTGTTTTATCGGTTTTAGACCCGATAAAACACGTGCTGTGAGTTTTTTGAACGGCTTCAAAAACATTCCTGGAAAAGCGTGTGTCAAGAGAGTTCATAACAATGATGCTTTTGTGAACGTTGGAAATTAGCATACGAGAAAAACATTAATCACCGTATACTAATGTGTGTGTAATGAATGTGCCATCTCGTTCCTTGTGGCGCCGTAAAGGGTATGTTTTTCAAGCAGTTTAGTCTACAAATCAAAGTATCGTGAGTATTGTAAGTATTGCAGGCAGCACTTGTAGCTATTGTAAATATTATAAGTAGTATAGGTACTGTAAGTATTATAAGTAGTGTGCTTCACTGCAAGTATAGTAAGCATATATTGTAAGTATTGCAAGTACTGTAATTATCGTAAATAGTGTAAGTTTGCTATTGGAAATATTGTATTCTGTGTCAAATAAAGCTAATAAAAATTGCATGTTTTAAAAAAAGTTCATTCTGGGATAGGAAATAGAAATCATAGTGCTTGGGCTCAGAATAGTACTTGATTAATAACCTCCGAGCTAGCCAATCAGCGCGCGCGAAAAGTTCTATTCACTTGTGTGGTATATACTAAGGTGCCATATTGAGTTTGGATTTACTACGCTCTGTGATTTGTTGGCAAAACTCGCGCCACTTGCTCAACCAGTGAGAACCAAACCAACCATACTTGCTCGCACGTGTTTTCCCGCGCTTGAGGCCGGTTAAATTTATTTGCTTCGAGTTCTGATTGGTTCATTCAGTCTTTCGTGCCTGTCGTGATTCAGATCGGTGTAATAACATTGGTTTTTGTTTTATGTCACTCAGTTAGAAATCGCTCTGTCGTCGGATATGCCCAGCTATAGTCTGGATAGCATACAAGACCTCGGCATTAACTAATCACTTCCCTTCATCAGTTCAAATCTTATCCGCTCATTCGCGTTAGTTTCCTTTACTCTAGCCTATTTTTCCTTCATTTTGTCCGACTAATTCAAGATATTTCGATAAACACAAACGTTCATTTCCACCATGTTTAGGAATGTGTCCAAAAGAGGTAACCTAAAGGGAGATTCGCTTTGGCATCACGCGTGTATCACGTGGAGAAGCAGTGATGGGCGGTATAGTATTCACGTGGATGGCAGCAAACTGCTTGAGGGCCTTGACCTCGCAAGAGGAGTCCATATTGCGCCTGGGAGATTGGTGATTGGTCAAACATGGGAGGCAGGAAAAATAGATCGATCAAAGCCTTTTGTTGGAAGCCTAAGCCATTTCAATATGTGGAACAGCGAGCTGTCGGACGAACAGATCAACCGAATGTCGCTGGGTTGCGGAGCAGAAATAGGCAATCTGATTCCATGGCCGGAAATGAAAGCATGGAAGCCCCAGTGGACGCTAGTGAACCTCGTTGAACGTTCGTCATGTTTGGCGAAAGGTTGGTTATCCTTTTTTCAAGAGAAAAAGGTCTTTAACTGGCCAGTGTATAATTGGTCTGTAATTGTTTGTGAAACAAATAATTATACAAAACTGTTACTCTTTTGGCTCGTCACGCAATCTCCACAACGAGCGTGACGAACCAAAAGAGCGTCTGCGAGGGAGGCTGACACAGTGTGTCACCTTTTAAATGAAAGTCGTTTACTTTTCCTGTGGGACTGTTTAGTTGGCTGGGGTTTACTATAGTTTATCAGTGAATAATTATATGCTTCAGACTTTTGAGTCAATGGTTGAAATCGTAATGTGTGGCCAATCAAATGATCACCACTGAGCATACGGAACGTTTTCTATAATGTGCTGTTCAAAGTTGTTCTGAATTCTGAGCAATGAATTGAATGAAATTCGAACGTGTGGCCATTTAAATGAAAGGTACTGAGCAGTACTTTCTTGTGCTACTGTTTTTTGTGCTGTACAAGACTGGTCTAACTTTTGAGTCTGTAAATAAAATCCTAAAGTGTGACCATTCAAATGAAAGCTACTGAGCAGTACTTTCCTGTGGTGCTGTTTATTATACTGTACAAGATAATTCTAACTTTTGAGTCTGTAAATAAAATCCTAAAGTTTGACTAATGAAAGCCACTGAACAGCATTTCCCTGTGGTACTCTTTATAGTACGCTTTCCAACTAACTTTGAGTCTGTGGGTGAAATCCTACAGTGCTGTTTATTATGCTGTACAAGGTGGTTCTAACTTTTGAGTCTGTGGGCGAAATCCTAAAGTGTGACCATTGAAATGAAAGCTACTGCGCAGTACTTTCCTATGCTGCTGTTTATTATGCTGTACAAGGTGGTTCTAACTTTTGAGTCTGTGGGCGAAATCCTAAAGTGCGACCATTCAAATGAAAGCTACAAAGCAGTACGTTCCTGTGGTGCTGTTTATTATGCTGTACAAGTTGGTTATAACTTTTGAGTCTGTGGGCGAAATCCTAAAGTGCGACCATTCAAATGAAAGATACTAAGCAGTACGTTCCTGTGGTGCTGTTTGTTATGCTGTACAAGGTGTTTCTAACTTTTGAGTCCTTGGGCGAAATCCTAAAGTGTGACCATTCAAATAAAAGCTACTGAGCAGTACTTTATTGTGGTGCTGTTTGTTTTTCATTATTTTTCAAAACAAAATTTGGAATTTTCTTGAAATTTAACGTAAGGCATTCCTACTTGAATGGTGTAAAAGCTAGGATTCACGGACTTGCGGTCCTTATGTTTATAGAAAAGCACCGCCTGGATTTCTCAAGCTTTTCGTCGCACAACAGTTTTGCTGATTTGCTGTCTTCACAAGAAGCATACGTCGAATCAGGAGATGGAGTCGATACAAGCATGAAAGTGCTAACTTTACAAGGAAATGCAACAATAAAGTTTCCTACCACAAAGGATGACTGTCTCAAAGAACCCAGTGTCTGTCCCGGCGGATTCACTGTTAGCTTCTGGTTGAAACACGAACGTAAGCTCTTGTAATACTCACTTTGCTGTAGTTTGTAACGAAAACTTCAGTTGCAGTTATAGGGACTTACCTGTTTTGACTTCCTCCTGACCCAACCTCTCCGAGAATAAATAATATGGGATGAGATGCTCTCGATTACAATAATTTTTTTGCAAATTAGCAATCACAAAGCTGTGAAATTTTGTTTATCGAAACAAAGAAACTATTACTTAACATCATCAGTTGATCAGTAAAAACCTCATTTGCATTTACTTCCAACGCACAATTTACATATGCGACTATAAAACTAGTTTCATCGGAAGACCTCGTCAGGGTTGCCATGTTCGTTTTGAATTTGACACAAAGTCGCTCAAATTTAAGGTTAGATGAGAAGTTATCAGCTTTAGAATTTCGGTGAAGCAGGAAGGACGACAGTGCTCTGACCGTGATATCTGGTGTTATTAATCGGAAAATTAAAGCCAGACATTAAGTAATAAGTGTTTCTTTCTCTGTGCAGCCAAATTCATCTCACACATTTTGGGTGGAGTTTCTACTCATCACGAGACTTTAAACAACTGGCTTTCCGACGTGACTTCTCCCCAGTCTCTTTGGACTCGATGTTACCACGCTGCAGTCGATGGTTGGTCAGCGGAAACATTTCATGCCAACTGTGATAATCGCGGTGCAACGGTGACGCTAATTAAAGCCGGAGAGTACATTTTTGGTGGATTCTTAGATAAATCGTGGGGCGGTAAGTGTACATTTGCAATATCAGATAAAAAATAAGCTTACTCAGTGCGTATATCAAAAATCTTGACTATAAAAATTTATTTTAGGACTTATAGGTCCTATAGGGAATTTCCCTTGAAAAGTTTACCGTTCAGCTATAGGCAGGATATAGAGTTTTACAACTGGACTATACTTCAGCTGGTAAACGGCGGTTCTGATTGCATATTTGAAAGCTACGTTTTTATAATTCTTAGAAACCCGGTACAGTTGATCTGTCATACGAATGCGCGCGGTCTTCAAACAAAACGTCTGGGCCCAGCTGTTCAAAGAGCGGATAACTTTATCCAGCGGATTAGTCGCTATCCAGCAGATATAATGTATTGGTTGGAGTACATTTTATTCGCTGGATATTGATTTATCCGCTGGGTAGAGTTATCGGTTCTTTTAACAACCGGGGCATGGAGCTAGTGTATAAATGGAGAGTTGGACTGGGGAGAGACGTGAGACTCACGCGCGCGCTTCACGCGTCAGGTTCCACGCTTTCAAAGCGCCTTTCGATTCATTTAAGACCATTTTGCAGTCAAGTTCATTTCCCACTTATTATTTGTGATGCATGGGACAGGGAGGACCACAAATCTTGATACTCTTGATGCAACCCAAAATACACTCGATTATAATATTCTTTTTCTGTTCCTTACTTTCTTTTAGGAGAACAAAACTTAACAAGCACTTCAGCTTTTCTGTTTAGTTTACAAAACCCCGAGCAGGATTCCCCGTTCAAACTCGAATTAAACACCTCCCAATCAAACAATCATTTACAAGCTGCTCAAAGTCTTCCCCTCCAGGGCCCAGTGTTTGGTGCTGGTGACCTGTTTATAAGTAACAAAGCAAACGAAGGCATCACCTCATTCAGTAAATTAGGTCACGTGTATCAGTTACCACTGGGCATCGAGCCATTGACCGCGGATGCAGCAAACCTCTTGGCCGGAAGTGCTTATTTCATTCCAGATGATATTGAAGTGTTTGTATACGAAGGTAAGTGTGCTATGGTCAGCTCAGGGAGGGGGGGGGGGGGGGGGGGTCAGAACCAATCAGGGCACGCGAAAAACGCTGTCTATAATTATTTATTTATAACGAATGACAACCATTGAGCTTATTTGAAACATCTTAGAAGAGAGATAAAAATTGATTTTTTCCAGTTAATCTAGTAAAAGAACAAAGCATATAAAACAATGAAATACCGATGAGTTGATAAAATAAAATGGCTTCATCAAAATAGCGCTGGACGAAAAGAAGAAAAGAGTGCCTTTGATGATGATGATGATGATGATGATGATCATGATGATGATCATGATGATCATGATGATGATATATCTGGTAAATGAATGAGAATTATGTATTATTCAGTCATGCATACTTGGTGAAAGGAAATCCGTTCAGTTCTCACAATAGAAGTCGAGCCTAAGACTTTCCAATTACTAGTTCGGGTGCTCTACCAGTGAGCTACAGGAGACTCGTGGTAACTAAGGTCATTAAACTAGGTTCATGGGACAAACATCCTGCACACTGCTAGGATTGGAATGGCGATGTGCGGCATATGCGCAATGAAAATAATGCGATGGTTTATTTCTATGCCACACATCGCCATTCAAATCGGCCTAGCAGTATGCAGGATGTTTGTCCCATGAGCCTAATTTAAGGCCTGGCTCGGCGGTAGAGCATCCGAACTAGTGATCGAAATTTTACAGGTTCGACTGCTATTAGGCGAACTCGGCTCTGTTCCCGACTATGCCTGCGTCACTGACCGAATAATACATCATTCTCAACTGATTAAAACTTCTTTTTCTTTTTAATTTCTCTACTCACAGACTTGAATATGGAGAGAGAAACCAACATATTTTCATTAGCTGCAGAGAACGCCTCTTCCACTGGTCTAAGCATTTACACAAAGGCAAACCCCTCGCGTTACGAAGTTCGTGTTGCCACCATGGAAGGTCTTGCATGGTCTCTAGCCATTAACAGGTCTGGTGTATCACATGACTGGAAGCACGTGACGGTCACGTGGCATGAGATGTGGGGTCTGAAGTTGTACATAAATGGGGAAATGACATCGAAAACTAATGAGCCTGAGTTTATTTCAACTGTTGGATTACTTAAAGCTGATCATATAAGGATCGGTGGAGCGTTGCGTGAGGACGGTAATGTGAGTTCACTACCTACTAACTTGCAGATGTCAGACTTGCGCATATGGGAAAGATTCGTTTATAGATCACACATCATGACCAACTACCTCTATTCTTGTAAGTATTCTTCGTATAAATTACCAGTTAGCCTCGCTTTGGATTTAGCAAAAGAACAAAGCATCAAGTGCGCTTTCCATTAAACCAAAATTTAAGGATCGAATTTACGGCTTTTTCTTTCTAATGAAAGAGCTTCACTTTCGGCTCCAATTTGGAATTTCATTGGTAAATTGATGGGTGTAAAATAAGTGGAAGACCTGGCACGGTAGTCAGGAAAATTTCCGGCAACAATACGCGCGCATCTGCATTTCAACGGCAAAATTTCTATAAAGCTGCTATTGATAGCTAACCAGTCATCGTGTGTAAATGTGATAATCAGCATTTAGAAAACAGTTAAATTCCTCAGTGGTTCAAAACCTTTCCAGACTTCGTGTCTGGTACACAATGAGCATTTCGCGTTTTATTTGAATCGTGTCAGTATGAGCGCAATTTATTTCCTCTCACATATAAAGTCGTTATTCTTTTATCTGCAGTGGACGTCACATTTGGACTATGGTATGTAATGAAAAAGGCAACTTTCCAAACCGAAGGCGTGGTCCAGCATATACGCTGGGTGTTAAGAAGCGGGAGTACCCCCTCAAGTTACACAGGACCTAACAACGACGGTGAGGTTTTAAAAATTCAGCACTCAGAAAGTCAATTTAATCATGTACTGCTTGCTTTCCGTTTGGGACATTTACAGTCGTTAATCCTTTTAAATGTTGCTGTAAGGTTTTTTGTAAGACAAATACTAGAATGCGTACAGTAACATGTACAGGGTGGTCTCATCTTTTGCAATATATAATAGTTTTGATGATAATAATCATTATAGTATCATCGTTATTATCATCATCATCATCATCATCATCATCATCATCATCATCATCATCATCATCAGCATCATCATCATCATCATTATTATTAGTTTTCATTATAACTTGTTAGCTTTCCTGGTCACGACTTCACTGATGTACTGAAATACTCTACCATGTAATTCTCAAGAACATCTTCGAGAACGTTTCCAATCTCAAACCGCCCAAATATTAATTTAAAAGATTCGGTTCTTGCTCACCCTCGGCATAAAACTAAGCTACCACTTCCCCACAGTCTTCCCAAAATGGTCTCAATACTGCCAACGTATTTCCTAGGTCTAACACCAGCGTTTCCGCCACACTGCTTCACTGCACTTGGTTTAGAGAACGGCCTTATTACAAACTCCAAACTCACATCTTCTTCTCATCGCGGTGCACAGTTTCAAAGCCATGAAGCCAGACTTCATTCTGCGGGCTGCTGGTCTTCAGCGGATCTAGCGCCATGGATTGAAGTCAAACTCAATATGTATTCAAGGATTACTAGAGTAGCCACACAGGGAAATCCGAATCAGGATGAGTGGGTCACAGAATATACTATCCAGACCAAGGCAGCATCCACTAGTTCGTTGCCTCTGAGCGACTATCCTTCAGATGGGAACCTTGAGGTAGGATAAGCATGCGCAAAATCTAAGGGTGTCCGAAATTTAAGTTAAATCGAAAAAATCCAAAAATTCATTTTGAAAAACTATAATGAGAAACAAACATCACTTGTGTAAAGCACTGCTGATAAGCTATGAAAAAGTTAGAAACAAGAGAGTTTTCGGTTGAATGCCACATGCCCACACCAGTTAAGGATTTTAACCACAGACTCAATAATTATAAAACACAGAACCGCTGATAAAATACTTCTCTGATAAACAAAAAGACTTTCATGGATTATCGTAAAAGGTGCGACTTTCTTATTACTGAAGTAATGCCGCGGAGAAAACTAGTCTTGCCAGGGGAATGGTCTTTGATAAATAAATGTTACACGAGGTGTAAAAGCCTCAAAAAGGCTACTTAAACTTCTTGAGATAAAGGCGCGGTAAGTGGGGCAATAATTAACAATTATTCACCGAAGTGGAGGTGAATAGCACTTGGCTAATCACCTCCGAGCTAGCCAATCAGCGAGGAAGAAAAGTACTATTCACTTGTGTGATATATACTAAGCCCTGTAAGAACTGAGTAAGATACAGAACAACATTAATTACATGCAGATACTTAATGACTTGCCATACCATCCAGGGATTGTATTCATGCACTTGTTTGCGTACCAATTTTCATAATAAAACTATTCACCTCCACTTTGGTGAGTAATTGTTAAATATTGTTATTTATTAATTATTATTTGTTATTTGAATGCCTGACTGATTGGTTAACTCGTTGATTAATTTCTCCTTAGCGTTTCATTGCGAACTCGGACAGATCGACGGTGGTGACAAATTACCTCTCAGTCAGCGGCTTGGTCGTCCGTATTAATCCAACACAATGGCAAAGTTTTCCTTCTCTCAGGCTCGAGCTGTACGGATGCTTCCGAGGTACTTAAACTAAAAACCATTTATATTACCTCCCTAAAGGCACCCTCACATGGTAACTTATAGCTGTAAATTGTAAAACGTGTGGGCAATAAAAGTTGGAGTTTGCGGTAAACATATTGTTCTAATTATGCTTTAAACATGGAGGTAATTTAAATTATTGTCTTAGCTCTGTTCTATTTCTATTTCTATTTCACTTTACTTCGAGCAATAAAAAGCCTGGAAGTCTAAAGTCGAACAGGGTGCACGATTCTTATCTGTTGGAATTGGACGCCACAAAAATGTGACTGGCAGATTAAAACTCATTACGTTACTCGTCAAACAAATTCAAACCTTACAAAATCAGGATGCAGTGTTTTGTTTTCACTCAGCTATCAGAGGGAGTCTCTTCATTCACTGCTCCCCATAATACTCTCAACAATATCTTTTTTATAGATGCAAGAAGCTTTAAGCACATTGAGTCCTCGTATCCTAGAGTGAGGGGAGAGAAAGCTCGAATGTTGACTTTGTATGCAACGGAATCTCACAACTGTCTTAAGTTTTGGTATCACATGAAGGGCTCTACGATTGGTCGTTTGAACGTATATGTTCGCCGACATGATGGGCAAGAATCGTTGATATGGAGACTGGCAGGTAGTCAAGGAGTACTTTGGAAATTGGCTGAAGTGCCCATAGAAAGCAGTTGCCCATACCAAGTAAGTTAGTTTAGAGAGGCTATTTCACCTATTTTTCGTGTCAATTTTAACAGCTAAATTAACATATTTGCAACCATGGAAGCGTTAAAAAGAATGATCCAGTTCTGTTAACAATGAACTAATTAAAAAATTCACAGAAACTAATTGGAAATGATTACAACTAATTTTCAAGTTCTTTCTATCAGTACTTAAAAATCTCTTTTAACTGATTATGGGTTTTCTTCTTTCAAGAATCCCTTGATATTTTCTCCTCAGTATTCTAAGAGCTATTTCTAAAGTTGGAAAAGGTACTTCTTCGAATATTGTTGTAGTTTTGACGAGAACACTCAAATAGGCCATTACTTTCCGAGATGCTTTGAGTCTCGTCATGAAAGCGAGGCTAAGTTCAAAGTTTTGATTATGAAAATAAGTTTTCGTTCATTTTCAAACAACAGTAATTTTCACTTTGCACTTAGCCTCGTTTTCACAATAAGGTTCACAGCAACTCGGAAATGGCCGATTGAAATCGCCGTAGTATTTTTTCTAGCAATGGATCATTTTTTACATTTTAATGACCATGACACGGACACGTTTTTTGGTCCTTCCAACTGATACTCTAAATCGATATCATGCTGTTTTTACTGTGCAGGTTATTTTTGAAGGCGTCATTGGTGATGGTTATACCGGAGATATTGCAGTGGATGATGTGAAGCTGGGCATTACTAACTTGTGTTCTTTTACGCCTGACAGTGCACGTCAAGGAATGTCAGGTTTGTATTTACTTTACTGGGCGTAATGCCGCTGCCTTTTGACAACGTTTTTGATCAGGCTTTGGTAAGGTTTTGACAACTTTTTTGAAAAGTTTCTTGCGGTTTTGTTTACCCATTAGCCCAAAATCAGTTTTTAAAAACCTTTTTAACAAGCGAGATAAGAACATCGGTTAACTTTTGATCGGGAATTAGCGTTAATCGGCTTTCGAACAAGCGGGCCCAGATAGTCTTCAAAAAGGTGTCAAAAGGTTTTTCGAGTAGCAACGATGAACTGCCTTGATTTTTAAACAAATTCTCCCAACTTGTACCACAAAAATATAGACAGAACAGTAAAGAGAATGTGTATGTTTATATTGGGAATTAAATGGTTAAGCAAACACAACGGCAATAAAAATGCCACCGGGAAGGGAACTGGTCATAACAAGTTTGTCTGAAGCGTGAAGAGGATCCACGTTGTCTGGGGTCGGCGGTTATCGGATAAAATTTGATTGGCTTTATGATTTGAGTGGACACAGAAATATTATAATAATAATAATAATAATAATAATAATAATAATAGTAATAATAATAATAATAATAGTAATAATAATAGTAATAATAATAATAGTAATAATAATAATAATAATAATAATAATAATAATAATAATGATAATAATAATAGAGAATACCAAAAGTGCATACAGGTCTATAAGTGTATCAATGGCTTGGCCCCAGCTTATCTGCTAGATGACTTCCACTCCTCGGAGCAGATCCATAACTACAACACTAGGAACAAAGACCTTATTCGCCTGCTTCTTGCCAAGACTACTAAATTTCAAACATCTTTTAAGTACAATGCCGCCAAATCCTGGAACACTCTTCCTCGTAACTTACGTCATGATCAGTCTCTCACTAGTTTTAAACTGAGAGTCAAGAAACATCTAAATCACCTTAGTTAATTTCTCACCTTCATGAACTCTTTGAATGACTTTTCAAAGAAATTCCAATTCAGCTACGCTGAATTGGAATTTCTGTTTAAATAATGTATATAAATAAATAAAATAAATAATAATAATAATAATAATAATAATAATAATAATAATAATAATAATAATAATAATAATAATAATAATAATCTTTCCGGCTATTACAGGAATGGCCTAGTAAGTCATGATTTTTTTTCTGCTGGATATATATATTGAGGAAGGGGGGAGGGGGTGGGGGCAGACAGAGACGACCATCTATTTTGTGGTTTGGTGGGTCCTGCATGTTCAAGTTTAATCAGAAACTGGTGTCCATCAGAAGAAATATCACATTAAATCTAGTCAGTTTAGCAAATTTGGTAAATTTACTAATTTTTGTGTGATTTTTCTGGCAAAGAGGCTCATTTCTTCATATGACGCAATTAGAACAATGAATAAACTAGGGCCCAGTCCCTTTATATACTTCGAAACTTGAACTACAGTAGAGTAGTGCGTGTATGAGGAGGAGATGAATTATGGCAGAGGGCTTTATAGCTTTTAATTTTCTACATTTGTGAGGTTTTTGACACTGAATGTTACTGTTTTGTACAGGAATTAACTCAAAAATGCTTGACAGTAGCCTCTTTCACAAAGACAAGTTAAACCTGTGGCTGGAAGCGGAGGGGTTTGGTGACAAGTACTGGGTCCCATGCTTCCGCGGCATTGGAGACGGCTGGAATGCTAGTGTATTTGACAGCCTGTGTGCTAAAAAAGAAGCGACCGTCACCATCATAAGAAAAGGCGATTGTTTGTTTGGTGGATTTGCGGATAAACCCTGGAGTAAGCTAAGTAGAAAATACCATGGAAATAATGGTTGCATGCATAGAGTTACACATTTTTATTTCTTGTCTCGTTCACGTTCCCGCGTTAAAAAAATTGACATATTGGTTCGGTTATTAAAAGACAGTTTAGACCGTGTTTAACAAAACCACGTTCTAATCAGTTTACAATTTTGCCAACAATCACATCTAAACATTGTCTGCTGCTGACGGTAACAAGAAGGCTTGCATCCCAGACTAGAAAACTATTTATCTACTTAAAATAAACCACTTATAAACAGATTTGGAGGTCCACTGATTGTCTTAAGCTGCGGCCTAAGTTAGACTCTGTGTAAATAACTGGCCCATTGTCTCGGGGACATCATATTTGAAGCCCAAAACGTACCTGCGTATGGAGGGTTATGACCATCAAAATCGACTTGCGGGGCCGTTTCCACATTTCAGACATATTGAGAGATTCAGCACCTCGTTTACGGCAAACGTGAGATTCGCGTTTAGTTTTCTTGAACAAATGAGTGCATAGATGAAAAAAGTACAAGATAATTCTGACCTTTGATGCTAACGCAAAGCTACTCAATTTTTCTGAGAAACTGAAAACAGCGAGTTGTAAATGTTGTGCAAACATGTTTTTTTCTTACTTACTTTAGAGTCTAAGTAAGTGATTTAGTTCAGCATTCATATCATTTTCTCTCTTTTTGTTTGCCTTAGCTTCTGTTCCTGGGTTCATACCAAGTGCAAAGGCCTTCGTATTCACACTGCAGTCCACTCAGACTCCATCATCGCTACAGGCAAAATGGAATGTTTCAAAGGATAAAAGATTTCATGCTTTCATCCATAAACCAGGAGCAATCCAATTCGGAGGCGACATAATTATGAATGTAACCAATAGATCTGTTTATCTTAACATCGGCGACGTGTATGGCACAGCCAACAGTTCTCTTTTTTGCGAGGACCAACATGAAGCTGTACAAATTAGCGACGTTGAAGTCCTTTCTCCTTTAGGTATGTACAATAGCTGTTTACCTTTATGTATTTTATTTTTCGTGTTATCAGACACTGCATTCCCTGGCAACCAAATCCTGGTAAAACCAGGGTCATACCTGATTCACTTTTTGTATATAGGATTCAATCCTGGGAAGTCTGGTTCAAAACCAGGATATCCCGGTTTTTGAACCAGACTTACCAGGCTTGAATCCTATAAGCAAAAAGTCTGCAAAAAATGTATTTCAAAAGGACCAAGTCTCTTCAGAGGAGGCAAGAAAAATAAGGAATACCTGTGGTCTACCCTTCAGGTGGATATTTTAAATAATAATAAGAAGTCACATGATAGCTTGAGGTTGCAAGAGTTATATACGTGGACTTTTGTGGTGGACGCTTAAAAAGGATCTGATTTCTGGCGCGCGCGTTTCACCGATGAAAATACAAAGGCACCTGGTGACCAGATAGTTTAAGAACACTGTTATGATCCCCAGTCTCCAAAACGTTAATGTTGATATCTAAGTGCACCCCACCTCTCTCCTCCCCTCCCTTCTTCAGTTTTGCCTAATAGATCGAGAAAGGCTGTAAGGAACATTTTGAAAATAAACGTAAAATTTGTAACACAACTAGCAGATTATCAGTCACTGTCGTGTTTTCTATCCACCGTGGGGTTTTTAGGACAAGTTTATTATAAGAAAGGCTAGGTAAATACCGCGGAACGTCTTGCCAGAGGGTGGCTATGTTCCGCCTCTTGGTTTTTGCTATCCTTTCATCTTGAGGCGATTTAATTTTGGAAATGTTTTGGTGTTGGAGATCGATCTCGTCAGTTAGTTATGAGTTTTCGTTGTTTAACCCGCCACTAAATCTGCACTAAATGTTTTGTTACCCAATAATTTCTCTGATTGCCTGTCTTTTGATAGATACCTTGTGTGACCCGCCTTGCCTTCATGGTCAATATTGTGACGAAATCAGCGGGAAGTGTATTTGTGACGACACCAAGCGAGACGTACAACGTTGCTTCGAGAGAGCAGGTAAAGCTGTGACCCAGCCTGGAGCAATCCTCTCCAATTTACTGAAATCGCACTGAGATTACAAATAATTTCATGCTGCGTTCAAAGGAATTAAAAGCATCGAAAACTCCACTTTTGGAGGAACGGTTCCAATGGTGAAATATTTTAAAAGCGAAAACTTTTGAAAACGCCTTCGTCTGGACAGCAAAAGCACAAAATTTTGAAAAAGGGTGGTTACGATCGCATGGACGCAAAGTGCTTGGCCCCTGTTCGATAAAAACACAATTTTTCAGTGGAAATGCATTGGTGTGGAAACCGCCTGAGTTCCATTAGTTTTCCGTGAAAAATTTTACATAAAGTAATGTCTCTAACGTTGGGATGAGATCAGTCGTATTATTGTAAAAATTCGTTTAAAAGTTAGGGCTTGAGAAGTCACTTGAACGCGTTAACAGAAACACATGACCTTCCTTACGCCGGTCGGTTGATCTGACCTCTGAACTTTTGGAAGAGTCTTAGCACGCAAATTGTCATAGCCTTAAAAAATTTCCATCACTGATTTCTTTTTTTTTTTGGGGGGGGGGGGGTGGGGACGGTGCCTACTAATAATACAGAAGTATTTTTGTGCGATTCATGACTATGCGGGAATAGCAGATCTTAGCAAGGGCTATTGGAATCCAAGAAGAAAATCGGGGGTAATCACGCATTTTTAGAGATTTTTAAGCAACAATAATTGAAGCGCTAAAATACAAAGCAATATAATGGCGTTTTTTCCCCAAATTGAAGATTAATTATCTCTGAAAAATGCATGGTTGCCCTCAATTTCCTTCATGGATAGAAAGAGCACTTGATAATTGCAAATGTCATTTAGTGACTCATCATAATACTCTTGTCCTTTTTCCCCGCTGAATATTAATAAACCAGAGTTGTAGTTTGTACAGCTAGCAAGGAGCCCTCTATAGCGATACTTGAGGAATAGGAAACCCAAGTATCTCGAGAACGCAGAACGTATACAGCTGTTTCGACAAAGGTTGTTCAAAAAAGCGTAAAAGCGTACGCGACAATGCCGAAAGGTAGTCTGGAAAATACCCAATAAATTTCAATAAAAGCTCAGAATCCATGCGAGCATTATGGATTCTGAGCTTTTATTGAAATTTATTGGGTATTCCCGGACTATCTTTCGGCATTGTCACGTACACTTTTACACTTTTTTTGGACAACCTTTGTCAAAACAGCTGTACACGGTAACAAAAGTAGCCACCGTCCTTTAAGTACTTTATACTTCATCTTTTCAGTTGTGTTTAATATTCGCTGTTTCACAGAGCTACAAGCCAAACTGGACGAGTATTGCCAGACTATCCCAGATACACCCATGGCGATCTATGCTCGCTTTGATGTTAGTCTCAACTCCAAAGTCAAGCTCTGGAGGTGTTACACTTGGGAGGCTCTCACGGGAGATCGCGCGCGCTTCGACAGATTATCGTCCGATTTCTACACACGTCATAACCATCTTACAGCTATTATAGAAGGTAGAGAATGTTCATTTGTTGTGTCAGTGAGAATACTGCAAAAGATCGATGCTTCATCCTATCTTAAATAATATAACTAAAGAAAAATGTTCAGAGAAGTCCACAAGTTTATCAGTCTGAGACTGTAACTGTCTTTAACTTCGTAAAATAAAGTACGTTTCTTGTTCTTCTTCTCATTCTTCTTCTTCTCCTTCTTCTTCTTCTTCTTCTTCTTCTTCTTCTTCTTCTTCTTCTTCTTCTTCTTCTTCTTCTTCTTCTTCTTCTTCTTCTTCTTCTGGCTTGTGCATTATTCTCTCAGTTCTCGTTCGCGTATTCACTTCCGTGAGGTCACCACATTTTCGCCCGAACCCGGTCACCTGAAACGGATTGACCTAATCTCGTACCCAGATCTCAGTCGGTTCGGGAATGTCGAAATGTAACCGTGGGAGATCTGGGCACGAGATTAAGAAAAGGGTGAATACAGTTAGATATTTTGGTAATGTGACCGCCTCTCTGTTTGTTCTAGAAATTTGCGCTTGGATGATCCAAAACAAAAGAATGTAAATAGTGCTAGGGTCATACCAAGGCTATAATAGACCTATTCGGCTAATGCAATGTTGTGCCCAATTCAAATCCTTTGGGCATAAAATGTTTTGTTCTAAGAATTTCCATATCATTTAAATGTGAATGCTACATTATAATGCAGATGCAATAAACAAAGAATCTTAACCCCGGGGGATCTGAATTGGGTACAACATTGGGTTAGCCGAATGGGTCTATTGTGGTCGCTTAGATAAATCTTTGCACCTGTTCGAAACGCACAGAACCTTTTTGCAACCAAATCTTGACTTTTTATAGGCTGCAAAAGTTACGAAATCTAGCCATCATCTGTCCCATGACCGAGCTAGTAAGGGGCATGGGTCTATTCCTTACATGATGTCACAAACTGCTTTGCATGCATTTTCACAAAGACTCAATACAATGCAAATCAGTTTGTGACGTCAAGTAAGGAATAGACCCATGCCCCTTACTAGCTCGGTCATGGGACAGATGACGGCTAGATTTCGTAATTTTTACAGCCTTTTAAAAGTCAAGATATGGTTGAAAAAGGCGCCAAATAGCGCAATATGTTTCAAACAGGTGCAAAGGTTTATTTGAAAGAAAAAAAAATTGGGGTTAGGTGCACTTTAACTATAGTTAGCTGTTATGGTAATGTGACCGCTTCCAGTATCTCTGGAAAGTACCTGCTGAAACGTAATGTTTCGAAAGCACAGTGGCGCCATTCTGTGGAACAGCCTTCCATGCGACGTAAGGCAAGCAGAGTCCCTTGGGCAATTCAAACATGCGCTCAAACAAGTACTCTAAGGCAAGGCATTCGTGAAAAGGAGCATCTACATCGCTAATTATAGTGAATTGGTATTATATTTGTAATGGTTCATTTAGTTTTAGATTTAGTTGTACATAGCTGATAAATTGTCCATGAAACTATGACGAAATTCGGGTCTTTCTAATCTAAGCCATTTTAAAACATAAACAAGTAGTCTGTACGAGAAGAAGAATGCTGTTTACTATTTTCAAATATCTCTTTTTGTTCCAGAGATATTCAAGTTTTTAAAATATGCAAATTAGCCAAGTGATGACGTCATAAACTCAACCGAATTTTGATCACATATTATAAAAAAGATATCTCAGCCAATTTGTGTCAGAAATGCTTGATTCGTTGCAGTGACATTGTCCTAGGTGCGCTCCACAATATGAGCTTATCAGTTTTGTTACCGAGGCAACGTACCAGGTTCCAATCCTCCCTAATACTTAAGGATTTGCTATTTGCCAATGGTGCCTCATCTGCATGATCCAGCAGGTGTATAAATATGTTAGGTCGAGTTCGTGGCCTTGTTAAATGTTTTTCAAGGTGAAAATCACTAAAATATTGAAATCAGGTTGGAGGGGACTGGAAAAGAGTGAGTTGCCATGGGAACCCAATTTTTTATTGCCGTAGGTGTATTGCATTTAGAACTATTAGCCTGCCAATTTTCAATGGTCTCTGCTTTAAAATGACTGAGATAGCTCTATTTATATACTTGATGTTATCTTGAGTTGAGAATATGACGTCATCAGTCCTCTCATTTACATATTTTACACATTTTTCAAATTAACTTAAATATCTCTGGAACCAATGCAGATATTTAGAAACGGTAAACGGAGTTTTAAACCTTTCCTAGAATTCTATCTGATAAACCTTAAAATTCAAGAGGTAAAAATTTGATCATAGTAGCACTTTAAATAAAGATTATTATTGTTATTATTATTATTAAAATATATCTAGATGTGTATATGTTTCAGATTATCCCTCTTTGAAGCTGGAAACTCTACTTTTGACTGCAAAGTACTACTTTCCCCTCGACAACCCAGAGCATGTGTATACTTCCAAGGATGACCACTTATCATGGGCAACAGCCTTCACAGGTCAAACAACAGGCCCGAAAGACGATGCTGTGTTTACAAATGGCGAACCTTACCCGATATTCCTGTTTAACGGTACTGGCTGTATTTCCAATCCAGACCTTTGTGCACAGGGTCTGACGATATCCCTTTGGTTAAAGCACACTAATAGAGAGGCTGGACAGACGTTCCTGACCACAAGGGGCGTCCGAATCTTTCAATTGAATGGCTCATTTGATCACATTGCTGTTCAAGTGCGCCACCCAGCACAAACATGTCTTTGGGTTTTTAGAGCCCCGCAGAATATCTGGTCGCATTTTGTAATCGCTTTCGACTCCAGCGTTTCTACTAAATCGTGCAATTCCTTGAGTTTCTTCTTCAATGGAGAAAAACAGTCGCCTTTATTTTCCGATGTACTGAGCCAGATAATTCTCGCTTTGGCCCCTACGGTTCAGATTGGTGATGCATCCAGCGGTTTGCCCACGGCCTCCTTTGATGAGATGATCATTTGGTATGACACATATCCAGAAGCGGTCATAGGTCAAGTGTTTAAATATTACAGAGGTACGTCGTTAAAAATAAAGTACAGATAAAACCCACTAACTCGAACTCCCTGCAAACCCGAACTAATTTTACTTTCCCTTGGCTCAAATTAACGCCTTTTACTCGATCTCTATATTAAAAATTGCTGTCGGTAAAAAGTAAAATAAATTTATTTATACGCGGTTAGGTATAAAGCTAGAAGCTTGTGGGGCCTTGTAATCAAACCGAAATATTTTAAACAGAACAGAAACTCGCTAAACATCCCAACTGGTAGAAAGGCTTACCAGTTGGTTATTTACAAAGAGTGGCAGAAGATTTTTGAACAGGGGACTCAAACAGTGTCAGAACATAGCTGATTGACGTGTCGAAATCTTTCACCGATTTCTGGGGATGAATCCTTATTGATTGCGTGAATGTAGAATTTGAAAACTCCTTAACTAAGAGTGCGTTCGATTGACCCATTCCGGAATAGGAATACATACAATGAGGACTTAGGTCGCGTTCTATTGACCGTATTCCGAAATAAGAATAAGTGGAATAGCCGTTAGATTTCTCTTTTTAAATAAATTTGCACGGGAAGACATTTCTGCAAACGTTCGTTGACATTGCGATAATTTAAGCCGAGCGAGTTGGTGCTTCAGCTACTCCAAAAACCTCTTATGAGATATTTCTGTTTGGTTTATCCTTAAACTTCTGGCTAAAATTCCTAATAAAACTAAACGTTCTTGTCAAAAGCACTTTAATATAAAACCATAGTTAATAAAGGGCAATGCGGGTTATGAAGCCCCACATTCTTCCTTTGTTTTAGGTTTTTGTTGGCTTTTTTTACCCTTGAAGGTGCACAAAGGTGACAACGCTCAATAGCACTCCAATTAAGTTGAAAAAACTGACCAATAGAAACATGTCTTTAATTTATTCCGTCTGAATGTGCGACAAAAAAACAAAAGGTTGTGCACTGTCAGGGAACTTTCAACCTAAATTGCAGCACCGTTGTTTTTGCTTTTGATTTTTGCCGACTTTCATGACCAGTCTCCTCTACTAACTATGATAAAACGAAACTTATTGCACATGCTAAGTGATTAAATTCGCTCGAAAGTTTTTTGTTTAAATGAGCTTTGCACGCACAGGAATGCCGCTTGCTATACTATTTTTTATTCATTTTGAATTGTATTATTAACCTTCACAACTTCAATTAACGTTATTTCTGGATAATGATGCTAGCTATTACATCGAAGCGTCGAATGGCTTTAATTTAACGAAGGAGAACGCATACTACTCAGTTGGATCTGGTGCCATGCGATTACCGGGTTTGGGTAGGGTTGGATCAAGTTGTCTCGATCTCGTCTAGTTACCTTTCATAGCATGGTAATTAACGCATGCTCAACAGTGAAAAGATTGCAGGCTCAAGCCTCGAACGCACTTTACCAATCCTTGATTATTAGTAGCTTATTTTATAATCATTATTATTATTTTCATTACTCTTATGCATCCATTGTTTACACTGGCCTTGTTTACGTTGCTCTTTAGTCGATAACTACGCTGTGAACGTTGAACTGCAGAGAAATATAGCAGGCAGCCAAGGGGAGTCGTATTACTCAGACCTAGAAAAAATGGAGCGCGTATCTTCCTCTCTTATCACAGAGGTAAACGTTATTGTCTTAAACCGTGAAATTTTTGAGGGAGTTTTATCACTAAATAATGATTACTTCATCGCTGAGAATTTCAAACCTCCCGTTAGGTAATAAAATTGAACAGGAGACCAGACATCTTTAATTTTGTTTCTGTGGTTCTCTATTTGTTTGTGCGTATGTTTCAGCTTCTATCTTTTCGATAAGTTCTCGACAGACTCATAATTAAATTCCATTATCTAACCTTTTTCATGAGATCTCACCGGAGAATAGGCTATTTCCGTGTTACTTGAATTGAACCTCATTATGAAAGCGAGGCTTCGTGCATAGCTGGTTTTGTTGTGAAAATTAGTTTTCATTCACATACCGGAACAAAACTAATTTTCACATGAAAAAACTTGCACTTAGCCTCGCATTCATAATGAGGTTCAAAGCAACTCAATAATTGCCTGATTTCATACCGTGGGGGTCTGGGTACGAGTCTGTGTATTATGGGTTATGGGACTCAACACCCACATAGCCGGAAAGAGCACATCGAACTTTACAACATCCTCAAGTTTGGTGTCAATCAAGCTAATATTAGGCGAGATACAGCCATTCAAAAACTTAAAAATTTACTAAGAAATGTATGGAACGCCGGACCGTTCCATACATTTCTTAGTAAAATTTGGAGTTTTTGAATGGCTGTATCTTTCCTAATATTAGCTTGATTAACACCAAACTTGGAAATGTTGTAAAGTGCGGTGTGCTCTTTCCGGCTATGTGGGTGTTGAGTCCCATAACCCATAATACACAGACTCGTACCCAGACCCCCACGGTATGAAATCAGGCAATGGCCTATTTTGTGTGGTCATCCGCTCTCAACCGGAACTGGAAGAGAGAGGTCTGGGGTCTGGTCTAGAATGAATTCTGAATTTTGAATTTCTGTCATTTTTGTGTTTCTCGTCTGGCAGATAAATTCACTTGTCGGTGAAAATAACGTGTCGTCTGTTGCAGTGAGGAAGTATGGATATACACAAACAAGGTGAGAAACACAATAAAAATAGAGTGTGTTCACGGTGGCCATATTGGAAGAGCAAAACAATAGAGTGATTTTCACTTTGGGAATAAAATTTTATTTTTATGTAACTTTATTTTATTTTTTGACTTCTTCAACACGGCTGACATTGAAACACTCTATTATCTCAACATGGATGAATTATCGTATATTACTAATAGAGTGTTTTTCTCACATTCTGAATTACCTTGGGTACCAGAGGTCTTTCTTTTTTGTCCACAAGAAGCGACTGTTCTACGAAAGTGTTGTCACCACCGCTTTAGCATCGTGGATCATCGTGGCTCAATTTTCGCGGTAGCTGCTTACGGAAGAGAAAACAAAGTCCCTCTGGTATTTCAATTCAGGGTAATTCTGCAAGATCGTTCATAAAACTGGTTTGATAATCCGCCTGTTGTTATAAGAAACGGGACATCTTTACTTGCATTCCACGCACTTTCTCTTTGGAATGCAATGTTGCTATTTGTGAGTTGCCTAAATGAGGATTCATGATATCCCACGATTGATTCAATCGATAACAGTTAATCTAGGATGATCGGCATTGCAGTAGTTTGCTGCAATAGACACTTTTATTTAACGTATTTAAGGACGGTGCCTACTAATACCTAAGTATTTTTGTGTGGTCTATGACTATACGGGAAAAGCAGATCTTAACAAGGGCTATTGGAATCCAAAAAGAAAATCGGGGGTAACCACGCATTTTTCAGAGATAATTAAACATTAATATCTCTAAAAAACGCCAAAATATAAAGCAATGTATGGGATTTTTTCCTAAATTGAAGCTTAATTATTTCTGAAAAATGCATGGTTACCGCCAATTTTTTTTTGAGATACCAAAAGCATTTGGTAAGTTTTGCTTTCTCCGTATAGTTTTAAACCGTGCAAAAATATTCCTGTATTAGTAGGCACCACCCATAGGAAACCCAAGTATCTCGCGATGCGCAGAACGTATGCGCAGTAACAATAGTAGGCACCGTCCTTAAAAGTCGACATATTTACTTTGTCAAAAAATGTCGTTTATTTTATCTTAGTAATCTCGCAACACATTCAGCTTATGTGACTGTCGTGTTTAACGAGTCGAGTGGAGAAGTCCTGGACCTGCTTCAAGTTGGAATAATTCTGCCTCCAAGTTGGACATTAGTAAATATTCAGTCAAATGATGGTATGTCATCCACTTAAATTCAAATCTGCGTGGTGAAAAATCTATCAAGCCTTGTTGTATTATATTATGGCGTGCAGTACAGTAGGGACATGCGGTCAAAGCTCGCCGTTTTCTCTGAATATCCATATTTCTCTTCCCCCATGACATTTGTTGGGGCTTAGTTGTTGATTAAGCTATAAAACTGAATAGAGCTTAGATGTTATAACAATTGCCACTTTCAACTTCGTGTTCACTTTCTGCAAGGTAAGGTAATTTTCTTTGTTCTCTTCCAAAAAAAATATGGCCCGGGTTCGATTCCCGGACACGGCGCATATGTGGGTTGAGTTTGTTGTTGGTTCTCGTCCTTGCTCCGAGAGTTTTTTCTCCGGGTACTCCGGTTTTCTTCTCTCCTAAAAAAACATCATTTCTAAATTCCAATTCGATCTGGAAAGTGTCCCCAATTAGTGTTCTGTGCTAATTACATTGACTGACACTTTAATTAAGTGATTTATTTTTTTTTTAAATTTTTTTGCTCCAAGCTGCTTTACACCTCATTGTGATACCAGGTGAAGGTGTGGGGCTTATCACATCTTAAGTGTTAATTTGATATTTCATGTTTTACAGTTGATGTTCATGGGATTACGTTTACCGCCTCAAACAAGACAGACATTGCTTCGATAAACGTTACGGTGATGATATCATCAGTGGAGAGCTTGAGTGGTATCTATAATGGGTACATTATATTCTACAAAGAGGTGGATGAAGATCGCTTCAGAAATGAGAGACTCGTGTCGGCTAGAAGTTTCCACTTGATAACCGGGTTAAAGAATTGGACTTCATATCTTATATTCATCAGGGTAGAAACATTAAACGGGATTGGGAGGAAAAGTGATACCAAACTTGTCTGGACCAAACCTATTGGTAAGTTTGATCAAATTAAAGGCCCGTTTAAACGGTTTCTTCAACATGCGTTTAACACAGTTGTTGAACCAAATGTCGGGGACGTTTGAACAGGTCGTTCAACATTGTTGAAAAAAGTGTGTTGAATCAAATTTAAATTGGTTTAAACTTTCTTTCAACATCGATTCAACATTTATTTTGTTCTTGAAAATGTTGAATGGTGTTGAAATCGTTTGAACACTCCGTTCATCCAACATTCGCCCGACATCCGTTCAACTTTTGTTGAACAAATGTTGGGCAAATGATGAAACCGTTTAAACGGGCCTTAACCCTCTCACTTCAAGGAAAGTCTCAGACTCGAAATAGGAAAAAAATGGATTTTGTCTGAAAAAAGGAACAGTTGAGTACTGATAATGAAGTAGATTTCATTTAAATAATTACGAGACTTAAAAGTTAGAGTCATCCTGTAGGGCAAACAATGAACAAACAGAAGAAAGTACCACTCAAAAGTTTTCACTTGAAAGAAAATTTAACCGCTACCACCCCCTACCAGTTTTTCAACTACTGCTTCCTTCCGCAACTTTGTTACTGAGCACATGTTTCACCTTTTGCAAAATCCCTTTGACATATTCTATCCCTGTACCTGGTCAGTTGTACGATCCTGCTCCTGCCATCCCTAGTTTTTTAGTGTCTTTTGGTTGATCGTGTTTTGATTATTATTTGTATCATGGGAGGTGCCTCGCATGGGTCCTCGCGTCCCGTTCGCACCTGCCCTTTTGACCTCATCACTTTAAACCACTTTGCACATATTTTTCATTTCTTTCTGGCTGTTTAATTTATTGTATTTAACATATGAGATGGTCAATAAAGCTGTTAAAAAATAAAAAAAAATAAATAAAAAAAAAAGATCTAAGTTAAGTGAAGAAAAAATCTAAAGCCTTTTTCTAATTAATGCCTTATACAGTTTTAATTGAATTTTTGTTACTTTATTCACAGCTCCGTCAAACGTCACTGTCACTATAGTCAATAACTCGTTGCTCGTGCAGTGGACAAATTTGAATGCCCCACAAGTCATTCAGTACCGAGTGCTGGTCTCCCCGGCTTCGGACCCGCTCAATATTTCTTGTGAGGTAACAGTGCCTGCTGAGCTAGGTGGAGTGGCCATCTGCGATAATTTGGAGCTCTCTGTGAACTACAGCGTCAAGGTGGCTGGCGAGGGGGCGATAATGGGAACCTACTCGGCACCTGTGTTTATATTTTATGAACGAGATGGTGAGTCTAATGGTTGCTTGAAACAAATATATTTTTATTCTTTTTCTTATCGAGCTATTTTTGATCCTCTCTTTTCGTCCATGTTGGCTAACAGGGAAACCGCCTCTCTGTAAGTGAAATTTAAAGGGTTATAGTACGTGCATTGAGATCTGAAATGTCGACATGACATGGGGATTACGTCATCATTTCTAAACAGCATCCATCTTGGAGCTGCGATCTTTGGCTCACCTTCACCAAATTTGGTCAAAATCCAATTAAAACAAATGAAACAATATGACAACAATGAAAAAAAATTAACTATAAAAAATTGCGTCAAAGTTGAAAAGTTTAAAAAATTTAAAGCCATCTTGGTTAAAAGTTTAAAAAACCGACGACGTTGCGACGCTCGCTTAGCGTCATTATCAAGTCAACTAAGAGTGAAATGAGAACGAATATAAATGTAAAAGAGTTCCTTAGAAACACGAATATATGTGATGATCATAAAGTATTCACACGCAAAGTCACATAAAGAGTTTGGCGCGAATAGAGTCTTTCTGAGTATTTAACACAGGGTTCAATTCCTTAATGAATAACATCTCGAAAATTAGGCAATCGAACTTGAAAAAAATGTTAGAATAAAGATGAAGCAGAAGAACAAAATTTTCAAACACATGGCTGTAAAAAAAATTTCCTTCTATGGTATCATAATATTGAAGGAGCCGTGGCCGATCAATTTATTGTGCATTCTATTGTTCTCCTTGTAAGTTTATATTGGGGTTTGTTACGGTCGCTCTGAGTATTCAATCCTGCAAACTATCAAACGCTATCGAGACAGGACAGCTCACCATATTGATGTACAATAATATTTCCCCATCTGAGAGAGATTTTCACCAAAGAATCAGATTACTAAATGTAGCGTTCACTATAGAGGATCTGTTCTCTGGAACAACATACCTGTCCAATCAAGAATTCAGGGTAGCCAAAGTACTTTTATAATCCTACTTACTAAATAATAGAAGTTTATTCACTAAATTATTATAATTTTAGGGCATATTTTGAAAACATTGTAATTTTAAGTTATGTAATTGCAACGCTAGCAGGAAGACTATACTTTTTTTGCATCGTAATTATATCATGCCCGAGAAATAGCGACCATTAAATTGTCTTGTAAAGCGAAATCAGTAAGATCTAGCAATATTTCTTGATTGTTTTTGATACAACAATTATTCCACTCGCGCTTGTTGGATATGAGATGGTTATAGCCAACTCGGTGCTACGCGTATTGTTGGCTATCTATCATCTCATATCCGACACGCGCTAGTGGAATAATTGTTAATTAATGATGCCATTCTATTTCATTGTTCTCCTAGCATGTCGGTACTACAAGGTCCTGAATGGGTCTGATCGTGCAAAAGGCCAACGAGAAGGGAATAACTGTGATAGAAATTTAACAAAAGCCTGGTACAGATTTCAAGGTGCTGCGGGCACGCAGATGTCCAACACTTGCTTATCCCCACATCAGTGTAGCACGTTTGCCCCAGGTTGGCTGTTTGGAATGCATCCTGCGGTGTCCGAAGGCGCCGTCCATCGTAGAGTGTGTTTTAGTGGAAATACGTGTTGTCATTGGTCCTTCGACATCCGTGTTCGTAATTGCAGCAGTTACTATGTGTACAACTTTGTTCCAACCCCAACCTGTACGTTGTGGTATTGCGGGGTAAAAGGTAGGGTACATGCGTCCTAAAGCCGAAAAAACCCCATGTACAAAACTATAATTGCAGTGGTGCGTGGAATAAAGCGCTAAGCGCGGTTTGGATTGATTTAGCTCATGCAGGTTTTGAACTTAATTGTTTATCTAAATTCTTGGTAACGATTTGATGTTATTTAGGGTATTTCAAAACACCTCGTCAAATTAGATTAAATTTTTTCTCTAGCCTTCCACCCTTCAGGATTTAGTCCGATCAATTATTTTCAAAGTACGAACCACGTTATACAGCGTCGTCATAAACAGCACTGTGGAAAAGTGCTACTTATGAGACTTGTATTTGCTGGCCCAACTTCAAGATTTCATTCCCAGACTTTAATTTACAACCAAACTGTGAAGCATATGACAGTTTCATAACACGGCCAGTACGTGAGCCGTAGCTAGAATTCATCCCAAGACAACCAATTGCAATATATGCAAGTGGCATTCAATATGTGTGTGGTTTTCTTTTTAGTTTTTGCAATTGGTAGAAGGCTTGACGTTTGAACCGTTTTATATTACATAAGGTCGTCCCCATACATAAGGGAAATTATAGGCAGCAAGTTGCAAACTACACCGACTTCATGGTATGGTTGGTACCTTACGCATGCGCACAACCACATTACCAGAGGGACATAAATAATAACATACCATTTCTCTTTGCCTAGCTCCAACTGCTCCACGTAACTTGAGCATCCTAAGCCTGTCTCCAACGTCTGTTTGCTTTGACTGGGAAGATCAATCGTCTGGTGTGGATCACTACGCGATTGAGTACTCTGTGGTCAGTCAGGCACAGTCATCCCAGCCAGTGGAAATATCGCCAGTAACACACTCGCACGCCATGATACAGGGCCTCCAATCTAACACAACCTACATGATTCAAGTAGCTGGCCTTAGTTCAAACCTAAGGGGCCCCTTTAGTGACACCGTGAACATCATTCCTGCCCTAAATGGTGAGCGATTAATCTCTACTAGTAAGAAATCGTAAGCTTCTGGTATATAGTACTAGACTATGCTCGTCCACCAAAGGATTCATTTAGGTTTATGTATTATTGGCACGACTTGGAATTTTCAACTTGTTAATTTTTGCTTTTAAAATAAAACTGGTTTGAGTGTTTGTCTCGGTTCTCCTTTTCTTTACTGAAGGTTTTCTCAGGCTACTCCAGGTTTCTCATTTCTCACTTTGATTCACTATCGACACCTACGGCGTCGGCCACAGGTTCGTCAGTTGTACGGTTGCATATTAACTGTTATCCTCGTTAAGGAAAGTCCATTTGTTAACATATAGGCAGCCATTATATCGCTCTATTGGTGACGATATCAGTTGAAATAAATTTGTCTTTTCTTTCTCTAGCATCTATGAATCAACCAAGCAATGTGACTGTGTTTAGTTCTGGAAATCACGAAATCATGGTTTGTTGGCAGAAAAGTCTATCCAAGCTAGTTACAAGCTACTTACTCTCCTGGTCAAACGTAAACAGCAGCGGGAGACTTGAACAGAACATGTCACTCTCCTCCAATGACAGCAAATACATAGTGTCGAATCTTACTGCGCATGCCAATTACAGCGTGCAGGTTTCGTTGATCAGTAAATGCGGTTTGGGATTCAAAAGCGAACTTCTTAACGTCACAGCTGGAAAGCAAAGTAAGTGGTCTGTGTCGTAAAAAGCGCTTTAGTTTTGGATTTAGCGTCACTTTTAGGTTGTCGCTACTAAGGGTTGCCTGAACGTGTAACTTTTATGGGCACATCTTATTAAGAAAACCGTGACAAATGTGGAGACATACACATAATTTATACTATGACTGTAAAAGGTGTGCATATGATTTTTTCACCAAAGTTAAAAGAGATCCGTCTTCGTCCAGGCAGTTTCTCTGTGACTTCTCACTTTGATTGCCTTTGGTAACTCTTTAATTTCTTAAGGTGCAAATTGGCGAGCAGGGAGGTTAAAAAACGTCAATCTCCTCTGTTAAACAGATCCGGGAGAGAACGCGAGAGAAGACAACAACAATCCTCCGACTGCGTTTCTTTTAAAACGCGGGCTTTCCAAACAACGTCGCATTTTGCGTCACATACCTTGAGTCTGGAATCAATCTGGCCCCGGTTGTTGGGGTTGGCAGAAAATTGTGTGTACACTGTCCTTCCAAAATGTTCCGGCTATTAATCACACGCATAGACTTAAACAAAACATCAGAAGTGAAAAACTAGAAACGATGTACTTATATCTTGCTTCTCGTTATTACACAATGGTAGGTCCTGTTCAAAAGATGAGTGCCGTGAGAGCTTACAGCACTAGTAACAATACTATGCATGCCGAGTGGACTTTAAACCCGAGCCCACTGGTGGAGGGATACTTTGTGGAACTCATTAAAAGAAGTCATGGATTGATACGAAATGTCACATTGAATTCTTCCTCCTCATTTGTGGACTTTACCTCGTTGGAAACTTCATCAAACTACAGCGTCCAAGTGGCCTCATTTACTTGGTGTCACTACGGTGTCAAAAGCGATCCTTTGTTTGCTTCTACTGGTGAGACAACGAGTTCCTTTTCAAACCATTACACATCTTAAAAAAGTCAATACCTTGAAAAATATTACTCGATAAGTCAAATGAAATTAAGGTTTTACTGAACACAAATAAACTAATGAATGAACAGTTGGGAGAAGAAAGATAGCTTACTTAAGGACGGTGCCTACTAATATAGAAGTATTTTTGTATGGGTTATGACTGCGGGAAAAGCAGATCTTAGCAAGGGCAATTGAAATCCAAAAAGAAAATTGGAGGTAACCACGCATAATAATTAAGCAACAATAATTCAAAAAAGCAGTAAAATACATAACAATATATATTTTTTCCATATTGAAGCTTTGTTATCTCTGAAAAATGCTTTGTTACCCCCAATTTTCTTTTCGGATACCAAGGGCACTTGCTAAGTTCTGCTTTGTATTAGTAGGCAACACCCATCGGAAACCCGAGTATCTCGAGATGCGCATGCGCAGTAACAAAAGTAGGCACCGTCCTTAAGCTGTAACAAGTTGGCAGAAAACCATAGAAATGCTCTGGTACTGGAGTAGAAGTCACGGCTCAAGATACAAAGGATTTTACGTGGGAGAATTATAAAGTTCTCCAAGGCTTAGGCAGTTGGAGTTTCAGTGACACAGGCAAAGTCGACTTATGATATTGCCAAGTCTACAACAGGTAACTTTTAAGTTAAAAATTTAAAGCATTTTTATTTTAGCTGTACAAGTACAGTACAAGCCATGGTTAAACGAAGACAATTGTCATGAGGTTTACTGAAACAAAACTAACGTTGTTCGACATTTTCTTTCAGATAATATTCCCTCACCTAGCAATTTCAGAGCTGAGGTTTCAATAGCCTATGTTCTGTTACACTGGAGCTCTGTTTCATTTTACGAATTAGAAGGATATAATGTTTCCTTAAGCTCTGATGGCTACAATGAGACTTATGTTGTAAACTCGACCACAACATCTTTAAAACTGACAAATCTGGAGCCACAAACTGAATACAGATTTCAAGTGCAAGCATTCAGTGTTGGGAGAATGGGTCCACTAAGTGAGCTGGTTATAGTATCAACGTATAGAGACAGTAAGTAAGAGAAATTCAAATTCATATATTTAAGTTGTACAAGCAGTTGACAATAAACGCGATGCTTTTAAAAGCACAAAACATTGACTATAATTCTGTCCCTCTTCCACCCTTCCTGGTACTATTAAGAACGTGATTTCCATTATTCAAACAACTACAATGATTGCGGAGAGAGGGGGGCAGGGTGCACCAGGCGTAAATTTTAGAAAGTTAAAAATGATACTTTGTGACCATGAATGTGCCTCTTTGCGACTGGAACAAAGTCGATGGGCTTCCTCCTCGGACCGCGTAATTGTGTTTCTTCCATATTTCATTCACCTGTAAAGGTTATTTATTTATTTAGCCTATCAAAACCTACGGATTGAATAATTGATCATCTGTGCCGGCTGTCAGAATGGCGCGAGAATGAAAAAAAAAACAAAAAAACAATGAAACGCAAGAATTCTGCCCTCTGATTGGTCCATTTTAATCATTTGACCCCAATGCTGCGTTCTAAGCGGTAACGGCCTTACATCGTCGCTGCTTACTACTTACATAATCAAGCCTCCACATTGTCATAACAGTAGAGTGTATGATGTAGAGTGCTTTGGGACGTCCTATTAGATTTCTTGCCAATGGTAGTTGGTACAGGAATTAAACGTTCAGAACCTAACCACAGATAAGAAGAAGAAATTTTGTTTTTAGCGGCCTAGTGACCCTTAAATTAGGTGTTTTTACAAAGCATATAGCGACGTGGAGTATTACATCCCTTGTGTAGACTGATCATAGCAAGTGAAACTCTGCTATGAATATAATCTAGTTGTTCAAATGTCTTTGGTAGACACAGTGAGCATTGCTATTTTTATTGTTATTCTTATTGCTATTCCTTTTTTTCATATAGCTCCAGAAATTATTTCTGCTGAAGCCCTCAGTCCCGTTGAAATCTTGTTGGAATGGTCTAATATGACTTCACAAGACCTTCTCGGTTACAAAGTGATGTACAGAAACCTCGATTCTAATGGCACTCAGCTGAATATAACGCTTGGGGAAAAGAGTACATCCCTAAAGTTAGAAAACCTGGCACCTGCCTCTAACTACAGCATTCAAGTGGCCTTTGTACTGGTAGACTCGCTGGGGAAATTAAGTGATCCTTTATTCGTTGTTACAGAAGGTGAGTACATAGTGACAGCACATGATAATAAGTCCTTAATGATCTTCAAAAATACTTATCTTAAGTTACAAATAATAACAATAAAAATAGATTTAAATGTGTAAAAATCCAAAGCCGTTCTACCTCCTCTATTATTTTTACAAGTCCTCAAAGACATATACTGAAATACGAGTCTATTAACAAACAACAGTTTGAAGCGTCCAGCGTTTACCTTAGGGTACCTAAAATTATTTTTCCTCAAGGAGTTGTCCTCAGTATACATCGTGGGACATACTAAAAGTAATGCCATAGGGTGGCTGATGGCACTAACGTGGGGGACCCTGTGGTCTCTTGACTTCCGGATTTGTGGTACTTCGTTATAAACTCGAGAAGAATATATAGACGATATTACACGGCGACGCGAAGATATGAATTTTATTTTCGAGTGGTAAGAGCAATATTTTACGGAGGAGCGCAACGAGTGAGTAAGATATTGCTTTTAACACGAGAAAATAAAATTCATATCTTCAAGCCACCGTTTAATTTTCTTTCTATTATATAGAAAATTGTATCGTCAGTCATTTTCCACTGACTGTTTGCACAAACAACCGTGAAGAAGTAGGAAATGACGTCATCAATATCCTCACTAGTGAGGATATGAAAAACACGCCACTCGGTTACGGAATGTAGTTTCGTATGAATTTTACGAGTGGTGTATTTTCCAATAAAACACTCTATATAATAAAATAGAAACTTCTCACGTCTGTTTTACGTTTAAACGGATTGTAAGACACTCCTTTTTGTCTTCTTCCACAGAATTGTTAACTATCGCTCCCAGTGGCTTTCAAGGTTCAAGCACAGGGCCTAACAACATTGTTTTGCGGTGGAATCCGTTAGATTTCAAACCACTGATAGGGTACGCGGTATTTTATCAGCTGGTAAACGGGTCATGGACGATTACTTTCGAGTCGGTGTGTACTTCCAGATTTAACAATTCGCTAGAGCTGTTCAATCTACAGCCCTCCACTAACTACAGCCTACAGATCGCTGGATTTACTGGGTACCAAGTTGGACCTAAGAGTGATTCAATCATGATACAGACACAGCGCCAACGTGAGTGTATGCTTAACAAATATTCCACGAGCGCGCGTTGGATATGAGATGGTAGATAGCCAACGAGGCGCGTAGCGCCGAGTTGGCTATAATCATCTCGTTTCCAACAAGCGCGAGTAGAATAATTGTTTTATTAAAACAATCAAGAAATATTGCTAGATCTTGCTGATTTCGCTTTGCAAGAACAACCAGAAGGCAATTTATGGTCGCTATTTCTCGCACATGGTATAATGGCTCATATACCATAGCCGCTAAGCCAATCAAATCCCTTGAATTGCATTATACAATGATTCAGTTTTTAATAAATACCATTATTAAATCTGGATCGTTGTATAATGCAATTCCAGGAATTTGATTGGCTTAGCGGCCATGGTATATGAGTTATTATACCATGCCCAAGAAATAGCTAACATTTTAATGGTCGCTATTTAAAATAGTCTTCTGATTGTGCTTGCAATTTAAAGCGAAATCAACAAGTTAGCAATACCTTTTGACTGTTTTTAATAAAACAATTATTCCACTCACGCTTGTTGGATATGAGATGATTATAGCCAACAAACTTGAGTGGAATAATTGTTAACTTCAATTACAATTTATATAGCTCCAAAATTAAATCCAATAGTTCTAAGGCGCTTTACAAAAGTGAGAAAAATTCAATACAAAGACAAGGTGCTAAAAATATGGACAAAACATTGTTCAAACATGTGAAAATTCAGAACTAGATATGAACTAAATGCTCATTTAAAAAGAAACTTTTTAAACTTATTTTTAAAAATATCAACTGAAGTACAGTTCCTTATTCAATTGGTAACGTTTTCTGTAATTTAAGAGTATATAACTCGTCCAATTAGAGAAAGGAGTAACTAATAGTATTCAAGAAGAAGATCCAAGGTTGCGTGCAGGAGTGTGCCTCGAAGTGTAGTATCGTTTAAATTGTTACCAGTTGCGCTGTAATTTGATAGACCCGCGGGAAGACCTAAAATAACACATGGCGAAAAATAATAATACTGATGATGATGATGATGATGTACATGATGTTACAGAACGAAACTTTTAACTATAGTAGATATTACTGTTATAGTTATTGTTGTCCCTGCATCTGTTAGCAATCGCCCAGTTTAGTTCCTGGTGAGTTTTTCTTTTTAAAACTAAAGACGTCCTCAAACGCTGACCTGGACAAATGCCCTTGTACCCAGAGGTTACAGCATCCATTAGAAATCAGATAAAATAAGAACTAAAACCGAGGTTTTCGAAAGCGACGACGTGAAAACATCGTAAGACGACTCCTAAAAGTAAAGGTGCGATTTTTAATCGTTCACTTGTTGACAACGAAACAGCATGAAAATGCATACATGTGAAAAAAAGGTTAATATTTTTCATGTTTCGTTTCAATAAAACGAACCGAAACTTGCAAGCCTTTCAAAGAATAAAACCATGCACAAATTCACCGGTTACCTTCTAAAATTTTAACTTCATGTTTTTGTTAATGGCAATGAATAACTATTTTCCTTTTCTTTATTTTATTTTGCCTGCTTTTGATTGATCAACAGCGTTAAATCGACCTCCAGCAGTAATAGAAGCCTATGCTTGGAGCACAACAAGTGCTTATGTGTCCTGGTCACCGGTCTCGTTTGAATCCCTGCGCGGTTACGTGATTTTCTACAAGGCACTTACTCCATCGTCGCGGCGGAAGCGAAGAAGCCCTCCCGATTTAACCGAATTGAACGTTACTGTGACTTCAGTGGAACAGAATTCAAGCTTTCTTTCTGGACTGAATGAGTTCTACAACTATTCTGTAGAAGCTTCGGGGTTCACGGACTTTGAACTGGGACCCAGGACAAACACGGTTTATATCTTTACCAACCAGACTGGTAAGTGACCAGGTTTTAACATGTTGATGTTTTATTAGACAACAACCTTATCTGATTAGTAGTATTAGTTTCAAGAAAGTTCTAGTTATTTAACAATTAGTTTATGAGCTCGAGTTCTACTATAAATCTACAAGTCGTGTAAAATCGTCTTCGCAGACACTTTGAAAACGCGAAGAAGCTGCTGCCATTTTGGCCACAACCGCATACTGTTAGGCTACTCACTACTAACTATATACAACAGAATAGACAGTGAGTAGCGTAGCCAACAAGAAAACAGCATTCGTGATAGAACGCTAGTAGATTCATACTAATAAAATGTATAAATGGGCCCGGTAAACCACTGGGAAACCAACCAAACTGGTGTGGGTAACAACCCCATGGACTGGTATTCCACAGATCGAAAACAGAGAGAGGGGGAGACGGATGAGTCCTTTATGTTACAACAAAATTTTATCCCTGAGTCACACGATTGCAGTCTCCCATTTTTCATCCATGTCCAAGACTGTCACACAGGTACGGTCCGTAATAGCACGGTCGGTACGTTTCGCACGGACCGGGAAACCTTGAATACGGTCCGAATACGGAGCGTGCATCTCATTATCACATCAGCGAAATGTGAGTCGCAAATATCAACGGTCGTACGTTGAGATACAATTTACGAACCGTTATCTCCTTCTCACAGTCTGCGTTTCAAGATCACGGTCCGAACGAACTGTGTGGACCGTCCAAACGAATGACCCCTCAGAATCAGAGTGAAATATTCTAACTCCCCTTAATGAAAGAAAATTTACGGGCTGCCATCTCCTTCTTACGGTCCGTGTTTCAAGATCACGGTCCGAATGAAAATAACGGACCATTACGGTGCGTGTGTATTGGACAACCTTCCTATTTTTCCGTGTGATTGTCGAAATAGACCTATTCGGCTAACGCAATGTTGTACCCAATTCAAATCCTTTGGGCATAAAATGTTTTGTTCTAAGTATTTCCATATCTTTTAAATGTGAATGCTACATTATAATGCAAATGCAATAAACAAAGAATCTTAACCCCGGGGGATCTGAATAGGGTACAACATTGAGTTAGCCAAATAGGTCTATCGTACGCTTCGATAGAGCGGCCGCCATTTTGCTTTGTCATGTTGAGGTCGTTGAGCGCTTCCTCGTGAGATTGTCAAAGCTACCGAGTAAGCATCCTGACAAGTTCCCCTTCGGTAGGTTTTGGATCTCTCTCCAAGTTAATTGCGTTCAACACAGCAAGCAAGATGGCAGCCGTTTTATCGAAGGCAATCACACCGGGAAATAGTGCAATGTATACACTCTAATAGACCATTTCCGAGTTCCTTTGAACCTCATTATGAAAGCGGGGAATTCAGAAGAACGGATGGGTCTATGGCAAATGTCAAAGACCCGGTTGCATAAAGCGTCTTAAGATAGGAGTTTCCTGGGGTGGTTCCCTGTGTCCTAAGGATTATTGTCGCGCTCTTGTTTTGTTCTCTAAAGCTATTCTCAATAAACCGGCGTTTTAGCCGAGTGATCTAATATAACAAGCAAGGAGGGAACGTAAACACAGGAAGGCAAGCAGGGATCGACTACAGAAAAGTCCCACTTATCTTAAGACGATTTATACAACTGGGCACAGGTTTTTAAACGGTGAAGTTTTGATATGTTCACTTTCAGTGCCCAGGGTTCCTCCCACTAATGTGAAACTAACAAGCATTGATTCAACTACCATCCAAGTTTGCTGGGACATAATTCCTTACTTCCCTAACCTTGAGGAGTACGAAATGCGTTACATGCCCTCTGGACAAACAAACACAAGCGCAATGATCACAGCAACGAATGCTAACGCCACCTCTGCGATTTTAAACGCGCTCAACTCTTCCATTATTTACACCGTTTCTGTGGCCGGAAAAACGCAAGACGGCCTCGGACCATTTAGCTCACCTGAAACTTTACAGCCTACAAACTATACCGGTATGTGTAATAGGTACAAGTAGGGGCATTAGCTTGGGCGCAGATCTAGGCGTCTTAGAATTCCTTAAGGCCTCTTTAAAGGGACGTCTGTGCTATGCTCGTGTTAATTCTGTTCCAGTGTCGTTTTCGTTGTCAACTTTAACTTTTTTAACTTCAACTTTACTCAAAATGCGTACAAAATCAGATCTATGCAAATTTTGTTTCGATGTTTACGTTTAGAAAATGTATCCCTTTCACTGAAAGTTTTAAGGTAACTGAGTACTATAGTAAACCTATAGCAGCTACGCGTTTAATTGTCGTCAACACAAACACGTGCTTACTGTCGCTTCTCTACCTTTTAACGTGTTTTTATTGTAGTCCCCAGGATCACCGTATTTCCGCGCGGGAACACGACCATCTTTGTTTGCTGGCCTGATGACGTCATCGCCTCTTCTTTGGAAATAGTGTACGTCAATGTAGGGGGAAATTTAACGCAGCACCTGAACGTGGATGCGTCCAAATCAATCGTTAAAATAGAAACGCTTGATATAAAAACCAACTACAGCATTCAGCTTCACCTAAGAGGTGGTTGTGGAGGAAACCAGACGAGTGAGGCAGTGTACGTAAAGACGGGAGGACAAAGTAAGGCTTGTCCGTGGAAAAGTTTTGCGCTTAAGATAACATTATGATAGGAATTTAACGCTCTATAAAGTCAATGCGAGTTTAAAAATCGGGTTAATTTCGTGCTGTTTAATTTTCGTGACGTTATCTAGATCGGGCCATATTCGTCTTCTGGGGCCCGGGGGATGGAAGGCCGATTAACGCCCCCTTCCCCTTTATCAACTGCGCAATACTTAAGCTAGGACAATGGCATAGGAGTAGGATAGGATAGGAGATGAAAACTTTATTTATACACGGTATTTCCATCAGCTACATAATTATCATTATCAACTAACTATCTATCTACTTAACTAGAATTATAAAAGTAAAAAATAATAAAACAATAAATACTGCTTCTCTTGGAGTCCGTGTTTAAAATCTTACCTGTAACTGTTATTCAAGTTCAAAGTTACCACGAAACGAATCCGCCAACCCCGATTTCGATAGGGAGAAGTTGAGCGTTCATCTCCGCACCTTTAATTTATATTATGTCATTTCCAAAAAATAGTTGTCATTGAGCATTTTTGATGGCGTGATTGCTAGGGCCAAACTGCTGTTAGACTATGGTTTTATGTCAGGTTTCAACTGATCTAAGGTTTCGACCACATAATTTGATTTTATATTCGTTTTTTTTAGGTCCTTTAAAGCCGCCAAAAAAAATTACATTAAACGCCACAAGTTCTTCAACAGTACAAGCGAAATGGCAACCCAACCCCTCCCCTCTTGTTGAAGCCTATGCTGTTCGATATAGACGGGTGGACCTTGGAAACGCGGTAAAAATTGACCTGGTCAACGCCTCAAACCTGACAGTCCAGTTAAGTGGCTTAAAAGCGTTCACCAGATACGGTGTTGCGTTACATACTGTCACATGGTGTAAGAATGGTTCTTGGAGCAAAGAATCGTTTGTTGTCACAGATGGAAGTGGTAAGCGATTGACAAGTGACTAAATATTTATAAGAGTTAATCTATGTTGAATTACAAATAGAACGCTGATATGTCCTTCTTTGATAGTGTAATCTATTTTCTTTTTGTGATTGAAGAGAAATGTACCCTTGAAGTAGAGTCATTTTTTAAAATATGATTACCAGATAAGAAAAAAAATATGGAGTGTATGTATTGCTCGTACAAAATACTAAACATCTCGCAAATACAAAAAAGAAAAGGTGGGTAGTTGAGCAAACTTAGAGGTAGTATAGCAGCTCTCGTGAGCTTGTCATCAGTGTTTTAATAGCGTAGCAGCTCCTATTGTGTTACGATTGTCTGTATTTTTCCCTTGTTTGTTCTACTGTTTTCTAGAAGGGTTGAAAGTCAATCACTTTAACCCACATGAGAGCTGCTACATCGCCGGTTTCTTTTGCATGTATTATTATCAGTTCTGGACTTACCACTAGCTTAACGGGATATGAAGGTCATTCTCTTTTTGGTAAAATAACATGTGGCTTTAAGTCAAAAACACAAAAGAGGGCTGCAAAGCTATGTAAAATAATACAACTTTGAGAAGCCACGTGAGATGTAAGTAATAACACATATCATTAAATTTCTCTAAAATTATTATCTCTCCTCTTGACTTTTTTCCAGTCCCTTCTCATCCACCTGTGAACGTGACAGGCCAGGCACTAACATCCACAAGCTTGTTCGTTTCGTGGAGCCCAGTTCCCCTGGAGCATCGAAGCGGAATAATTCTAGGATACAACTTGTCATACTGGAAAGCCAATGACAGTAGCAACACCAACGTAACCTTGACTACCGACAAGGAAGAAATTGAAATAGATGGACTTGAAAAGTTTACCCCTTACATGGTGGCGGTTTCGGCTTTCAACCAGATAGGTGTTGGCGTCTTTAGTGACCCTATTCAGATTTGGACCAGCGAAGATGGTAAGCATCGCAAAATCTACCGTTCTTTTAATGGCTCTAGGATTTTAATTACAGAAAACGTTACAACCACAGCATTATAAACGGTCGGCACTGGAACGTACTGCTCAATATATAGCTTTCACGTAAATGAAAAATCGTTTCAAAAGGGATATACTCGTCCATTTAATAGTCTGCGTAGCAGTCGTTTCCGTTTCCTTCAAGCCAAGCGGGGTAAGCGCGCGAGGGCACATTGGGCAAAAAGAAGCAAAAAAGTAGGAAAAAATGAATATTAAAAAAGTAGGAGCGGGGGAAGGGGCGCTCCTCCTCCCCGCTCCGACCCCCCCGCTCCTACTTTTTTGCTCCTTTTTGCCCAATGCCCTCGCGCGCTTACCCCGCTTGGCTTGAAGGAAACGGAAACGACTGCTACGCAGACTATCTATTTAATAGCAAAGTTAGCCCACGTTGGCAATAAGGTGTCATTTGATAAATATTTTTTTTAGTAAGTGACAGAGGCATACTCGGAGAAAGAAAAGCCAAGTTCTCCCAACAGGAACCTATGACCTTCCGATTACTAGTTCGGATGCTCTTCCACTGAGCTACAGGAGATTCGTGGGAGCTAAGGCCATTAAACTAGGTTCATGGAACAAACATCCTACATACTGCTAGGATTTGAATTTCGATAAGTGGTATTTGTGAAAGTAATGCGATACCTGGTCATGAGTAAGCCTGTGTCACTAATATGAAATCACATTTGTTTCACAAGGTGCCATTTGTTATCTAAGTAAATTGTTTAACTTACAGTTCCCAGCCTTCCTCCCCAAGATTTGGTCGCAGAAAACCACACCACTCTTTCGACAATTCCTGTATTCTGGAGCGCAATCCCCGCCAAGAATGTTCATGGTATTTTGCGTAAATATCGCTTGCGCTTCACGCCTGTTTTGTTAGCGGACAGAACTGTCCTAAACGGAAAGGCTATAATGAAAGTGGTTTCCAATGAGACTATGTCCATTGTCCTTGATGGCTTGGACCGATACACAGCCTACAGGATAGAGGTCTGGGGAGAGACTGTTAAGGGAGGAGGACCCGTGGCTACTACATTTGCAGGTAACATTTCTCATGGGCTATGGCATTGTCCCATATCTAACAAACACGAGTGGAATAACTTTTGTTAAAAACAACCGAGAAATATTGTTAGACCACAAGACGATTTAATAACCGATATTTCTCGGGCATGGTCAAGTGTAATAACTGATGTCCTATAGCCAGTAAGTTTATCAGGGACTGGAATTCATCGATTTAATACAAAAGTTGTTGTACATTTCAAGGTATAGTAACTGATCGTAAAGATGGGATACTAATAAAAAATAATTATTGACACTTTACGTTAATATTTCTCAGAAACCTGCGATTGTCACAAAAGATTCACCACCAACTGGATGTTCTTTCCGCCATATGTTGATCAGGTGACAAGCAGTTCGACTCCTGGCTCTCCCATTGGTGGAATTATTCCACCAATCATTGTCGACATGGTTTCCGCGTGCTGTAGAAGTTGTAAAAGTCACGGAGAGTCATACGTCGACTTCAACGCGCAAGGAGCATCACAACACACCACTTATAATGATATGCTGGAAAGAATTTCACCAGACATCGACTTTTCTTTCCCGGTGTCGGGATTTAAGGGACAAACCGAGTGAGCAATAGTTTTTTGCATGCAACTGATAACTAGTAAATCAGTACATAAGAATAAGGATTGCTTTATGGAATAGCCAATTCTCAATTCTTCTTGGGTTAGGTTATGGTTGGTCGGTTGGCTGCATCCATCCATCCATCCATCCATCCATCCATCCATCCATCCATCCATCCATCCATCCGTCCACCCATCCATGGCTATTCCTCTCTCCGTTCGTTCGTCCGTTTTTTCGTTCGTTTGTTCACTCACGCTTTTCTTTCCTTCTATCCTTGTTTCTTTATTTTGTTACCTCCTTTTCTCTTTCATCCCTTCCTACCTACCTACCTTCATTCCTTTCCTCCCTCCGTCCACCCTTCTTTTCTTCCCTCCTTCTACCATCTTTCCTGACCTTCCCTTCTTTTCTTCCTTCCGTCCCTCCTTCCTTCCTCTTCCCTCCTTCCTCCTCCCCCTTTCCTCTTCCCTCCTCCCTCCCTTCCTCTTTCCCCCTTCCTCCTCTCTCCCTCCCTCCCTCCCACCCTCTCTTCCTTCCTTCCTTCCTTCTTTCCTTTTCTTACTTATTCTCTTACTCTATTTTCTTATTTTTTTATTTACACAACAATAGTTATAAAAACTACTACAGTTTTCTTGACGTTGTGGAGTCGCCTGGAGTTGCACACGTTATCAACACAGCCAGCACCAGCCAACTGTCAATCCTGGGTGCTATACTTAGCACGTGGCCTATTGCAGTTTTCACCATATTATCTGTTTATCTATCTGGAGTAGTTGCATGGGCGTTGGTAAGTGTCTGCCTAAATTTTTCCTCAGGCTTTCTTTTCGCAACTGCTTGACTGTGGTGATCTCTCTTTGATTGCTATATTGCCATATTGCTGAACCCCTCTCCTGAAAAAGTTTGAAAACAAACCTTGAAATTTACCAGGCTTTTGTTAATTGGGAATGCGCCAATCGATCTTATTTCCACCCCTAACGTTTGAAGCACAATAAGAACCAGAGTCACTTTTTATATGTAAGTACCCCCTAATCCCCTGACACGGGACTCTTTAATCTCTACACTCGGGGTTATCGCTTTTTACCCAACAGTCCCCTGGGATGAAAAGCGTTTAGTCCATGAATCGATAAAACAGCGCGCAAGAAATTAAAAATGACATTTGAATTCTTAACACATATTCGTACGTTTTTCTTTCATTGCTTTGTTAAGAAATGTCTCTTTTAACTATTTCTAGGAAAGAAAAGACAATGCTGAACAGTTTACGCCGTCTTTTATTCGAGGTGCTGGTGAAGGGGCATGGTGGTCTTACATGTCAGCCACCACTGTTGGGTATGTACAGAACAACAACAACCACTCCCCCCTCCCCCTCCCCCAAAAAGCCCAACTATCAAAGGGCAAGCTCCTCCTTCATTTCACACCTTTTTATACAGCTTTATTGGCTACATCTATAAATGAAAAAGAAAAAAAGTTATCTACCCAAGAGTGTAGGTTTCGAACGGGACACGAGGGCCGATGCAAGGCACCATCCTGTTACGTTAAAACTATAAAAACACCAGCGCGATGAATCAAACAAATAAGATATATAGTTAAACTAGAAAAAAAAAAAAAAAAAGGCAAGACTAAGATCTGTGGTAGGAACAAGTTCTTTAAAGTTTCCAAGTTTGTCTCTCGATCTGTCAAAAGTTGACTATTCCGAAAACTTAGGCAGTTTTATCAGTACGTTTGGTAGACAAAAAGGCATAATTGCATGTTGTTTGCCAGTTGTTTACGCCCTGATGCTTGGTTTACAACTGAAGGTTAAAATAGCCAGACCAGGCTTATTTTTAACCCGGAGTTTCCTGTTTACAAATTTACCATTTCAACCAGAAGGAGGCATCACAGAATACGAACGTTAACCCTAATAAACCTGTTGCTCTTCATATTGATTTAGTTGATGCTGTTGTTGTTGTTGTTGTTGTTTCGATCTTTCTTTTTATTTTCTTTGTTTAGATCGAAGTTAAATGCGGAAGATCCTGTCTCTAACAGGCTCAGTTCGAATGTTGTTTATAAATAACTTGTACTTTTCTTTCAGGTATGGTGATAAAGCTCCAGTCACATATAACGGTCGCTTATTTTCTGTGGTTTGGATTCTGATGGGACTAGTGATAATAGGAATATTCAATGGATCGATCACTACAGCGATCACTACATTTACTTTGACATTCGACTTCAGTTTGTATGGGAAAACGGTACATGTTTGTTTTAAAGCACTTTTTCTTTCATTTTTTCTTTCTTTCAATTATTTCCTTCCTTGTTTGCTGATTAATATGAATTAAGCGCAGTGCGGTACTACTGAGCATGCGTGAAATGAGGCTACAACTCTCTCTCCTTCGCAGAGGCCTCTTTCGCGCTCGATCGGAGACAAATAAGGGACTGGAGAGAGTGATATAACGGGGAGCGCGGATGATGATGGGAAGGCTCTTTCCGTCGTCCCCCGCGCCCCCTTTTTCTCCATTTCCGACTTTTCACTCCTCTTTTTATGAAGGAGCCTTTAGGGAGGAGAGAGCGGCTACCATACTTATATTTCTCGATGAAATCGTAAAAGTGCGACTATAAATGAAGACTGTTTGGCAGTACGTAACTTTCGTGGAAATGGTTATTTGAAATAAAAACTCGCGACAATGATGTTGACTGACGTTTCGATGACTCCATGTTACCATTCCCAAAGTTGTGTAAGTCCGATTATGCTGGTAGTTATGTGATGTTTAAAAAATGAGCAGGAGTGTTTTAAACCCGATAAAACACGTGCTGCGAGTTTTTTGAACGGCTTCAAAACATTCCTGGAAAAGCGTGTGTCAATAGAGTTCATAACAATTATGTTTTTGTGAACATTGGAAATTGGCATACGAGAAAAACACCTAATGAGGAGTGTTTTATCAGCTGATAAAACACCGCATACTAATAAAGTCACTGCACGTGATGTATTATCGACCATTTGGTAGGTCAATGGGCTTATGAATTATTAAATAGTTTTTAAAATAGAGAAAAAGCTTCAAAAGTTTAGCTGCATGTGATTAAAAACACAATTTGGCATACAGAGGTGTTAATTATGGGGTTATAGTAGTTTTGCTTTAATAGAAATTGAGTGTTTAGTTTGGTAGATTAGACAATCAAGCTTTCTTCGACATTTCTTTAGAATGGTTAATTGTTCGCGCTGATCATTAATCGTCTGATTGTGTATGTCCCGTAAGCCTTCCCCAATAGCAGAATATTAGTTGTCATATGTTTCGCAAGGTTTCTCCCTGTCCATCCTGTGGATCAAGTCCTTTTAAAGACTTAAATGTGTGACGTGTCATTCACATAAAACTCGGCATTGAGTATCAATTTGCTACCCAGTGGGTCTGTCTAATCATGCTGTACAAGGTGGTCCTATCTTCTATTATTCTGAATTTGTGTGGCCGTTCAAGACAAATCTGCTGAGAATATGAATTCCTTCGAGTATGACAATTGAAATCATAGTTCTGGAAAAGTATATACCTTTCTTTATTTTACACTATCGCGTGCATCATTGCCGAACTAATCTGAAAAAATTCACAATTCTTTACCAAGGCCCAAAGATCTGGAATTCCCTTTCTGTTACAATCACTTCTCTGATAAGTTTTCCCAATTTTAATTTAAACTGCTAGAGTTTTTAATAAAATAATCACAATGAATTGGCAAAGCCGCACACTTGTTGCACAAACTATATAAGCATATATTTTTTAGGTACGAGGTGGCCTCAACTATAAGCCTGGTGGTTTCTAGAGGTCACCTCGCCATACATTAACCACTCAATTAATTGTAAATATATTACAAAGAAAGGCAAATAAACTTCAAACTTCAACTTTTGTTTTATTCACTAGGTTGCTGCTGTGACACAGACCCCTGAGTACCGCCTTGGACTAAAAAAGAATGCTAAATTTGCAAATGGTACTAATTGGTATATGTTATATGAAGTACTATGATAATGATGGAATGAAAGTTGTACGTGTTCTGGTTGGGTAAAATATCATGACTTACGATATAAAACATGCATGGAAGCCGCGCTCCATTGTACTTTTTTTTAACTTTCTTTTTGATGCAACACAAAGGTTTTACGTTGGGTTAGAGCTCGAGTCAAAAGCAAACAAGATGCCTGTACTGGCATGTACGCGTGATGCAGATTCATTTACTCCAATTGTATGCTTCGCAGATTGATAAAACTATCCTTGCTAATGGAATAGTTTCAGTCACGATGATCGCG
>NW_028145740.1:362500-392500 GCF_977016875.1 Pavona decussata
TACCGAGATTGTTGTTAGTGTCCTATTTGTAGCACAGTTATCTTATCTCACAATTAGTTTAAACCATTTCGTTCAGAATAAAACCCATAACACCATAAAAATGTTATAATTATGTATGTTATATAATTGTGTTACAAAGTTTTAAGATAAGTCTTCTGTAAACACCCAATTTCAAAATACTAAATAATGCATTCTACTACTAAGTCACGCAATAATCAAAGATTAATGCAATTGCCTGATTTCCAATTCATACCATTTGGAAAAAATAAAAATAAATTGGCAAATTCAGAAAAAACAGCTTACTTTCAATTGTAGTCACAGTTTTCTTTCAACCCATTAACTTGAATATCTGTTATAGCTTGCAAACATTAATACTTCATGCTTCCAAAAATAATACTTAGCTTCAGCAAATGTTTGGCTAGTTCTTCTGTGGTATCTTTATCACGTTTAGTATTTAAAAAAGAAAAAAAAAACATTTGTTTCTAACAGCCCAAAAATTTATGAAAGGGGCATCGGGATAGTGATTTCAATGTTTAGACTTCCAAGTTACTAAGCAATGTATGATAATGCTGTTATCTTCCTTTGAACAATTTAAGATTAAAATTAAAAACAACATGTACACTCCAATTGCAGTTTGGAAAAATAATCTTGTTATAGAACATAATCTTTATAGTATAGTTTTCTCATGTTTTTTCTAAAAATTAGTTGCAATGGTCAGTGGCTCTTTCGAGAGAATTCGAGAGAACCTTTTCAAATGCAAATACTTATTTTTATATTCAGCCTTCATTTTGAGCAAATAATTCCAGCTATTATAATGTATATACTAAAAGGTATGTTGTAAAAAGTGTGAACTGAGCCTCGAGGCTAATGAAAGTCATTTGAATTTTTTATTTTCTTACTTTAAAGATCTCAACACAAAATTAACAGCACTACCGGGGCAATTAGAACTTTTTGCCTACCAATAATTGTTTTCATTAAGTTTTTCTTTTTCGATGCAAATTTAAGACCACACTGCAATTAAAACTGCCGTGTTTGTGTCGTATGTGGGCAAAATAAATATGAATATGAGCACCTGCTGTTGCCAGTAGACTCGATCGCTTAAACACGGTAAACGCAGACTGACTCTTGTGTGAAATTAACATTCTCTGGGGATTTGACTGACTTCACAGATAGACGGAAGCGAAGATACAAGGTAAATTTGCCGGCTTCGAATTGCTTTCTTTAAAACTATTGAAACAGGATTTGTACTTAAAGAAAACTCTACTCAGCTTCAAATGAAGTCTTTCCGAAGTGATAGTTTTACATAGCTGCAACGTTTGAAGCAGATCTTCAATTTATGTTACGTTTATTATGTTTTATAATCTACATTACTTCGCTGAAGTCCAGTGTTGAAAGACTTTAATTTAAGGTATTAAACTCGCGCTATCGGTGGGCTGTCTTCGTAATAGTTTTATCAGGTCTTTAATTTTGTTTGAATGTATTACTAAATGATTGTGCATTAATGAGCCGCGAAAATCCTTAAGCCTAGAAAATGTCTAACAGAAATTTTCAGCATAAAAATAACAAGTTAAGATTGAGCTAGTTTTCTATTAATTTTGCGTTATAATTATTCTTCGAAACAAACTGTCTTTGAGAACTGTGAGCTTTAAATATACCGAATAAGTTGTAACATGTAACCGGCCGATGTCTTATGATTTCATTAATCCTTGTCACAAATATCCCACACCGTTACCAACAAACAAATGAATTATTTCCAAAAATGGGACAATTTCCCTTACTTCTAGAATCTTGACGTTCCATACATTTTCCAAAACGAAGATTGTCTTTGCTCTTAATTATTTTTTTTCGACAAACAGGATTATTCTCAAGTGTGTAATAATATTAGTTTGTTTGTTTTTGTGGGAGCATGGCGGTGTCTTTGTCAGTTTTTATAGCATTTGTTATTATTTTAACTGTCGGCGAACATGACGATCCAACCTCGTATCCAGAGTCCTCAGGCTTTTTGGCCAGCAGTTGGTCACCTAGAGAACTGAGTCTTCAGGAGACTAAGGCTGGCCAAAGAGCCTGAAGACTCTAGGTAAGAGATTAGGGAGCTTAATTAAGCACAGTCGTTTGCGAGCCACGGACGGCAACCGGAAGTCAAATATTTCCTTTTTTGGCGTGGTTTTGCTCCTTACCACGGACGGAAAAGCTCTTGTTGATGACTGTGCCTGTGACGTTACAAACGCACCAAAAAGGAAAAATTCAATTTCCGTTTGCCGTCCGTGACTCAAAAACGTCTGTGCTTAAGTTCCCTGTCAATGATCGCGAACTGCGGGTCCACCATGTTTCCCTGTCAGCGGACTGTTTAGATTTTGCTTTGCTCTTTCCGCGTAGCCGTGGGTTAATTAGATCCTATACCTGAGGTGGCTTTGAACGCTTAAGACTTTTTTCCTTTTAGCTCGCACCACTTAACGTTTTGACCCTTTCAGAAATTTGGCAGCCAAAGTTTGAAAGGAAGGTTTACCAGAAATTGCAATATTTCTGTTTTTAATTTACAACACTTAACTTTTTTACGATAACTTTTCATGTCCCCTCCATCCCCCCCCCCCCCCCCCAGCCACTTCCATCTTTCTCCGGCCCAAGAATACAAAAGTCCGGTCTAAACAGGGTCAAACATTTACTCCCAAGAAATACTAGATTCCAAGACTAGATAGAAACTAAATCGATAATCTATGATATCGAGGTCCAATTCATAATAACTGTTATCCATTTATCGATAGATATTGGAAAGTGGGATTACCTCTAGCCATGACGACAAAATTATGCGACTATATGCTACATTATTAATCGATTTTAATTTACCTTGAATAATTTCAGCGTAATGGAGGATTACGACGTTCAGGCGTTCCAAGCATCTGTTTCCAAAACCGAAGTTGATCGGATCCTTAGGCGCATCCAAGGACATCCCGGTGTCATGGCACTGATGTTGACAAATCGCGAGGGGCTAATACTACGGTCAAATCTGGACATCACGACCACTAAGAACTACGCTGCGCAATATAGGAACCTTATAGAGATGGCCAGTTCTGCGGTACGAGAATTGGACCCCCAGAATGAGCTCCGGTTTATAAGGGTCCGGAACAAACAGCATGAGATCATGGTAGCACCGACTGAGGATCTGACTCTTATTGTGGTCCAAAACGTCCACATTGTCACGTCATAACAGTGTATGCGCAGATACACGCTCTGTACAATCCTATACTTTGCTTTATTTGGCACATAATCATTTAAGACCTAGGCAGACTTTTACAACGGTGTATGGGTCAAATTTCCGGATATTGATCCTGCATTCTTCTTTGAATTTCTTGCATGGCAATAATAATAATTATAGCCAGTGACCTGGCCTTATAATGGAGATGAAGCTAGAGCTGAATTTAGTAACGTTTATTCAAGACACTTGAGGTGCCTAGCCGTATGCTTTCCCAACTCAGCGATGCCTGGATAATACCTTGACCACTGACGCCATCAGGACCGGATTTCGTGCAAAAGGGTTTCCTCCTTCGCGCGGTGAATGCGAGAAGTACTTGCCGAATTAGTCCAAAACGTTTCCGTTATGCGTACAATTTACATCAGTGCTACAGTTAACTACAGTTGTCTTTCGGGACCAAAAAACGACTTTACGGTGCACAATGTTCATTCCTAGAAATTTGATTTTATCGATCCCTTCATTCATCAATAAAGCCAACAAGCTAGTCGTATCTCAGGGTTTTATTCACAAATGAGCACTTTTTACCATTGTGGGCAACATCACTGTTATTGAGCAGCATTACTCGGTATATATAAATCTACAAATAAACAATCAAAGTGTACATGTCTAGATCTACATCGCCAAGAGCAAAAAAACTGAGGCATAGCTTTCCTTAAGGGATATAACGGTTTACTGTTACAAACACAAAGCTAACCGTCTGGCTTTCCTTCCAGCAAAGACAGGAATGACTTCATTTAGGTCTATTTCCTTGTGTTTGTGAATATGTATCACGGATTGCGAGGACAACCTCGCATCTGACATAGCACTCCGAAGTGGCGTCTTAGGCCTTTTCATAAAGCTCCGCTCTGCAGCAAAAGTTGACACAATGTATGGGAGAAGCGTCTTGACTGCTACAGCAATTCCAGGGTAAAATTCTGGGATAGAAAAGTCCAGCGTCTCTACCAAAGTCTGGGGAATGCCACCTTCAACGGCAACAGCCACTTATGACGCCACCTAGACCCTTCTCGTTTGAATTTATTTATTTGCTTTTTATTCGTTTTATTTCATTTTATTTTACCTGATTTTATTTTGTTTTATTTTTGACTTTTTAAGGTACGCACGTGCGTATGTGCGTACAGGTAGCTACGCCCCTGTCTTTGAACAACTGAAAGCCTGGTGTATAAATGAGTGCAAGCGAATCATTAGAGAAACTTCGATTATGTTGACGATTGCCTGTTGCGGGGTTAAACATCTCAAGTCAAGGAGGTCGAGGGAGTGGGGGGAAGGGGAGAAGGTGGCAAACGCTGTCGATTCGTGACTTTATGCTTTAAACAGTCTTTTTGTTGGTATGAGAAAGGACCAGACTGCTTTTGTTACCTAGAACAAAGTCTGCTTATATAACAGACAAACGTATTTCCTGTTTTTATACTCCCCATCACTTTTCAAAACTCATTGATTATTAATTTGCACTGTAACCGTCGCGTCATTTTATCGACGAGAACCGACAATGAATAAAGAAAGTCTCAATTTTAGGCCTTAACTTTTAATTTAATCACAAGTGCTGCACTGGAATAAATTGCTAAACTAATGCTGGTCACAGCCGTGGCTTTTTCGTTGTCTTCCATACCACGATATGCACACACACATAAACAATTATCTCGGGAGTCTTAAAAATTTGATATACACACTTGTTGTTGTTTTTTTTTCCGGCCCAGGCTGAATATTCTTATTTTCTGCCCATTTGAGGCCGAAAATATTCTTGTATTATTCTTAAATTATAGCTGACGACATTTCCTTTTTAGACTGTATTGGGAGTATCAATATCAAAAAAAGAATTTATCATCATACTTCTTGCATTTTTGTTAATTTCTTTTGTGCTGTATACTGTACATATGTATTACATGTACAGTTCATCGGAACTGTCATTAGCATTGAGCATTTGGCTATAGCTAGTGCAGTTTTTTCGTTTTGATGGCTAGTTTGCCGTTTAGAGAAAGGAATAATTTTTTACGCTTACAGTTAAGAACATATAATTGTATTCAAGAGAGGATGAAGGTATTGTATTGTATTTACAGATTTTCAACACACAAATATATCTTTTCAAAATCTCAGCCTCAGGTTTATTCTTAAAATATTCTTAAAATTTCGCAAATTTCAGCCTCGATATTCTTATAAAATATATTCTTATATAAAAAAAAGTGTATTCGTTCCCGATTGGCTGTTGTATAATATATCAGATGGTAATGCGCCTATCAGTTCAGAACTGCAAGATCCCCTCCCTGGCCATGGGACACATCCAGGCTTGTACAAATCGGCCAACAACAACTTTCCAGCTTCAATTGACATCGGCAAGCAGCTGTTCAGTCTGCGAACAGGAATTTTTTAATTGTGTCTTCAAAAACTCTTTGAGGCCCCATTTGAGTAAGCCATTCACCCACCATAAGGCAAAATCCTCAATTACCACGAACATGCGCATATTCAGCTAACATCACGGAAAGGATAAATCCGGTTCAAATTCCCCACTCCCCCTCCCCCCCCCGGCAAAGATCAAATTACCGGCGTAATTAGACTGTTCACAGTCCCCTATTTTTCCGTAGAATTTTCGAGACTCCTACGCTTCGGTCGAACTCCCGCCATCAGATTGTAAAGGCGAGCGGCCTGGGGAGAGTGTCTAAACTATATACCAAGGTACTGCTACCAAGGGAGGCCTCGGTAGTTTAGACACTCTCCCCAGGCTGCCTTCGCCGTTAAACCAAGATGGTGGGAGTTCGACCGAAGCGTACTAGTCTCGAAAATCCCTCGGAAATATAGGGGGGACTGTGAACAGTCGACGGCGTAATGTCCTTCGCTGATTACTGATAACAAGGCAAGCAAGGCTGATTGATTCTTCTCTCATGGTATGTTTGAGTCTCAAATAATACCCTGAAGAAGAAAGCCATGCCTTCCGAAATATTGGAAAATATCATGACTTTCCTGCCGTGAAATCGGCCTTGCTCTTTTTTAGATTATTTGTTTTACAATTTTTTTGCTGATTAGATCCTTCACTTCAGGATCCGGTACTTTTATATTGTCGCGGTGGCCCTTGCAAACACAGTTAATCACTGGTTTTTACTGAATGAACGAACGAACGAACGAACGAACGAACGAACGAACGAACGAATGAATGAATGAATGAATGAATGAATGAATGAATGAATGGGTTTATTTGAATGTTTTTTGGTTCATCCTTTTTCCCTACGAAAATTATTTTGCCAGTTATCGTTTATCCCTAAAATTTAATTCCAAACAGCGACGATGTCACGCCAATTTTCAGAGTACCTATCTTTGCGTTACATGCTTTTCGATCACGTGATCAATCCAGGCTCCCCACATCAGCTTGGCGCGCGGTGTTTACCAAGTTCCAGGTGATCTGGTGACGTAACTCGTGGGACTGGGGAGAGAAATTTTAATGCCGTATCCCACAAACGCGCGCGGCCTTCAGTGTTGTTTTCGAATTTTAACATGGCGGCCTGTAGCCTTGAGAGGTCGGTCTCATTTGAACGTTAACTCACCTGGCACGGTACACATGACATGTAGAATGCATGCAGAATAATCCTCTATGTTTGACTAATGCAATTACTGAAAGAAATTGGGAGGTAAAGCCTTGAATGCTTCGAGTCATTGGAGAATGACCGAGTCTGATGCGATAAGCGATTGAGGACGGATTGAACCGTGAGCATGAATCTGAAAGATTTATTTGAATAATTTGGTTTCCAATATTACTTTAAACTGTGTTTATTTACTTTTGTGTCACTATTAAAATTGATATTTGCTAAAGAATGTCTTGATCCATTCTGGTATCTGTTAAATGTTCTTATAATTAGCTTGCCATGTTCGAATTCTGAACTCGATGAAGACGCGGGTGTCACAGTTTTGGCGGGCTTTTGAGACGCCGGCCGGTCGGCAGTGTTGCCGTGACTCAGGACTTCAAATTTATGTTGCTTGTTGGTTTGTTTGTCTTTTTTTGGGGGGGGGCAATTCAACCCCGGTCAGGTCGTTTTGTTTCGTACTTTGGCATTTAAATGGCTTTCCGAGCAAAGGAAAACTCTTGCAATTCGGAGACGGCCCTAGTACCCTTGCACTGCCCTCATAAAAACTGCGACAAGTTTTACGTGAACAAGAAAAATTTAAATGAACACTTCCGCTTGAATCCATCGCATAAACCAGACTCTTTGGTGACGACTCGAGTTCGTATTACGGCCAAGGAATGTGCAGAAAAATTCCTTGACGATGAAAAAAACCCATACTCTAGGAACGTTCGTGCTAAAGAATTGTGTAAACTTCTTACGGATGAAGAACTTCAACTGTATGCACTGCCAAGGATTGCCAAAATTGTGACACCCGTGGACTATTTATTACAAGAAACTACCGGTACACTAAACGATGTACACCAAAAGCTGGTCAAGCGAGGTGAGTAGACGTTCAAATGAAACTGAGTGAAACCGACCGCGTTACTCCGCCATGATAAACTTCGAAAACAACACTGAAGGCCGCGCGCGTTTGTGGGATACGGCATTAAAATTTCTCTCCCCAGTCCCCCGAGTTACGTCACCAGATCACCTGGTTCAAAGTCGATTGCAAACGTGTCGTTCAGTTCTAAATGCATCTTTCCCTTTTTATTCATTTTCGTCAGACTTTCTCCAATGGCTGAAAGGGGAGATGATATAAAACGAAAAGGAAGCAAGCTTTGGGAAGCCTTAAAGAAGGATCCTGTTAACCACAAAGATATTCGAGATCTTCTTAAAGATGGTGCGTCGGCAAATTTTAGAGAACCCTATTGTGAGGTGAGAAAAGTTTAATTACAAATTTGTATTCCATTTATAGCTCGGCTAGAGTTCTGAAACCGAAACCTAGCTATTGATCAATTCATGAAATTGGGTTAGTTTAAGTATTCTGCGAAGTGTGAAACGCATCTGTTTGATTTTGAAATAATCATGAAATATTTTCGGATCCGTACGCTTGAGTGCGACCTGCGTGTTCTATTCGAACACGAATTCTCGACAATAATTCAAAAATTTTCACTAACACTTGAAGTGTTGGTGAAATAATTTCTCTTTATTGATAATGCGTTATAAGGGATAGAATGAGTTTTCCATTAGTTTTAACTGGCTATTGAGATATCAAAGAAGACGGAGCGATCTGCTGGCCATACTGGAAATTATATTAAAGTTTGTATTTTATACGCCGAAGTTTTGCGCCACGATTTTAATTTAAAAATTGCTCAAGCTCAAGCTAAGTCCACCTTCACGTCCATGCCAAAAAGCCGCCCAAAATAAGCCACAAGTTGGCAGAAATCGCTTAGCTTCGCGCCGAAGATCTTCACCGTAACACACATGTGTTTTAGTATGGTCTTGCACAGGTCACCAAAGCGTATGTGACACACTCGCTTACCATGCAAGCGTGATTTAAGAGTTTGTATGGAGTTAAAATTAAATCGAAATTTAGACAACATTATTCCCACAAAACCCACAAAAAATAAAATAAAGTCTGAAAAAGCTTACCCGGTGTGTTTTGCTGTGTTTCCAATGCTTCTCAGTGCTTTTAAACGCTGTTTAGAGCGGTTTATCTCTTAGCAGCTGGTCCACGTGCATCACTGTATTATGCTAATGACAAGGTAGGAAATTTGAATAAAATTTGGCCCGTCATTTGAGCAGAGCACTTCGAAAACCTCGCTAAAACTTGCTTGAAACTTAAGCACTCGCTTAACTGTCTCTCCATATGGCAAGAAAGATGATGTGCGGTCCTTCCTGGGCAGATAATTTTCGGCAAAGTTGATTTATGGAGACACAGGCTTTCGTGGAAAACAAAGTTCATTTCAAATTTGCCGCCGACAGAGCCGTGTCGCTGGAATGTTGGAACAAACCCACGGTCAAACCTAGGCACGAGTACTAAAATGTGCCCAGCCGGGGAAATCGACGGGAAGCCTTTGGCACGTAACAAACCACACACACCCCCTCCAGGCTAAGTGCAGTTCTGTACCAGCCAGCCGGCCTTGTTGTGGCCTTTTTCAGTAACGCGTAAAACATTATTTTGTTCATCAGTTAGCCTGCAAGATGGTATAATTGAGCTACGTTCGCATTAACGTGACAAGAGAATATAAATAAATATACAACTTATACCGAATTACCTCGACATATTTGCTCATCCACGAAAGTGACTACATCTTGCAGCGGATGTAACTGCGTACCAAAATTTGATTGTATTGACTGTGACATACCGAAAACGACTAAGTACTCATCGCCAGATCTTGTAAAACGACTTAGATTAATTTTTCCTTCCTGCCCTCCTGCTCGCAAGGAATAAACCGGTAATGAGAACTTCGAAATACAAAAGGTTTAATGAGCAAAACATTGCCTTACACGTTTTTTAGAAAATGTTGCCGTTCTCGGCAAAATAACAACTTTGCGAAATTCAAGGTTTTTTGGAGAGCGTGTATACAAAGACAAATTTTCAGTTTCTTTCAGTCAACTTTTATTCAATAAAAGCCAACTCGTAAGTTAACGAGTTGGAAAATTGCGAAGTCAATTCATAATAAAAAAAAATTAATAATACAAAAGTCAATTCATATTCTCAAGAGACGTTTCTTGCTGCAACGCCAAGCACGGCTGGCTGGTACAGAACCGCACTTAGCCGGGAGGGGGTTTGTGTGGTTTGTTACGTGCCAAAGGCTTCCCGTCGATTTCCCCGGCTGGGCACATTTTAGTACTCGTGCCTAGGTTTGACCGAGAGTTTGTTCCAACATTCCAGCGACAAGGCTCTGTCGGCGGCAAAAATGGCACCCAATTTGAAATGAACTTTGTTTTCCACGAAGGCCTGTGTCTCCATAAATCAACTTTGCCGAAAATTATCTGCCCAGGAAGGACCGCACATCATCTTTCTTGCCATATGGAGAGACAGTTAAGCGAGTGCTTAAGTTTCAAGCAAGTTTTAGCGAGGTTTTCGAAGTGCTCTGCTCAAATGACGGGCCAAATTTTATTCAAATTCGACTTTAAGTTTCCTACCTTGTCATTAGCATAATACAGTGATGCACGTGGACCAGCTGCTGAGAGATAAACTGCTCTAAACAGCGTTTAAAAGCACTGAGAAGCATTGAAAACACAGCAAAACACACCGGGTAAGCTTTTTCAGACTTAATTATATTTTTTGTGGGTTTTGTGGGAATATTGTTGTCTAAATTTCGATTTAATTTTAACTCCATACAAACTCTTAAATCACGCTTGCATGGTAAGCTGTGTCACATACGCTTTGGTGACCTGTGGGTCTTGCTGCACGGTCTACTGAACTGAACTGATATATTACGAGGTACACAACGAGACTCGTCATTGAAACAAATTACTTTAATGTCCTGTGTTCCCAGATCGTTTTGTACCATTTTAAAGACATATTTGTGTGTAAGCTAATAGAATGATCTGTTCAGATGCCACGGCTGAAAATTGAAGTTGTTGTGTCACTTGAATTTTACAAATGTTTATTCTTAAATGTTTGTCTGAAGGTTTCCGGAAATGGAATTCTATTCCCCGAATTCACTTAGCTGTTGCTTGTCTTACGAAATGCCAGATGAACTTCTTTCGCATTTTTAACGACATATTTTCCCCTTCGAAAACGAAGGGAATTGGTTTTCCAGTGCTACGACATTTCATTTTGAGCTGTCATTGAGACGAAGAAACTTGTAAATTTTCTTTACGACAAAATCCGCAATGAGGCGTTGGGTGCCCCCTGATCAAAGCGCCCGCAAATATGTCGTTCCATTTTGCTAGTCTTTACAGTCTTAACATTTCCTACAAACCTGGATGCTAAAACATCGATTAGTAATTGAACTGTGAATTGAGATTTACCGCACATCTCTTGCTTTCTAATTAACCCCACGAAACAAACTTCAAATTGAAACAATTTCAGTTTCAGGGAAAAGTCCCAGAGTTTATTTCAATTTCAGTTTGAAAATACGAGGATCAAGACGATAGGTTGGCGTTTTTTTTGGATCGAATACCGACATCTATAATCCACCCTGTTTCAGTACAGTCAACTCTAACAAGGATTACATAGGCGACTCATAGGTACCTTTTCAGAATAAAATCCCTTATTCCAATTATCTGAATCAAGAAGTGGAGCGGTCGTGATTTGAACCGTGATAGGAAGTGTTGCGTGACAAGGACGATGTAAACAGTATCGGCCAAGCGATGGCGAAAGTTTGAAGTTTTGTTGTTTCTTCAAGGAATTTGAGCAGCGTCAAATTCAGAGAGCCCAACAGGCGAAAAAGCTCTGTAAACGAAAAGCAATAGACAATGAACGATCAAAGGCTCAGCTCTGCCCAAGCTCAGTATAACATGAACCTGATGTCGATTTATAGGCCGTTTGTATGAAGATAAATTTCAGTTGCTAAAACATAGCCCGCAGTAAATGTTGAAATAAACTTCACGTACGCCAACATGGGTTGCCTTTGCGTCTTCGGTGTAATTTGGAAGAAATTGAAATTGAAAACGAGTTTAGCTTTGTTGTAAGTTGTTTTCTTACAGAAGAATGTCAAGAACAGGAGGAACCGAAGTTTAGGCAGAGATTGTTTAATGATTTGCTGTTTTCTTTAATATCTAGACGGAAAGAACTCCCCTGCATTTCGTAGTTTGTGAAAGAAAAGGGGATGAAGACCTTATGGACATGCTTTTGGAGAGTGGAGCTAAAGCAAATCTGGTTGACTGTGTAAGTTTTATAATCATTATGTTTTTGCTGTGCTGCAGGCTGTACTACTGCTACATTATGAAGTAAATATATAAGTTAATTTGTGAAAATGGATGACTTTCGACTGGTCAATCAGAGTACAAGAAACAGAGTTTACTGAATAGTAAGAATGAAACTTTCACATCGCCTCCTATAGTTCTAATTCTTGCATTCTTGCATTTTGGAACAAAAAAATGAAATAGATTAAAAATCAAAGACTTGTTTGAGCCACATCATACATTTATTTATGGAGAATATGCAGTGGAGAAGTGGAGACTATGAAGTTGCATACACTTCTGAGAAAGTCTCGAAAGTCCGCGGCGCCAGTGTAAGTTTGCAATGGCAGGTTCTCTCGGTTTTGGCAAAACAAAAATCCGTCCTCAAAGCGCGATTCCTTCGGCGTTTGCTCTCTTATTTCCACTGTTTATGCTGTCGAGTATTCTTCAGCACCTCCTCTTTGGATTGAGCGCTCTTGAACGAATTAATCAATACAAGAAACCATACTATTTGGCAACAGAAGTTCGGCTCCATTTTAGAGTCGTTGTGGCCTGCAGTGCTATTGCCAAGAGATGATCGCGATGTTAGCAGCCCAGTGACGGAGTGAGTCTCAACCCGCACAATACCTTATGGAGTACGTCATCTTCTACATTTCCCAAAAATTGATCATGGCGCGTTTTGCTGCCTTCGATCGAAACAGACTTCACCAAATTTTAAAGATTGTTTTCATTTCGCCGAAGTGCTTGACTTACGCTTTTTTGAGTTTTCCTATAGTCTTTGTTTCGTTCGCTGTTCCTATATTCTAAAAGGAATGTTCCTCTAGTATCGACTGTTCCTCGTTTTTGTGTTCCTATTGATTATAAGAGGACCAGATGTTTTACAAGGTAGGAACAAAAAGTTCACTCTACTGTAAAAGAGGGATATTCCGTTCCGAGTTCCCAACTGTAAATGGAACATATTGTTCTCAAATTGATAAATTAGGACTATTTTGTTCCGAGTTCCTATCTGTAAATGGACCACATTGTTCCCAAATTGGTCATTTAGGACTGTTTTGTTCCGAGTTCCTCTCTGTTGATGGAACACGTTGTTCCCAAACTGATAAGTTAGGACTGTTTTGTTCTGAGTTCTTATCTGTGCATGGAACACATTGTTCCGAAATTGATAAATTAGGACTGTTTTGTCCCGAGTTCCTATTTGTAAATGGAACACATACCGAGATCCTATCTGTAAATTGAACACATTGTTCCCAAATTGGTCATTTATGACTCTTTTGTTCCGAGTTCCTCTCTGTTGATGGAACACATTGTTCCCAAATTGGTCATTCAGGACTGTTTTGTTCCGAGTTCCTCTTTGTGAATGGAACATGTTCCCAAATTGATAATTTAGGACCTTTTTTTTCCGACTTCCCAAATTGGTCGTTAAAGAACAGATTTTGGACCATTTTTTTACGCATTCCCATTTTGTTCCCAAATTAAGGTGTCCTTTGTGAATGAGGCAAACAATAGGGCGCGCTCAGACCTGCTTGGGCGAGTTTGGTTACATGTCACTGTCATGAATTTTGCACAGTAGTAATGAGGGCGGGCAAGTAAGAGCATTCCCTGGCAAATACAAAGATATATGCAGTTCCTTTGCTTGTCATCGGCTCCTTGGTTATGATTCAGATTTAAAGGAGATCGTGTTTACCAAATGCTCTTAAAAGGCAAAATGAGCAAGAAGTGTAAAGTCAATTGGTTGGATATCGATGGAGCGTCGCCCAAACCGAGGCGGCTTCACTTGGAAAAGGATGAAACCGACAGCTTGTTTCACTGCCCAATACAAGAGTGTGACTGACCATGATGGATTTCAACGTCAAAGAGACTGCAGAAAACATGTAAATAACAAGCACAGTTGGTTCTTTTATTTTGAAGAAAAGCCCAATTCGAAAGAAATCACAGATTCGTGAAATGTTCCAATGGTGAAGCCAATTCAAGATCAAACAACTGAAACCACAAAGCATGCCGTAAAGTTACTTAATTCCTTCATTTTCATTATCGTGTGACATTGCCGAGGTATTCACGAAATGGTTGACTGGAAGTGGTGGTGGTTACAAAAAGGATCGCGCAGCGCAACAAATAGTTACAAGATGCTTTAAGTTTCTTAGATTTTTTTGTGAAGACGAGGAAGAGTTGACTTTTGACGTGGTGGATTTTAAAGAGTGGTGGGTTTTAAAGATAGTTTAGTTTATGTTCTCCAAATTTGTTGTTCAAGTTTATCGACTACTTACAAGACGAATGCAAGCTCGGCCATGGTGGGCGTTTAGGCTACATAGACGCTATTTCTGAAATGATCGACTTCAGAAAACTTCACGGTGCATCAGAGGCAGTCTTTCAAAAGTTCTCTGCGACAGGGTTGAAACCTCAAAAGCGCGAGAAAGACAGTTGCAAAGATGATGCGATTGCAGTGGACACAAGACTTAGACATTGAAACACTGGAAGCAGGAGGCCAGTGGGCAACAATGGAGGAGCTGTTGGAGGTCGTGAAATTCCATCTGCCGCGCTACGAAAATACCGTGAAGATTTGCAAATCGAGTCCAGCTCAAGTTAACCCCTCGGACTTGACATTTGCCACGAAATTCCTAGCCATGTATCTGTTCATCAAAGTGAAGGGGTCACGTCCTATGACTTATCAATATTTGACGGTGGACATGATTGATACAGCTAAGAAAAAGGGTGGATTCATTGATCAGAAAACGTTCAAGACTGCCGGAAAGTATGGATTTGACTCTTTGATTCTTTCCTATGCAAACATGCAAGTGCTCAATGGCTACATCTCGTACGTTAGACCTTTGCTTAAACCCAAGTGTGATTTCGTTCTCGTCAACAGAAATGGAGGCCAGCATGGTAAATTGGGCGAGATCATGAGCAAACTGGTGTTTGATGCAATTGGAAAGTACATCCATCCCACGCGTTATCGCCAAATTGTTGACACGCAGAGCCTCAATCAGCTCACTAGCGAAGAACAGAGGATTTTGTCGGAAGACCAGAAACACAGCTCTGCCGTTGCTAAAGTTCACTATCAAAAACAGCGATCCCGAGAAGTTGCTTTGAAGGGTCCCGAGTGCGTACAGAAACTACAAGGCGCCAAGGGGTCAGAAGTGGACGAGGACGTGAACGCAAGACTCGGCGATTCAACTTCCACCGCCGGGCCTTCTGTTGAACCAGTGGAAAATGTCAACATCTCCCTCAAAAAGGACGCCCTGACTAAAAGAATCTTGTGCTCTCAGAGGAACATTCGTCATGTTTTGAAATTCACAGCAGAAGAGGACTATTTTCTAAAGGAAGGAATAACTAAGCACGGATTTGGACAGTGGACAGCGATATTGAGAGATCTAGATTTCAGATTTCAGGCGGGTAGAACTGCCGATTCTCTTAAAAAAAGGGCTGCCACGAAAATTCCGTTGAGCAAATAAACCAACAACAAAAACACTGCAAATGAATTCAACGACGCAATCTTCATTTTAATTCTCTCTCTCTCTCTCTCTCTCTCTCTCTCTCTCTCTCTCTCTCTCTCTCTCTCTCTCTCTCTCTCTCTCTCTCTCTCTCTCTCTCTCTCTCTCTCTCTCTCTCTCTCTCTCTCTCTCTCTCTCTCTCTCTCTCTCTCTCTCTCTCTCTCTCTCTCTCTCTCTCTCTCTCTCTCTCTCTCTCTCTCTCTCTCTTTTGTTTTTTCAATGGCCTTTTTCTATCACCATTCACAAACACACTGATGTATATAATGTAATAATAATTTTATCAAGTCGACCTAACCTAACCGTACATGTTCCAGTTCCAACCGTGTGTGTAATTATCCAAGCATTCATTTTACATTTTCTCTGTATTTCAGTGTTTCTCTAATTCTGCTGCTGGCTAAAATAGCTCAGAATTGTTTTGCGTGGCGTTTCCAGGTCCTTGGTAATCTGGCTAGGCATGGACGCCGACGGATCTCTGGGGAGCAGTGCGGTGTGTTCTCTGGTGACACCTCTCGACATGAGTGATTGCTGCCTGTTTTTGTAAATGTTATCTTCCGCCTGCTTCGCTCTTTCGAGTTCTTCGAGCCGTACTTGGAGTAGATGAGATACTTGTCGGTGTCGAAGGGAGCCCGTGGACGTCTGCTCAAGAGCGTGCCTTACGTTTCTGACACCCAGGTCAGAGTCGTAGTCGTCGTGACTGCCGTCTGCGTCTGAACTGGTCATTTCGTCACCATCTTGGACGGTTTCTGTATCACATTCCTCATCCGCGAGCTCGAGTGTTCGCAGAGCGTCCTTCTCTTCTTCTTTGAGGATTCCATCCTCTTTTTGCGATTCTAAGTCTGCTTCGTCACTACTGTCGGAGCTCTCGTCGCAGTCTCTTGACCTGCTTGCTTGTTTGGAGGCCCACACGACGCACTCCATCGGATGTTTGCGAAGCCACTCTGCGGCTTTTTTCTTTGCGTTTGGCAGACTTTTGAAGGTGTAGCATCTCAATCTCCTATCCACGGCAGGCTGGTCCTCTGGCTGAAATTCGAGCTTCTTTTGTGCGGTCAACAGCATCAGGCAACGGTTCAGGAACGATTTTGCTGTTTCGACTTGACGTCGCACGCCGTGTAGCCACCCTGCGTCAGTAACTTCCAATCGTCCATGTCAAGCGTCGAGGGACAAGCTTCATCTATGAAGATGACCTCCGTGAAGCGATTAATCATCGCCTTGTTGAACACACGCTGTTTTGTTATCGTCGCCACGTTGCTGTGGGGGATCAAAACTAGGATAGGCTGAGACAAACTCGTTTTGCCACTGTTTGCAGCGCCGACCAGGTACGGTACCTTGTCTTTATGGCGTTTCTTGTTATGACTTAACAGCCTCAGGAAATCCTCGCAAAACAGTTGGACTTCGACTTTACTCAGGCTGTTTTCCAAAATTTCCTTGAAATATTTTGCTTCTGGCTCTTTGCTGGGATCATATGGCGAAAACGCTCGCGGAGTGATGTGGCCGATGTCCTTGTCGTTGATTGCGTTGTCCACGAAACGTCTATCCTTGATTGACCAGCATAGGCCATCGTTCACTTCGATCAAGTTGTAATCGACGCAGAGGGGCCTAATTACCTCGCAGTACGGGTTGGAAAGGATTTCGATGACTTTTCTCATGTCCTTGAGTAGCCTGTCTTTAAATGTCTAGTTTGCTGCCAAGGTGTTGATGAATGCGTCCATTTCGCACTTGTACCAATAGCTGTACCTAGCTCTCTCACACTTCTTATACACCTTTCCACCGTAAAGAGCGTATCCGAGCTTCTTCATGGCGATGCCGATGTCATTTATAAGGACAGTAAGTTGGTCAGACAGCCTTGCTTGTTCAATGCCAGTTTCCCTTGCCACCTGTAAAGCAGAGTCGTCTCCTCGAAAACCGAATTGGTCGATGACCAACTTTGCGTCCTGTAGTTTCCCCATGGCCAGCGAAAGACTGGTCTGGAACGAGTGGTCGACCAGACAAATTCTCACGACGTTTTCGGCGCCACATCCCTCGATATCCTGTGAATTCGCCTCGCCCAAGAACTTCTCATACTCATCTTTAAAGCAATTTCGGTATGAGGATTGTACCAGCTCGGCCATGAAAGTGTTGTTGTGATCTTTTAGAACTTTGAATAGCTCTTTCATTGCGAGGCTTTCTTTTCCTTCGCGGCAGGGTACCTAAAAGAAATCAAAATGTACTCAATAACGTTTTACATTTAAGCAAGTCAAAAAAGCTGGCACAACAATATAAGTGTGGGCAGATACATGGCAATAATAATAATAATAATAATAATAATAATAATAATAATAATCAACTTTATTAATAGAGGGTAGCACACAACAGTGATCACTGAAAAACTAGTGGCCCTCATATAAATATATACAGAATAAAAGAAGGCGTGTTAAGAATTAAAATAAAACATTCACAAATAAGCAATGACAATAAAAACTCAAGATACGAGACACTAAAATATTAAAAAGCAAAGCATTGGATAAAGTCTAGCAATAAAGACACGAAAATTAATAATTAGATGATAAAATGGTCCAATTCATCATAACTGTCAATAATGCACTAACACGAGGCAACATTGAACTTCGATCCACGTAGACACACTTATTCATGTTTGTAGTCACCTATTCACCGCTTTTAAACGTTTAAACTTGACCCTTTTAGTGTAGCTTATGAGTGTTTTAAGATTCCTAATAGGGCTGTTGATTTTTTTTATATGGATATACTAATACTGAATAATAATAATAATTATAATAATAATTATAATAATAATAATAAAATAATGATAACAATTGAAATAAATTTAATATTTTATTTCTTATGATAGAAAAATCCGTGAAATCCGCAAAATCCGTCGTTTCCGTTGTCACTGGGAAAGTCCTTGAGTCTGCTCATTAGCACTGGAAGTTTCAATCAAAGACTTTCCCAATAACGGCGGACAGAACGGATTTCACGGATTTTGCCGCAATTTTCAGATTTGATTACATTCATCTCTTTCAAACTGCAAGTGTAACATATGGTTTATTTACTTTACCTCCATTTATCGACGTATTTACAATAAATATCATAATCATATTCCAAGGGACAAAAATGGAACGGGGACATTTGGGAAACGATCCATGACACCTCCACCTCTTCTTCTTCTTCTTCTTCTTCTTCTTCTTCTTCTTCTTCTGTATATTACTGTACTTGTGAGAAATATAGAAAACACTTTGTCGATAATAATGTGCTTGTGAAAAACCGTACAAAACACTACCTAGAACTACATAGAAAACCATTTTTTTTTCACAACATTCTGATTACTTTCAGTTCAATTTAACTCCACTCCATTTGGCAGCTGAGCAAGGAAATCTACAGGCTGTGAAGATATTATTGAGAAATCCTTTTTCTCCTGCTGAAAGCAACAAACCATACCATGTAAGTGTACATCTGTCATGATATGAATTAAGGATCTCTTGATTAAGGCCGTCTTCATTTCCAGCCGAGTCGGGGAAACTTAAGCTACGCCTTAGGGACAAAGACCACGCACAAAAGAGAAATCAATCTACCTGAAAGAAAATGGCGGATGTACTTTTTATTATAACACTCTGCGAACCTAACACAGCCAATAGGCACAAGAAAGCCATATTTTTTTTTAGCGAAATTCGTCCCTGTACTAACAACAATGTGTATGCTTGTAGGTTTGAAGTTTTTCTGTGCGTCTTTATGAGCGTTTTTTTTATAGGGATTTCGTGCGCTTAGAATTATGGGTAAATGCACAGTCGCCATCTTTTTCGGTACGTTGGATCGTGCTGTTTTTAGATATTGTTAATTGAATAAGACTCGTTTAGGTTCAAGCTGGCTGGTGTATTTGTTTCTATCGTTTGTGGGATCCAGAGCTTGGAATGCTTAACTTCCCCTGTCATTGGGAAATTGGATTCCCGTGTTACTTTCGCTGTTCCAACTCACAAATCTGCATAAATATACCATGGTAAGCTTGTTTGGGCAAGACGAGAAAATGCCACAAGAACTAGTAGCTAGCCTATCCAGATGGGCGCGGGCATGCCACCTCTTCCGTAACGTAACAAGGGTGCCATCACACTGAGTTAATTTAGAACAGATATTAACGTTAGGGCATGAGAATTGTGATTTTAGTTTGAGTGCCATGCTCACACTCTCACGTTTGAATTTCTTGTGGTTGGAACTCAATTTTCACAACGCTGCCTTGGAAGAAATTCATACCGAAAGGTTTAAGTCAGTAGTATCCAACAAGGATCCTAGAAATCGCCTTGTTGTAAGAAAAATCCCGTTGTTAGAATAAACTGCCTCATTTTTTTTTTTTTTAGGAAAATGAGACACCTCTTCAAATAGCAGAGAAAAAAGGTCATCTTGACGTTGTTGGTTACCTTCTAAACGAAAGCCAGGGTGAACTCTGTTTACATGGTGTGTTGCAAGTGGAAATCTCTTCAGGTGGTGAGTCTGAATTTTAATCTATGCCCGCCCTTTTCCATTGTTGGCTGAGTTTTTCATGAGTGCGCGTGTTTAAGGTCTAGGTACGCACGGAGGAGTGTTTGCATTTCTGGCATTGTTTTGATTGGGGAGGGGGAGGTGTGAAAATGCAGAAAAAATTTGTTTCCTATCCAAGCAACAATTTTTTCAGATTTTAGATGTTGGCGGGACTGAACTTAATATTTGTGGATAGTCAAGCCTATCAGCGGGTTCCCATGCTACTAATTAACAAAGCGTAAAAAAAATGCACTTTATAACAAAGCTAGGAAAGCCGCGCAATGAACTTCAGTACATGTAAGCGTGCATCTTTAAAATCTTTTGAGTGTGGTATAACGTCCTTTATTAAACCTATAGTTATGCAGTTTATTTAGAGAGATTAGAAAGATTTAGCATCGAGTATACGTGAAACGCGAACGGCAAAAATGACCACTTGACCACGATTTTCCGCCAGTTTTCGCGTTTGCCGGTTGCCGCGTTTCTACGTGAAAACAGCCTATTTCGCGTTTGCCGTCTACGTGAGAACTACGTAAGTATTTCTTCCCTTTTTTTATACATGTAAGTAGTTAATTGTTGAAAACAAGTACCCCAATAATTTTCCGGCAAGCCATACTAGGGCAAATTAAGTTTCATGTTTAAAAATCCTTCATAACTCACTCCTTACCGCACTTTTCTTCATGAAGTCACCCCAGTGAGTCGCAAGACAGCTTCATCGAAACTCGCAAAATAAAAGCTAAAGTCAGAAGGTTCACGCTATTTTACGTGAAACATGAAACGGCAAGGTGACGTTTGCACATGAACGCGATGCTAAATCTCTCTATTTAGAATCGCTTTTACGGCAAACGGCAAAAGGCAAACGTGAGATTCGCGTTTATATTTTCATAGACGAGAATAATGCAAAATAATTCTGGCCTTTGATGCTAACGCAAGACTACTCAATTTTTCTGAGCGGCAAATGTAAGATAAACATGGCCACGTGGTCATTTCTGACGGCACGTACGTGGATCCCTTCGAAGATCGTCAGAGGGTTTTTCCACAGGAACCCCGTAGGATTAACACATAGGTCATGGTAAGGAGAATGACTTTAAGATAAAAGTCAGCTCTGATTGTGGTAGGTAAAAAGTCAGTAAAGACTTCAAAAGATTCAGTTTCTGGGTGAAAGACCTGATTTGTTCAGCAACGTGAATCTCCCAATTAAGTTCATTGTCTAATTCAACACTTAGGCATGTTGGTGGACTTGACTTGATTAACTACATTATCTCCTATTTTTATTACCTGTATCGGACCGATGAAACGTGTTCTTTATGTCTTTTAGAAACCGAGAAGCTACCTAGTGTCAAAACTGGCACTAGCCAAAATGCTAGAGGTGATAACACCAACGATGGAAGCAAGCAATTGGAAAGACAACTTCAAGCGTGCGAAGCCGAAAACGAGGAAGGCACTTCAGGGAAACAGTCTACCAACAGGTTAGTATATCGGTTTCCCTCCACTAAAATATAAATGAAACTATTAAATATTTCTTGTATTACAATAAAACACGCTTTCCTCGCTGTTCACTGATTTACAGAAATAATTTTCGAGTTCCTTTGGTAGAACGAACAAATCAGTTGAAGACGTTTACAGACTCAAAGTCACTAACATACCATACGCACGATAACCGATTAGCTAAGATTCTGAAACTACGTGTGAATAATAAATATACCGTTGAGAACAGTTTCTTTGTAAAATGTCGCTACAACGCCTACACCCGGGAGGGGGGAGGATACTTCATTATAAGAGGCTAATGGGTATGTGCCGCTGGATGGGGTCGCATTTTCACGACCGGTTTGACTAGAATGGGGTTGCATTTTCAACAAAGTTACTAGAATGGGGTCGCACATTTTTGGATTTTTGGGGTAAGAAAATTCTATTAAGTAGGGATTCAATATGGTCTCGGTTAAAAAGTTCAGAAAGTTGTTGTTTATTAAATGTAACAATCACCTCGCATTACATTCCGTTCTTCAAACCACAGCTTCAATATTAACCAGTTACACAATAGCACAAAACCTCCGGTCCAGAACAAAGTAGATGTATAAATATAAAGTGACTTAGTTGGGATCGCGAAAATTACATTTTCCCAAAAGTGACTAAGATGGGGTCTATAACTGGCCACAAAATAGACTATAATTGGGCAGGGGCTCTGAGAGGCCAGCGGCACATACCCATACCCCCCCCCCTCCCCCCCCCCCGGGCGCCTACGGTAAATACAGTAACAGATAAAAAAAACATAGAATAGTTAACAATTATTCACCGAGGTGGAGGTGAATAGTGGTGGATATTTACCGAGCCGCGAAGCGGCGAGGTAAATATTCACCACTTTCACCGACACTGAGGTGAATAATTGTTTTAGTATATACCACACAAGCTGAATAACTAGCGGGCCAAAATTCCTTTATTTTTGACAGTATACCGACAAATGGTGGGAAATTTTAAAATCTTGCGCGCCGCGCGGTAAGCAATTTTTTGTTGTAGAAAGTTTCGTCTCGCTTTCCTGCGAACAATTAAAACTTTTTGAGACACTTGTTTAGTTGCCAAGGTGTCATTTCTTTAATTGTTGTGTGAAATTCGTCTTGATTTTGAAACCATGCTCCAAAACGTAACATGTTTCATTGTCTACATTATAATTATAGTGCTCGGCAGTTTTCGTAAACAAGGCATTGTAGTTTCTTTTTTCGCCTTAGAATATGAGGTTGGGAAGATTTAATAATTTACCATTTAATACCGTCAAACTAAACTTTGTTGCCATTTTTGTATTTTTTGTAACAGATGCCTCGTTTATCTAAATAAATTACTCTTTAGTGATCGTGGCGAAACGGGAAGCCATCTTGTTTCTCTTCGGTTGCTCGGAGGTGAATAGTACTTGGCTAATAACCTCCGAGCTAGCCAATCAGCGCGCGCGAAAAGAACTATTCACTTGTGTGGTATATACTAATAAATTTTATGCCTCTTTCTTTAGAAGTCCTGGTGCTGAGGACCTTAAAGAGGCTGATTCTGTCACTTCATTTTCTCCCAAAGAGGTAAGCTATTATTGCCTTACGGACTTCAAAGCGATCGCTAAAACTGCTAAAAGCGTCTTGTCATACAAAATCTTGTCTCTTGCAGGTTGAGCCAAGAAAACCTGAATGTTCAGAGAGTGAGCTACTGAAGGTAGTAGGTAAAAATGAAAAGTAGTAGTAGCATTTATTTATACACGATAGAAATTACAGCAGAGCTGATGTGGTCGTGTTGTGAATAAAATACAAAAATGTAAATAAACAACAACAAACAAACAAACAAACAAACAAACAAATTTCGACACATTTCAAAAAACTAAAACCAATACTATTTACCATGAACCTAAAACAATCAACTTAGACATATTCACGTTTGAATCTAAATCTTAATTCGATTTGCAGAATACTTTTCTAGTTTAGTTTTAAAACAGTTTGTACCAGATAGCTCCCTTGTTTGCATATCCAGAGAGTTCAGGCTTATTCATTTGTTAGAAGTAGATTTGCGACGGAGGTCCGTTTTCGAAAACGGTACCTCAGTTTCCTTTGTAAATTGTATTTGCAAGTAAATTTCTTAAAATATTTAAAATATTTTTGGATAGATACCTAGGGATCTGGTGGACTTGACTTAACTAACTACATAATATCTCCTATTTTGATTGCCTGCATCGGACCGATGAAACGTCCACGCATTAAACTCATAATCGCAGAATGGCTAAAAACTACCAGTTATTCAATGACTGCTGATCCCAACCAGTATACTCAATCGAAACTGTTATATAGTTCATATTCTGCTTCGATTATAGCACGTTTCTAAGATTAGTATTAGAGAGAAAAACACAGATGCTACCAGATCTAGATGTCCCTCATGGACTTCTTGAGCCACAGAGAATGCAACAGAGATTAAAGCGTCTAAACACTAACTGAAATTTTTTGCGAGTTTGAAGAGATCGTGACGTACTTCGTGCAATAAGTAAATGACTTCTATAGAAAGGTAATTGGTTTCTGCTGGAGAAAATGTAGCCTCCCACGCAGTCATTTTTCAAGGGACTCGTATTACCTCCTCCCCACAAGTCCTCTAAAAACGACTGCGTGGGAGGCTACAGAAAATGGTGAATAAAAGTAATTGGTCTTTTAACACGGTTTAAAACCTTTACAAGTACTGACATTTACACTAATAAACTGTAAATGCACTTATTGAATTACTGACCACCGTCCTTATTTGAGGCCGAGTAACTTGTGATGTCTCCAGATAGACAAAACGAAATCTCTATCAAATGATCATTGTGAAAAACAGCAATTAAACAATGACGAAACTGTAGGTGTTCGTCTGTTGTCACAGCAACAGCGGTGAATTTAGAAGTGTTATATGAGACGAAAAATCAGCGAGGATCGATGACCGATGTCGTGAGAACTAAACAGTGCATTCTTCCTTCTTTCCCACGCAAATAAGACTAAATACAATAAGGCTCGCGTCAATGCAAGACATTGTCCAACATTGGACAACAGTAAGCGAAGAGACTGGCCCTGCGCTGTTACAATAAATAATCACTCTTAAATTCAAATAATCTCTGCAGGATCTATACTACCTAGCGTACTACAGACAAGTCAAATACTGTTTTTTTTCTTCTATGACACAAAGGTGACTTCCTATCGAGTATCAGGGACAACTCACCATGCACGGATACGTTATCCAACACCATTACCACTGATGGTGGTGTAGTGGTTGGCCAGAATGTCAAACTGGTGTGCCCTGCTGGAGCTGTGGACGATCCTGTGTCTGTAAAGGTTACATTGAAGGATCCATCCAAGTACTATGGTCTAATAGTTCAAAGGGATCTTGAAAATGACGTCATGTTTGGTACACCCATCATTAATCTTCAACCCGATGGCCATGTTTTCAAGAAACCTGTGACGGTGACAACCAAGTTAAAAATCAACGATTTCAAACGTGACGACGTTCTCATTCTGCATGGCACAGAGGCCAGGGACGGGACAATCACCTGGTATGACATCACTCAAAACGCAACGATTAATGAGACGAATGCAGAAGTGGTCATTGAAATTGGACATTTTTCACTCGTTACAGTGTTAGTGAAATTGAAGAAATTGACCTTGATCCTCACCAAAGACATTGTGTACAGGTTCAACTTGTTGCCTTTCAGTTACATTATGTCAGTGCTGGTGAACAAGAATTCAGTGCACGAAGAACTTGCATTGCTGTTCGTGAGCCAAGATGTTTACAACGAACAGTTTTATAGAGAGCATGAGTCTTCTGCTTTGGTTCAACTCAATTCTGAAGGATTTAGAGAGCTACATGTACGTTCCATTGATAGACAAGGAGAACAGCGCGTTTACAACAGTGAAAGCCTTCAAGTCTCTGTTTGTCTTGGGGAAGACTACAAACTGGCTAACAGTAAACAAGGAGATATTGCTTTCACAGTAAATTCTGGTGTTTGGTGGAATACGGGAGAGGTCTTCAAGTGTCCACTCGAGTGGAGTAAAGATGCCAGAATTCTGTGTGGGACGATCACTGTCCATGGGAGCTTTGGACATAGCAGCGAGAGGCATTTCTGCGAAATAGGTTAGTTACATAAATGACTTCAAGATTGGTGAATTGGTAAGAATTTCCATTTACAAATAGACGCGAACGAGTAACTTTGTGATGTGTTTCAACGAGCGAATCAAAATCGTACAAGCAAACTAGCCGCGAAGTTATTTGTGTAAGTAGCGGAGCTGCTGCATGTGGCCACGCACGAGAGCGAAATACATAGTCATGGAACATGTGCATCTATCATTTAGTCCCGGGGGAGCATGGGGAGTTCACCAGTACACCCCATGTCACATAACTCCTTGCAAGTGTTTTCGCTCTGTAACATGAACAGTACCACTCCTTTTAGCTCTTCCAACATAGGCCTCCTTCAATTGTTTTTGGGGCGTACCCTCTTCCTCCCTCCATGAGCTTGGTAGTTAAGGACTTTAGTTGCCGCTTTGTTGCTTTCTCTTCTGACAATTACAGGCAGAATATTATTCACCTCTTAGTCTCCTTAATTTTTACAGATTTACGTGGGTTCGTGAGAAGCCTGCTGAGTGTAGAGAGAACTATTTTCAACCTTGTGCCAATTGCTCAGTTGCTGAAGACACCTGAAGAATCAATGGGTCAAGTCATGAAGTCTTGGAAGGACGAGGATGAACAACTTGAAATTATTTTACAGCAGTGGATGGAGGAGAATGACGTGGTGAAAGATCTTGCTACTCTCAGGAAGGATCTTGAGGGATTAAAACAACAAGGTTTGTTGTCGTAGAGTTTTCCAATTCGCCTTTTGAGGAGAAACTTTGTTGAGGTGTTCAGCTTCATTATCATTTGTTGTTTGTTGGTATAAAGAACAAAACAAAGGGCTCGAAAGCCTCAACATATGCATTTTACCAAGAATGTATGGCTGGATCTAAGCCCTTACCAACCGGCCAGGCCTACATTCTCTGCAACCTATTGAAAGCCTAAAACACTGATATTCACATTGATTACCAAGTGTGACAAGCTATTTTAGTTTATGTTCATTTGTTCATGGCATGATATTTTATACAAAAACGTCAGCAAAGATTCGAAGGTAGTAACAGCAACATTCTTTAAAACAGAACGAACGTCTCTCTTTACTAAGTAAAGATGTGGAAAAGCTTAGGCTTTCGTTCATGTTTTGTCCGAAATTATTGTCAATTGTGCTTCATGTGAATGTCACAATCAGTTTAATTACAATTGCTCATTTAATACAGACCAAAGGCATTCACTTAACCGTTGTCGATGGCGAGGTTTCGATCTGTAATATATACAGAGGCATTCTTTTCGCCGTTGTATAACGGCGAGATTTCTTTTCTCTATATATACAGAGGTATTCACTTCGCCGTTATGTATACAATGGCGATGTTTCGTTCTGTAATTTATCACTTGTTTAGTTTACATATTGCGAAGTTGGCGAATTTTTGCTTGTTCTCTGTATTGAAACAATCGCATAATATGTGTTTGTCTGATCACCGCAAATATACTCTCCACTTCACTTTCATTGTCACCAGATTATCAAGTAACTCAAAGAGGACAGATGCACGTCAGGCACTTGAGGGAGTTGGCGACCAAGCTCTCGGGCTTGCAACGGGAGAATGCAGAATTGATGAAGTATTTCTCGGTTAAAATTCAAACGCTCTGCAAGATGGCGCTAAGGGACTGTTGCATGGAGAAGGAAGATTCCGTGGAAGGAATCGAGAGAGTAGTCTTATACACAAACCCTGTAGGTTATCTTGAGATTCACCGAGCAATCCCCAAAGACATTGCACAGAAATACCAGCAGGTATGTTCATCGTCTGAAGAATCTATCATTAAAATTTTCCTAGCCATTGTTCCTAACCTCATTCAAAGTATCAAGGAAATCTTTGCCGATAAGAGCATTTCAGAAGAGCAAAACGGATTAAGAGGGCTGTCCGAGGACACACTGGAACAGTTTTTGTCAAATGTGCGAGATGCAGAAAAGAACAGAAGAATCCGACAGCTTGTGTGCGTAGTGTGCGAAATTCTTGAGGGGTTGTGCTTAGAAAACTGTGGCAAGCAGCCCACTACAGAAATTGCAAATTGGGGCGAAACGTTGGCAATTCCTCCCATGCTGAGCTTTCTGAAGCCCTTTTTCCAGAACCACAAGCAAGGAATTAGGCTGCACAAGAGATTAGAACTGTTCTCAAAGCGCCTGAAAGACATTATGTCCGATCAGGTAGACACCGCCGATGAAGTGTTTATCCGGGATATTTCCAACCTGACATTGAGTCTTATTCATTTTGCCAAGTTCAGTCCATCAAAGCTGGTGAGATTTGAACTCACTGGTTCAAAGAATTCTCCCGTGACCTGTGACAGAGCGAGCAATAATGATAACATACATTATGACAGACATCACGAGACATTTTCTCAGTGGTTTGAAATTAGAAAGGAATCAGAGGAAGGGCTACGACTTCATGCAAATGCACTTGTGCACGTCGATGGACGAATTTGCAAGAAAGGAGCATTCCAATCGGTTATCACAATCAACGCTTCTGCCGAGGAATCTTTTGACGCATGCATGACCCATTTCATCGACGTCACAGCAGTGAAGCTGAAAGACAACGATTCAGAAAATCTTCGGGTGGTCCTTTGTTCAACACAAAAAGAGAAAGTCACAGAAGTGCTCGAGGTCCTCAAACGAGAACTGAGCGAAGAAGTGGCAGATTTCAGCCAGTCGGAAGTCACCCAGTGTCATCTCACAATACGTTCCATTACGTCAGAGGCAGAAACGGTTCTAGGCCTCCGTTTGTTTTACAAATGGGGATCTGATGCAGTTGGTCTTGATAGCAAGGATTTTGTGAGTGTTGCTGATTCCTCCGTTGGTGGGGCTTGTTTACCGGAAGTACAATTTGTGGGTAAGATAAAGCTTCTTGTTGTATTGTCATTAAGAGAGGATTGTTTTGGGACAATTTTATCAAGCCATAAACAGAAACACAGAATAGAACACAATTACACCAATTCACAGTAAACCAAAAAGCTCCCCAAAAGTACAAACGCAATTCTTCTTATTTATCATCTATCCCGGAATATAGTTTCAGAAGAACGCGCCCATAGCTCGAGTTTGGACCGATGTAATACTTTCCTTTGTTTCTTGTTTGGTGTACACGTGGTATTCACTATCTCGCTCTGGGTACAATGAATCAGATCAGTTAGTCTGGGATAATAACTTCTCACCTTTTAATTGATTGGTCAGAAATAGTTCATCGGAGGACTATTCTCCGAATAACGTAATAATAACATAGTAATGCCACTATTACGAAAAACCTAAGAAACTATAACAGTTCGTGATTTCAAGCCACCTCAAACTCATTAATAATTCATCAAGCTAAAACAAAGCAAATCACTACCGTAAAGGAGGTTTAGAAATGTGATCTTAATTATCATAAACTTTTGTGAACTTTCGCTTCGAATTTCTCGGAGAATTCAGTATCAATAGTTTGAGAAGCTATATCAAACACTTGAAAGAGGGTTTCCTCCTATTTCCAAACACCTCGAAGTTGGTTAAAATATCTCGGCTGCGCCTCGTTTTTCCAACCTACTCCTCGGTGTTTGGAAATCGGAGGAAACACTCTTCCTCGTGTTGGATATATTACTTTACAAATTGAAGCAAACCATCACATTCACTCTATGGTCGGGAAGCAAGTATCAATTTGTGGGGCACGAACTCCCAATGTTGCATGTTATTACCATTATACAGGTACATGTGACACAGAACTTGAAACACCCTCCCACTGTATAACAATCAAGAAAAGAAAAAACCTTTTGCCTCCTCAGCTTGCAAGATTTTGGTCGCTGACGTTTAACTGGTGTCCTTGCTTTCGCTTTTTTCTGCTTGTTTCATCAGGTTTGAGGGATTTGCCTAAGTCTGAAGACGCAGCCTTATCGCTGCCTTATCCAGCTGGAAACTTTGCGCACTTGGAGGCATTTGATCAGTTACAGAGACACGGAAAAATACAGTGTGAAAAAATTGGTAACGTCTACCTTCTCGTGTGCTTACAGTGAATCGATTGAATCAACTTACCAAGTTAGTTTTTCTTTGGTGTACTGTCGAGATACTTATGCATCCTTAATTTGCTTTGGTTTGTGTCTCTAGATTTCAATTGGTTCAAAACTTTACTTAAAACATGCTAAAAGAACAAGGAAACTAAACTGGGACAATCACCGATCTCCATTTGTCTCACGGTCGTTCTTCCCTAATTTACATTAGCTTCATGCTTCTTATCGACTCGATTTTTCACACTATCCTATTTCTGTTAGTTTCATTTGATAGGTTTCGGCATTTTTGTTACAAAGAATTTTTTGGCAATAATCAGTCTTGAAGAGGATGAGGGAAGAGGGTAGAGGCTTAGGAAAGCCGGGAATAGGAGCTTCTAAGCCGGTGAGGTGGGAAGGGGTGATGGAACTCCGCTATATAAACTATCTAAGT
>NW_028145740.1:395000-400000 GCF_977016875.1 Pavona decussata
GCTGAGCAAGCACATGTCAATTTTTCTTATAAGACAGCTGCTGATTGGCTAGAATTGGCTGCGCCATAAAACAGGATTTCTGATTGGCTGTTTCTTAATGCGAACGATGGGTCGAACCGTCGAACCAAAATTTCTCGATGGCTTCAAGAATATGAAGGTTGCCTATCGGCAGCAAAAATAGTTGTTTATACATGTAATGTGATTTAGGCGTGTAACTTGAAAACTACGATTTTGACCTCTGTGCATAAATTCAATTTCTGGCTTACCTCATATTTCATAATTAGTGCATGCTACCCTAGATAGAAAAATATAATTTGGTAGGAGTCGCTTGTAAATAACACTTCGTATACTTTGAATGCGACTTTAAAGCAGTTTTATTGCGACAAAGTGAAAGTGTTCACAAAGAAAATAGGAATGCACATATACGAATAGGAAAAAGTATGAAGAAAAGGCAAACAACGAAACTGAAAAATATGAAGAAAAACAAACGCACAACTTAGAAGATTTGTGCGGGAGCTCCGGAGACAAATCTTTTTTGCATAAATGCAAAGGAAACTTTTCATTTTTACCGAAATCTTTACCTGAATATACAAAAAGAAACAAACGAAAGAATGTGCAGATTACACAACACGAATTACGTAACAGTACGCCTGAAACCTTGAGTTCGTGGCTCGCAGTTCTTCAATCGAAGACAATTTGATTCAGCCTCATCACCAGTCGTCATTTAGGGCGCGCGGACGAACATGTCGTTGCGCTGATCGAGAAGACTAGCGACGGCCTTATCGAATTTGGTGCCAAGCCTTAGACTTGCAGCTCGGCTCGCTCGGAAAGCCCGTTTAGGCCTGGAAACAAAGATGGATTTTATTGCAACCAGGCAAACTTACGCCCTGTTCAAACGAGGTGCCCGTGCCAGGGCTCTGTGCTCGGGCACTAAAAAGAACGTTGTTCAGACTTCTTGGTGCCCAAGGAGCAATCGTGTTTTCGTTCGTCAATTTACTAGCTTTTTTCCTTTTATTATTTTTTATTTATTTTTTTTTTTGTTATTATTATTTCATTTGCTTCACATTTTATACTGTCAATCAATTTAGTTTAACGTAGTTCCGCTATTGCGCAAATATTTGTCAGCTCTATAAGCTTATGTCCCAATGTAAATTTTCATTATACCTGAAGAAGTTTGGCCAGCCGAACTATAGTAACCTTTAAACCGTAATTCTACGTTGTATCGGTCTCTGCTTCTTTTGTCACTTTAGCCCCCTGTTTACTGTATCGTAAGAAGACATGAAGAAAAAAACCTGGGAACTGACAAATTCCTGTTCAGACCGGGGCCCGTACCCAGGAACGGTGCCCGAGTACTACACTTCGAGGTAGTGCCCGTGCCCGGGTACAGTGCCCAGAATTTTGCTCTGGCACCGACAAAAAGCTCTGTTCAGACTAGTGCCCGTGCCCGAGAACCGGGAACGGGCACCTAGTGCGAACGGGTTTCCTTCAAGCAGGCGTCTGTGAGTGCATTTCAAATTATTTCTCTATTCGGGATTACACGGTTGTGATTGCTGTATAATCGTGTTGATCAATTTGGCCCGTACAGCCTAGCCCAATAATGTAACAGTAGTTAGTTAATTACATGAATATCGCATTATGTATTCTATTGATTTTGAAAACGAGTTTGGTTTTTACCCGGTCTCCGTATAGAACGTGAATACCTAACTTTTAATCCGGAATGGATTAAATAACAAACCCTAAACTATGCTATAATGCGTTCAAGATATACATACCCGTGTTACTCTTCATAGCTTAAAATGTTTTTAACTAACTACTTGAAAAAAAATTGAAACGCGAATGGCCCGTTAAGAAAACACCTTCTGCCGTTTGCTCGTAGAAGAAAACAGATAAATAATTTTTCATTTATGAAAATTAATTACCACTTATCTTGGTGGGTCTAGGAAAGATGGCGAGGGGGTCTGGCTCCTCCTTTACAGCCTTATGTAATCTGAGCAATGCCTTTGTAAGCTTAAGACTGGTGTCGTACGCTTTGTAGCCGTTTGTGGAGTTGGTGTTGCTTCGAAACTTTTATACTTTCATACAACTGTCATTACCACAAACACTAATCAGTTGCAATTGTACACAGAAACAAATAAAGTAAATTGTACATAAGGTGTGGTCACAGTCAACAATTTTATGGAGTGTTTGGGTCTCTTCATGATTTGATCAGAATCTGGAATGAACGTTGAATTGTTTTCCTCAAACCGTTACTTAAGACGTGAGGGGTGGTACAGAATTATTTGTCGTTCACAAATCATGTGTATGACCCATGAATTTTCTTGATGTCGTTTGAAAAATAAAACACTCAGTCTTTTGAGGATACCATAATTTGTGCTGTTGTTTATAGTGATGTTTATTCCACGCAAAAGAAACCAAGATTCTGATTTCGTCCTTTTTTTTTTTTTTTCGAGTTTGGAGGGGAAAGAGTGGGGTGGGGGTAAGACCTTCCAAATCAAAACACTTAACTTCTCAGATTAGCCTATTCTGGGCTGCCTTCTTTCGATATTTTATTCATCCCGTGGCAAGAAAAACAAACAAACAAACGGAAGCCATGCAGGCCAAACATGGCTCGTCTCCGAAAAATTTGTCCCCTGAAACCTTTCATTCCAGGCGGCCATTGAATAGCGGGGCAAGTTTTCTTGTCCTGCAAAATAAAGGATGACCGTCGGTAAATATTAATTATTAAATTCGCAGCCTCAGATATTGCATTTCTAGCGTTCTGATTGGTTCACTAAATCCCGGTTATCAGCTCATATACCGTAGTTTGACCTTATATGGAAAACGATTGTCCCAGGTGTCGCAAAGCATTTTTTTTTCTTTCGGCGGGGAGCGAAAGTTTCTTTGGAAAAATGGAGAAAAAAAAGGAAAGAAAGAAATACCAGACAATGCCCTCTCAATATAACAACTACAATAAAAGCCCCAAAGTTCGGTATGACACTATTTAATGGTACGTATCTCTGAAGTTTCCTTTAAAATTTTTAAAATTGCAAGATTTTACGATTTAGATCACATAATAACAATTAATAGAGACCTTAAGATCGAGGTTTGGCCATCTTACCGCAAACGCCAAACCGCGGTTTGCGGTTAGCGGTTTCACGTTAGCCGTCTGCCCATATTTGGGACTTAAGATCCACGGGTGATAGTACTGGTGAATTATGAGAAATTAATACAAAAAAAAGATGGCTGCCGCTCGAAGGTAAGATGTGAATTTTGATGTGTTTGTTGGATTGTATTGATTAATGAGAGCAGAACACTTAATCACTGACCCTCTTGAAATCAGACAAGACTACAAAGATCTGCTGGAAGTTATGCAGCTGGATGATAGCAGTTCTGAAGGTTCGTCTTCGAGCGATGAAGATCTCGATTTCTTAATTCTAGTAAGCATTCACATATCATCAGAAATCTGTTTTTATTTTACTTTGTTTATTGTAGTTTAACCACAAAGTAATCCGGCTGGCAAAACAGTTCCAGCAACAAATATATAGCCGGCTGCCATGTTTGTTTTCAATTCGTTCGTTCGTTCACTTCTATTTTAGCTGAGAAGTCGTCTTCAAAATTACGTTTCTGTGAAAAAGAACTCGATAATTAATAAGCGAAATAGTTCTAAAAAGTAGTGTTTCCTCTCAAACGTGGGATTGTGATGTTTTAGGGTGCAAAGAAACTTGCGGTAAATCGCTTACCTCTAGAGCCTGGTCTTGACGTACAAACGTGAACCACAAACCGCAAACCTGACGATAAGGCACTGGTCACATGACTTCTTGACGTTCGCGATTCACGGGAAATGCCGAAAAACCTCTATCTTAAGGACGGTGCCTACTATTGTTACTGCGCATACGTTCTGCGCATCTCGAGATACTCAAGTTTCCAATGGGTGGTGCCAACTAATACAGGAATATATTTGCGCGGTTTAAAACTATACGGAGAAAACAGAACTTAGCAAATGCTTTTGGTATCTCAAAAGAAAATTGGGGGTAACCATGCATTTTTCAGAGATAATTAAGCTTCAAGTTAGGAAAAAATCCCATACATTGCTTTATATTTTGGCGGTTTTTAGAGATATTATTGCTTAGTTATCTCTAAAAAATGCATGGTTACCCCCAATTTTCTTTTTGGATTCCAGTAGCCCTTGCTAAGATCTGCTTTTCCCGCATAGTCATAAACTGCACAAAAATACTTCGGTATTAGTAGGCACCGTCCTTAAGGTCTCTAATAACAACAGGTTACCTTCAAAAATTTCAGGATGGCTTGGGGGAGGGGAAGGGGGAGGGGGAAAAGGCAGTACACGCTGTCGACTCGTGACTTTATTCTATAAACGGTCAGCATCTTTTTGTTGGCGTGAGAAAGGACCAGGCAACTTGTGTTACTTGGACAAAGTCTGCTTATAACAGACAAAAGTATTTCCTGTTTTCATAATATCACTTTTCAAAACTCATCGATTATTAATTTGCACTATAACCGTCGCGTCATTTAATTTTATCGACGAGAACCGAAAATGAATTTGAAAATCCAATATTTCGAAGGCAGAGCCTGTTATATGGTTGCTCTACCCTGGAATCGGCTGACTGCTTAGTTTTTGGACAATCGTTCAGCCTGAGCCTCGTCCGATGCACCTGCCCCCTAAATGAATGAATGAATAAATGAATGAATGAATGAATGAATGAATGAATGAATGAATGAATGAATGAATGAATGAATGAATGAATGAATGAATGAATGAATGAATGAATGAATGAATGAATGAATGAACGAACCAACGAACGAATGAACGAACGAACGAACGAACGAACCAGGGGGGGCTAGCAGCGAGGCCTGGAACCAAGTTTGTATGATCGCCCCAGTTAAGAAATTTGGCCGAGCGAGACTAAGTACCGATTTTTTGATAAACAAACATGGCGGCGATTTTATGTGAAGGCGCGTCTGTGCGGATTCGCAAATAATTTGGCTATTCGACGTCCAAACAT
>NW_028145740.1:405000-422500 GCF_977016875.1 Pavona decussata
TGCCTTAATGTGTCTTCGGTGTAATTTGGAAGAAACTTGTGGCCCTTTTGAAAGCGAGTTTAGTTTTGGTGTAAAATGTTTCCTTAAGGCCCGGCCAAACGGATGCAACATGTTGGTGCAACATCGTCCAACGTTGTTGAATCCAACATGTTTCACTCGCTTGGCCACCATGTTGCACGATATTGCACGATATTGCATGATATTGCATGATGTTGCATGACGTTGAACGAAGTTTGACTTCCATCAAACATCGTCTCCAACAAAACGCGCATGTCCACTTAGCTGACTTTGTGGGTTTCTGTACCCATGGCGATGAGTTATTGTTTACTGGGGGGTATATGTGCTTCGCACATTGCCGCGTAAGCGCTCTGAAGCTAAAGTATGGTGAACGAACGAAGTTTTGAATCTTTTTTAAGACGAAAGATTAAACACAAGCGGCTCCAAATAGAAAGAGAAAGGGCAACGGAGTGACCAGGAAAAGCGAGAAGAAGGTCCGACGCGGACTTCGATCGGTCTCGCGCCATTTTTTGGGCAAACCAATATGGCGGCGCGGGTTTCTTTTCTAAGGATTAGATAGATAGATAGCTTTTTGGGTAGATTTTGGTCCCAGACCCTTGAATCCAAGTGTTGCATCAAGCATGTTGCATTCGTTAGGCCACCTCAGCTCGTTCAATACTGTGCAACATCGTCCAGCAAAGTTGGATTCAACAATGTTGGATGATGTTGCAATCTTTTGGCCGGGCATTTACAGAAGAATACGAGGAAAATTTAGGCAGAGATAGTTTAATGATTTCCTTATTTTTTAATCTAGACGGATAGAACTCCCCTGCATTTCGTAGTTGGCGAAAGAAAAGGAGACGAAGACCTGATGGACATCCTTTTGGAGAATGGAGCTAAAGCAAATCTGGTTGACTGTGTAAGTTTTATAATCATTATGTTTTTGCTGTGCTTCAGGCTGTACTACTGCTATATTATGAAGTAAATAAGTTAATTTGTGAAAATGGATGACTTTCGACTGGTCAATCAGAGTACAAGAAACAGAGTTTGCTGAGTCAGAGTAAGCATGAAACTTTCACATCGCCTCCTATAGTTCTAATTCTTGCATTCTTGCATTTTAGAACAAAAAATTGAAATATATTAAAAATCAAAGACTTGTTTGAGCCACATCATACATTTATTTATGGAGAATATGCGGTAGAGAAGTGGAGGCTATGACGTTGCATACATTTCTGAGAAAGTCCGCGGCGCCAGTGTAGGTTTGTGATGGTATTTTCTCTTGGTTTTGACAAAACCACAGTTCGCCCTCAAAGCGTGATTCCTTCGGCGTGTGCTCTCTTATTTCCACTGTTTATGCTGTCAAGTATTCTTCAGCACCTCCTCTTTGGATTCAACGCTCTTGAACGAATTAATCAATAAAAGAAACCATAGTATTTGGCAACAGAAGTTCGGCTCCATTTTATGTGGCTAAATTTAATTTAGGCAAAGTTAAAATCGAGGCAAGTGCTGGTCAGCGGTGCCCGCATGGCTGGGACATACGGGGCGGCCACCCTACTTTGCAGGGGCCCCTGGGTTCTTACAGCTCACATGTTTGTGCCAATTCATTTCGCATCTGTTCACTTGCCGGAGCTTGTATACTTTCTGTTTTATCTCCACTGATCTTTCAGTGTGACTGTGCCGGGTGGTTGCCGCTCACAGGGTTGCCATGGTTTCGCACCTCGCTTATAATTAGCTCACTTCACCGGTGGGACCACCGGTCTTTCAGGCGCCAACCCCCAAGCTCATCCCATAACGATGAGTTTAAAGAGTCGGTGTAGCCTGCAGTGCTATGGCCAGGAGATGATCGCGATGTTAGCAGCCCAGTGACGGAGTGAATCTCAACCCCCACAATACCTCATGGAGTACGTCATCCATGACACCTCCACCTCCACCTCTTCTTCTTCTTCTTCTCCTTCTTCTTCTTCTTCTTCTTCTTCTTCTTCTTCTTCTTCTTCTTCTTCTTCTTCTTCTTCTTCTTCTTCTTCTTCTTCTTCTTCTTCTTCTTCTTCTTCTTCTTCTTCTTCTTCTTCCTCTTCCTCTTCCTCTTCTTCTTCTTCTTCTTCTTCTTCTTCTTCTTCTTCTTCTTCTTCTTCTTCCTCTTCCTCTTCCTCTTCCTCTTCTTCTTCTTCTTCTTCTTCTTCTTCTTCTTCTTCTTCTTCTTCTTCTTCTTCTTCTTCTTCTTGTGTATATTACTGTACTTGTGAGAAACATAGAAAACACTTTGTCGATATTGCTGTGACAAACATACAAAACACTACCTAGAACTACATAGAAAACCATTTTTTTTTTCACAACATTCCGATTACTTTCAGTTCAATTTAACTCCACTCCATTTGGCAGCTGAGAAAGGAAATCTGCAGGCTGTGAAGATATTAATGAGAAATCCTTTTTCTCCTGCTGAAAGCAACACACCAAACCGTGTACAGGTAAGTGTACATCTGTCATGATATTGAGCAAAAACCCCTTGATTAAGGCCATCTCGATTTCCAGCCGAGTCGGGGGAACTGAACCCACGCCTTAGGGACAAAGACCACACCCAAAAGAGCAGTGTCCGATATCAATCTGCCGTAAGGAATAGCGGATGTACTTTTTACCATAATACCCTGCGAACCTAACACAGCCAATAGGCACAAAAAAGTCATATTTTTTTCCCTGTACTAACAACTATATGTATGCTAAGTTTGAAGTTTTTATCCCTTTACTGTGCGTTTTTATGCGGGTTTTTTTAAAGGGATTTCGTGCGCTTAGAATTATGGGTAAATGTACAGTCGCCATCTTTTACGGTACGTTGAATCGTGCGGTTTTTAGAGATATTAGTGAGCTTACGCAACAGGGTGGCTGATGGAAGGGGACGGTGAATTATCGTTGTGTGACCAACATGACATCTTCGTACCTTTTTAGGCGATTTACAACTGAAACTGCTGTTCAACGTGAAGACCACGAGCGGTGGGAATGTTACAATCTAGAGTCGTAAACACTTGGATGACACGTTGGTCACACAAGGACAATTTGCCGTCCCACCACATCAGCCGTGCTGTTGCGTAAACTCTCTATTAATAATTGAATAAGGATCGATTAGGTTCAAGCTGGCCGGAGTATTTGCCTCTATCGTTTGTGAGATCCAGAGCTGGAATGCTTAATTTCAGCTCCTGTCACTGCGTGACTGGGAAGTTGGCTACCCGTGTTGCTTCCGCTGTTTCTCCTCGCAAATCATGGGAAACGTGTTTTAGCAAGACAAGAAAATCCTCCAAAGAACTGGCAGACAATCCAGAGGGGAGCAGCCATGCCACCTGTTCTGTAACGTAACGAGGGTGCCATCACAATTAGTTAATTTAGAAGAGGAATTAACGTTAGCGCATGGGTATTGTGATTTTAGTTTGAGTCCCATGCTGATACTCTCGCGTTTGAATTTCGTGTGGTTGGAACTCAATTTTCACAACGCTGTCTTAGAAGAAAATCATGCCGGACGGTTTTAAGCTTAAGACAACAAAGATCCTAGAAATCGCCTTGCAGAAAGGAAAATCCCGTTGTTAAAATAAACTGCTTCATTATTTTTTTTTTTTTTAGGAAAATGACACCCCACTTCAATTAGCACAGAGAAATGGTCATCATGAAGTTGTTAGTTACCTTCTAAACAACAGCCAGGGTGGAGTCTCTTCACATGGTGTGTCTCAAGTGCAAGTTTCTAGAGGTGGTGAGTCTGTATTTTACTTTACGCCCGCCCTTTTCCTTTGTTCGCCGTTGTTCATGGTGCGTGTTAAGTTATAGGGTCTAGGTAGGCACGGAAGCCGTGTTTGTAATCCCAGTGAGGTTTAGGTAACAATAACCCTAATTTTCCAGAGAAAAGACCAAACTCAGTAAAGGATTCTGGTAGTTGTAGTACATGAAGCCATAGTGAAAATAGCCTATCGGTTCATGCAAGTGGAGTAATTATGCACTTTGGAAGTCTGGAGGGCACTCAAGTAGCAAGTAACGTTTTCTACTATTTTTTCGGCACACTTAATTGATCTGAAATGAAATGGTGACTAGCTATCGTGTACACGACAAAACAATCGAAAACTATGCTAGCGTTTTGAAAGTCCTCGTTGTGTATAAAACAACGATCACAGCCTTTCCCATCCTTTAGCAATTGGTAAAGGCACGGGAGAGAAATTGTTGAAGAGAGGTGAAATTTATTTTTGTGCTCATGTGGCGCACCGTATTCTCATTCGTTATTATCGTTATAATTTATTTCATTTTCTTTTAGGTTTAACTGTCAACATAACCGGCGCTACAAATGTCATGATGGGCAATAACAACCAGATGAACTTTAATAACTAGAAATATTCACTTCTTTGCTTTTAACATTCACGTAGTGATCTTTATTGTTTCTAGGAAATAATTATTGGTTTAGCGAACAGAAACATGAACGTCCTTGATGTGTTATGTCACACTTGACCCTATATAATAATAAGATCTTCGTCACGGTTCTCAGAGTATCAATCCGACGGATGTATGGGAGGAATCGTGAGAAAAACTTCACGTCTGTACCTGGGAAACCTTGTCAACAATAGCCGGAGCTCAGAATAACGAAGATGCCAATGAGAGCGGCGTAGTTATTCTTTCTTGTGCCCTCTTTACTTGCGGCGACCGACAAAATCGAAGATCGTGTCGATTTTAGACTGCAAGCAGTCCCTTTCTGGATAGTCGAGAGGGTGCGCGAGACTGGAGCGAGGAGAAATAAACGAGAAGAGACTGCGCGCTCGGCCATTTTGTGCGACCTCGGCTATCCAGAAAGGGGCTGCATGCAGTCTGTCGATTTTCGCGATACGCACCCCACAGGATATAAATAGGAAAACGTTGTGGACTGAAGACCTAGCTCTCTAACGGTTTCCATCATGAAACTGTTATACTATTCTAATCGCCATGAAGTTTCAGTTTAAAAGCTAGTGGCCTTGAAATTAGCTCTCTCGGTCAACTTTATCCCGCGTATTAAGCCGTAGGTTGATCCGCACGTGATTGCAGTTGCAAAGCGCAACTGGTGTTGGATGTTGCTGTAAAAGATGGAAACTGGGCAAAACAACGGCACGAACGAGGTCAGAGTAGATGCATATTTGATTTACTAAAATAGATATTTATGTTATATTTATTATTTTATTTAAACGTAATGTTAAAGGGTTATTTAGAATTGCAAATCCACATTTAGTTGTTGTTGTAAACCCGTGTTCACTTCGTAAAGTAGGTTACCCTATTATTTCTTTCTGGTTTGCTTTTGCCCTTGACAACTTGTTTATGTTTAGATGATTGTATCTGAAGAGAGACTAGTGCAGTTAAGGTGTTGGTCTTGTCCCTTTCAATTCTTTCTACTAATGATAGGGGCTTTAATGATTGAAAACCCCACATTAATGATTAAAAAAAGAGATAGAACGGGACTTATTAGGGGCGATGTGCACCACTTGTAAAATATAACGTCTTATAAGATTGGTCGAGAGAACAAAAGAACGAAGAAAAGAACAATGCTCCCTACCCTAACAGAAAAATGCAGCGGCAGGTTATAAGCTGTAGTAGTAGTCTCAGCCGCTAAATTTTCGTCGTTGGGCGTAGGCCTTCACCAAAGACCTGCACTGGACCACATTTTGCGCGACACGGCGCCAGTGCTTTAGGAAACTATCTAAGTCGTCCCTCCATCTCGTCCTTGGTCTTCCTCGGTTCGTTGTGTGTCCCCGGGGCGTCCAGAACGTAATGCGGGCTATCAGCTGAGTCCAGTGAAAATATAGTTTTTGAAAGTTGTAGGTCTGCTGACTTATTAACCAATAACGTGGTGTGTCTTTTTCACATTCGTTCATGTGGACCACCATGAATAACGTTACTTTGTTGGTAACGCCTTTTGTTGCGCGTACAATGTGACTTGTTGTAACATTGAATATTTGTAATGCAGTGTTATTTAAACTGTAAATTTTACAAGTTAATGTTGGCGTAATGCTAAGTAAATTGTAACTGTAAGCCATGTCAATCTTGTAACTGTCAAAAACTACTTAATTGTAAAACAAATTAAAATTTGTTACCTCATCAAATTAAGGTTGTTGCCATAGGAACGCCATGTTTCTGCTACTCGTTTAGCAAATAAACAACCAGACAGTTAGCCTGCGTAGCAGTCGTTTCCGTTTCCTTTAAGCCAAGCGGGACAAGTGCGCGAGGGCATTTGGCAAAAAGGAGCAAAAAAAGTAGGAGCGGGGGGAGGGGCGAGGAAGGAAAGGAAACGCCTGCCGCTGAGCCCAGACATTTTACCGAACGCCGTTCGTCAGCGAACGGGAGGCCACGATGCATTACCATTGGCCAATCGTCTGTCAATCAAACTCATAGACCAAAACGACATCCGGTTAACCGTTTATCAAAGATGAAAATATGGCCGAGGCGGAAAAGAACTCTCTCTTGAGTGTCCTTTCGATTTCGAGTTTGCTTTGCTTTGGAAACGACTAAACTACTTTCGCAGGGAGATACGTTAATTCAGTTGAAACCGGAGCAAAGGACTGCTTAAAGAGCGAATGTCTATTTATAACATCAAACAAAATCAAAATTCTCGGTCACGCTCAAAATATAGTTTCATTGCGCTTTGATTTGTTGGTAGGTATTATCATCTCAACAAACGTGGTGTCATTCGTTTTTCGAAATCCTGCCGGAATTTTTAAAAATTCAAGAAAATTTGTTCTGGCTGTCGGCGGTCTCAAAGACACGAAAAGCTGAAAGCAAAATTGGCTAGTCTGAAAGCTTGTTTCGCGTACGAACAAGAAATTTTTATTCAAACTCTGTAATCATAAATAGATTAAGGAGGCCTCAAGTAAATACTTTGCAGGAAAATTTCAGTTCTAACCACGGTCTGAAAAGGAAGTTTTCAATATTTAGAACGACTTTGTATTTCACGCTACGCGAAATACAAATTTATCCTGGAAACGCAAGGAAGTACCGGGTATTTTAGCCATGTGGGACAAGCTCATTTTGTGTGTAATTCCAGCTGTAAACAAATGATTTGATATTCTAAAACATAAGTAAAGTTTGTCTTGGGTAATTTATCTACGCTTTAATCGAGCGACGTAAAGTTCGAGATCGAGAAAATCTTCTAAAAACCTACAACTTGAAGTAAACAAGTTGCCCGCCGCGATTCTGTTTTCGCTCAGATTTACCAGAATTTAAAAAATGATTGGTTCTCATGTGACATTTGACGTGACAGTGTAGGCCCCAAGGGAGCGAAGCCATTTGGGGGCGTTCGGTAAAATGTCTGGGCTCAGCGGCAGGCGTTTCCTTTCCTTCCCCGCCCCTCCCCCCCGCTCCTACTTTTTTTGCTCCTTTTTGCCCAATGCCCTCGCGCGCTTGCCCCGCTTGGCTTGAAGGAAACGGAAACGACTGCTACGCAGGCTACCAGACAGTGAGCACAAAAAATTTGTAGTTTCCACTTGCGTTCCAAGTTGACATGGTCACGTTCACAGTGGCCGTTTCTCTTCTTTCTATTTCGTGGTAAAGGTTGACATTGTCTTTCGCCCCTTCAGACTGGTAGGTTACTAGAGTTGATACCCGCTCGCCGCACACACCTATGGTCCATACAGCCTTATAATAGGCCCACGGGAACATTTATATGCCTGAATAACGTAGAGATATTATTTTATTCTATTTTATTTTATTTGTTAGTTATTCTAAACTCGACTTATTAGCTACTTAAGCTAGGAGCCTAAAAAACTCCAGGTCCTCGAGTATAAATAAAGTTATGTTATGTTTATGTGATTGAGGCTTATGTGGGTGACGACTCAGATACAAAAATACAACACAAAAACTCTGGGTTTCAATAGTAACTTTTGTGTTGAAAACTGCTGTCAGGGCTGGGAGTAAGGAACTGAAACCAAACAAAACAGACAAAAGGATAGAACTAGCTAAACAACGCACAGCTTGACTTTTGAACCCGTTTAGTTATTTTAACTAGATTAAGGAGTGCGTACTTTCTACTTCGAACGCAATGAGTTAACCATCAGCCGATTTTTAGACAAAATCTCCCAACTAGTAGCATAAGAAATATATGGAGGACAGTGAGGAGAAGATACATGCTTATATTGCGGTCGAAAGGGTTAAAATCAAAAAGTGTCAAATATCTCCTTCGATTTATGTGCATTTTCTGTCAGTGGTTTGCGACAACAGTTGAATTGAAAATGAAATTATTGGGCTAAATGCTAATAAGTGTACTGGGCCTTACAGCATACAAGTTGCTATTTTAAAAACTATCAAACATGTTATATCTACACCTCTAGAAATTATATTCAATGCCTCCCTTTCAGTTCTTGGCCCACTATTACTTCTTATATATATCAGTGATTTTAGGAAGTGTTCCTAAATTCTAGATTTTCATCTATTTGCAGATGATGCCAATCTGTTTTCTAAACACAAAAATCTTAATGCCCTTGAATCCAAAGTAAACAATGAACTAGTATATTTTCATACTTGGTTGAGTGCCAACAAACTTTCATTTAATATTGATAAGCTAGTCAAACTTTGTCAATTTCCACCCTCCACAAAGAAAGTTACCCTTTCATGCTGCACTCTCTTTAAATGGCATAAACTTACACCAAGAGTACTCAATAAAATATCTAGGTATTACAATAGATTCTAATTTATCATGGAAATGTCAAGTAAGCTATATTGCTAAAAAGATTAAGCGAAATTTTGGGATTCTTTCTAAACTTCGTTATTATGTGAAATTCAGAAAGTTTGGTTAAACTATATTATGCGTTAATATATCCCTTCTTAACCTATGGTCTAATTTCTTGGGGTAACACCTATTCTTCTACTACCCAGCCCTAGTCAATTTACAAAAGAAAGTGATGCGAGTGATGACTTTCTTTCATGCGCATTCTAGTCCAATTTTTAAACACTTTAATATTGTTAAACTGTCTGACCTTGTCTTTCTTAATATTACAGTCTTTATGTAGAAATTTCACAATAGACGCCTACCATCTGTGTTTTATACTTTTTTCACACAAGTCAATGAAAGACATAACTATAATACAAGAAGTGCTTCGAATATGTTCTATTCTTTCCCTGAAGTAAGAACAAATTATGGATTATTCAATATAAGATTTAAGGGCCCCAAAGTATGGAACTCAATTAGTGAAAATTCAAAAACCCTCTCTATTTCAAACTTTAAGGAATCAGTAAAAAGCGATCTTGTCAAAGATTATTAAGTTTCTTGTATTCTTATTAGCAGTTGTGTTGTTTCCCAAATTACCTGTAAATTAGTCTTTTGTTTAGTTTTGTCACCTTTCCAAACCTTAATGTTTTTTTTCTGCTATAGGTTAACATATAGCTTGTTATTAGTTGCCAAAGCTATTGTGTGCTCTTCTTATATTACTGTTTTGTATTCACATTTAAATTTAACTATTCGAGACTTCCCTCATAGCGTAGAATAAGCCTTTTCCTCTCTTCTTTTTCTTTTTATGTGTGCATTTGTGCTTCAGCTTTCTTGATGACCTGTACCTGTATTTTATTTCTATTCAGTACTGATGTCAACTGGCTGCCTGGCGTCGCTAGCCCCTATGGTTATTCCAGGCAGCCAGTACTCTAATTATTATTTTTATTATTTTCTTTGTTGAAATTTTATTTTTGAGCAAGAGTGAGTACAAATAAAGAAAGATTGAAAGATTGATATTTTGTTTTTCATGTAAACGAAAGGCCTAGCCTCGTATAAACTCGGTCAGATTTCAAACAAAAGTGATTTATTTAAACGTATACTTATGGTAACCTATAGTATAAAGGTTCGCTGTTCTGTAAGAAATCCGCTGATGAGAAATTGTATACTTCCCAGTTATCCTATTTATTCTAAGTTGTATTACATCCACTTAATAAATAATCGACCAAGCCACGAAATTTTGAATATTATTGCAACTAAACTTTTTACAAATGCCAAAGCCACTAAATTTCGAAATTAAATCTGCTGAAGCAGCTTATTTCGACCCATTTCGGAAAATCTTTAACTAGATGCAATTTCTAATAATAACCTTTATTAAAAACACGCAAAATTTCAGTTGTAAGTTATGCAGCTCTTCATAGTTTACTGCATTGATCAAGCACGATGCCCTATCTCTATCCGTTATAAACACTGAAACCTGCAATAAGCTCTTGCTAGTCTTTTATTGCTTCAGACATGAGTAATTTATTGTTAAATTGTCAGTTGTAGGTTATGCTCTGTTACTGCATGGACCAATCCCGATGCCCCATCTCTATCCGCGTTATAAACAAACCGTGGGCAAACGATAATCTCTTGCCAGTCGCTTAGTTTATTCACGCATGACTTATTTATTGATTCTCAGCATTTTGGGGCAGGTGTCTTTGAAAAATATCTCAGTGATAAGCGTTGTTTCTGTAGAATCGGGCGAAAAATATTGTACTAAGAACACTCTTTATTGTTTTGCTGAACTTGGTTCAGGGCAAGAATTATTCGATACAAAGTATGGTGTAAAGATAAGCGACATTTTCTTGGCAGAAGTATTTTGCTTTCGACGAGATTAACATGAGCAGAATAAAAGATTGGGTGATCTATTTCACCGTTATTTCGACGGTAAGTTGAATAAATCATTGCTTTTATTTTTGCGAAGACTGCTAAGTTCATTTTCTGCTTTAATCTTACAGCATTCTCGTTTGTCTCTTTAGGTCATTATGCTTCTTATTCCAAGGCAGTTGATGGCGCAAGATGCATTGTGTAGAGGTATGGGAAAACGCTTGCATTAAAGCGAAAAAAAAAATTTTACTTTGAACGTAATTTAGACGTTGGCTAAACCAGTGGCTTAATGTTGCAAGCAATCTAACAAAATGACACTTTTTCTCGTCACTCTTTAGTCTTCTTTCTATTAAATAGTTGTTTTCTATTTACCGTTTAATTTAGACATTTTTTTATAACGATCATTTTCCAGACTTATCCTGTCGTTTTTAAAAAGCCATGATTGTTTCTTTCCTTTAAGCAGTGTTAAAATGTTTAACCTTCCCAGTTTACATCATGGTATCTTCAATTTGCGATGTAACCTCTGCAAAAAAGATTTATTCATGTGCTTTAACACATTTAATAATATCGAAGAGGTGACAATGATCCAAAACAATAATTCAATGATTACAAATGGGAAGAAGTGTCAAGTTGAACTTGACTTTTTATCGAGCGCTAATCGTTAAATAGGACCTTTAAAATGAACTCTGACAGTAATATAGTCCACCTTAAAAGTGATTTTTAGCTATCCTTGAGGTAACTGTCAAAGACATACCCAACACTTAAGTCATTGATCCCCTTTACTATCATCATCATGTTTTGCCGGTGATATTCATCCTCAATTCATACTTTTGTTAATTTTCCTTTACCCCTGAGAGTCGTAAAACGTTCTCAGTCGTGTTTCCAAAATGGTGTATCAAGTCTTTTATCTGGAGCAGAAAAAGTATACTGCACTCAGAAAAGTATCGACTTGTCATACTAATTTAACAATTATTACACGAGTGCGCGTTGGATATGAGACGATAGATAGCCAACGAGGCGCATAGCGCCAAGTTGGCTATAATCATGATTCATCCCATTTCTATAAGCGCTATTGGAAAAACTGTTTTATTTCAGAAGCAAGCACAAAATATTGCAAGATCGTGCCAATTTCATTTTGCAAGAACGGCCAGGAGACGATTTAAAGACCGCTATTTCTTGCGTGGGCAATTGGTGTAATAACTGATATCCCATGGCGCCTTAGTTAATAATTGACCGTATGACATCCAGACAATTTCTTCGAAGGTATTTAACGGGATAATAGTGTCATCCGCGAAACCGAAACGTCGTTCAATTTAACCGTTAGTTTTTGCTTGTCCATGTATTAGCAAAGGTACGAATTGTACGACGATTTTTGTGTTTTTCATGGCTCTAATTAAATTTCCTATTTAAGGGGTTTTTTTTACCGAACATACACGGAACAATATCGAGACAAAATCATTCTTCAAGACAATTAACTTTATAACAGCCAAAATAATTTTTGCAATACACATGAATTACAAAATATTTTTCGCGTCAGTCTACATAGGGACTTGCTGTGATCACTCAAAGTATTCTCGTTCTATAGGCTGCCTTGTGTTAGTCTGGCCGGATGCATTTTAAGCGCTAGAAAAAGTTGATAGCATTGCAGTGAACAAACAGCAGGTGAGAAGCTTAATACTTCGATAACAGAATGGCAAGAAAATCACCATAGAGCGGACTCGATGTGAACGAAATAAAACTTATAAATAAGCTGTATTCAATGCAGTCTGATATCCTGGGAGAAGTGCTATACTTTGCAGTACACCCTTCGATGGAAGAAAACTATCTCCGGTCGTTTCATATTTGTGTTTTATAATTAGGTGTCTATAATTAATTTTATACCTCGCAAGGAAAACGATTCGGCCTTTCAAAGCAGCAAAAGATAAAGAGTCAAGTAGACTTTATGTAATCAATACGACCGTTTAATGAATTATTTACGACAAAAAGGTGAAAAGATGAGAAGCTAGCTAATCACTCTGCAGGTTATGGACATTGATATTGGAATGAGAATCCTTACACTCATGAAAAATATAACATTTAAAAAAATAAAAGAAAATAAAAAAAGGCTTCGATTCCACGATAAGAAATGAACTAAGACTAAGCATTACCGCACCAGAAACGAAAAAAAAAAAAACGGAAAAAAAACTTCAAGTTAATACCTTAAATTACTTTCGTTTTGGAAAATGTTTTTCTTTGTCTTATTTGTTTGTTGTTTTGTTTTGGATGTTTTTGTTTTAGAGTAGTGTTGCGTTTTGTTTTTGCTTCGGTAACTTTTCCCCATAATTTGTAATCAGTTCTTTTTGTAATCCAGTTCTATTTGTATTTGTATCTGCTACAATTTTTCTTGTGAATCTATTGAACTGTTTTTAGAAAATTAGAAAACAAACAAAAAAACACTCTTTCTAGAGGTTTTCAAGAATTTAAACTAATTTTTTTAAAAGAAAAAAGCATTATATGTGATGTTTTTTTTGTTGCAGTCACAGAAAAGCTGTAATTGATGTGGTAACAAAAATTCCCTAACATTAAAGTAGGCTATTGTCATGCACAACTGATTTTAAGTTGATGGCCTTGTGATATACCTATCTTCATCGTAGCTTTGAAACCAAGATTAAACAGGCTTTCCAGTTGTTATTTTCTCTAGCAGATTTGTCATAAAAGCTGGTGAAGAGCAGACAATCCTTGCTCCTTGGGTTACAATTCGGGTGTGCATCAATAATTAAGTCTTTTAGGCTTACTAGGTAAATTCCAGGAAGACTATCCATACAAGTCTGCCATACCCAGACTTACCATGTTTGGTCAAACTCTGGGAAGACTGGGTCAACCTGAACTTACCAGGCTTGTTTCAGTTTGAGGCCATGAACAGCTTTGGTAGTGTAATCATAGCGTACTCAATGAGATCTTCATTTTTTTTGCAGACCATGATTTTTACCTAAACTTCCCGACGCGACAAGCCTCGCAGTTTTCAAAAGTGACGACTGTTGGAGAAAAGGCTGTTGAAGCATTCACGATATGCGCGTGGTTAAAAACAAGCGATTTGAATTATATGGGGATTCTACGCTATTCCGGAGATGGATTCAGTGATCGCATTTCATTATCTATCATACCGGATCAGCCCAACGGGCTACTGTTATTTACACTCTTCGATGAAGATAGGTATATTCCAAATACAAACCTATTCTTGAAAAATCCACTTTATCATAGTCTCAAACAGTACCAGAGGACAGATCTGCTCAGTTTTATACTTAAGTAGCTAGAATGACTGATTTTATCACGACGTATTCAAAAGTAAAACCAACTTGTATGACATTAAAATTTCATTCTCAGTGGTTAGAACACTACTCTAATCAGACTACAGAGGAAACACACAGAAAACTTCCCTTTCAGACCCAGAAGTTAGAACCTCATTTCATCACTAAAACTCTGTAATCTCTCTATCTGTATCAGCGTGCCATGTTCTCTTCGTTGTCCTTCATGTGGTTGTTCTGGTATAGGTTTGGAAAATTTCTTTTAAATCTCAAGGCATTCGCCAGGTGTTCGTTCGGTGATCATTTTGGGGAGGAGGGATGGTGCAGTGGTGACAGCAGTCGCCTCACACCAATGTGGTCCGAGTTCGATTCCTGGACTTGGCTTCATATGTGGGTTGAGTGTGGTGTCCTGGAGCCGTTGTAGATTGCGTTTGTTTGAACTTCCTACAGTCTATTCTCGCCTTGCGGACACCTCGCTATTAAGGACACTCCGATAATACGGACAGCAGCTAAATCCCCGGCAAAAATAAATTACAGACATTTGACTGAAATAAATTTCCACTATTACGGACGCTCGCTATTAAGGACGCTAACTCGCGGTCCCGAGGGTGTCCGCAATAAAGGGAGTTAACTGTATGTACAACGATAATCAGTAATACGGCCCTTTCCCGTCTAACTGACCGAAACTACATATCCTCACACGATGCAGTGGCGGATTCAGACTTTCAGGCAATAAGTGAAAGGGGGGAGGGGGGGGTGGGGCTTCAACACTCGACTTGCTTCTCCTCTTCGTGGAACGAAATATTCTCGCGCTTCGGACCCATAGGCCTAGGTTTTGGTCTAAAAATGAGGGGGAGGTCGAGGTGGGCCCCCTGGCCCTGATTCGCCACTGCAATGTAATAAAACTGTCTTTTGCATTACTCTAGAACTCTGAAAGCGTTACCGAGTGTGCTCAACAACAGCTGGCATGGCCTTTGCGTTAGCTGGAAGAGTGAGGGCGGAACCTTCGTGGTCTTCTATGATGGAAGACTTATCGTAGAAGGAAATGGTGTTAAAACGGGAATGACACTATCACCGAACAGAACTTTCACTGCGGGAGTTGGGAACAGAGATGACGTCATCTACTCAGGAAGGCTAGGACATATCAATGCGTGGCCAAGGGTCTTGGAACATCCTCTTCTTGCCGTGTTGTCTTCCAAGTGTGGAGTGGAGCGCGGAGAATGGGTTTCATGGCCACAGTTCATGAAGGGCGTGCAAGGCATTAATGCAGTCGTTGGAAAAACTTGTCCCTTCGGTGGTAAGTGCACATACAAATGACGATACTAATTAAAGGTAAATAACTAAAGTAATTAATAACACGTTTACGATTTTGACGTAATTATCTTTCAGACGATGATTTACCATTAGATCCATTGCAGTACTTAAAACTTAATGGCGAAGATGACTCGAGCAAGTACAGGTTATAGTTGCTTCTTTGTGTTTTTAACCCTTTGTTGTTATCGTGTCTTGTTCTTTAGCTTGTTTATCTCTTAGTGATGCATTTTGTTCAGGTAGTTAGGGCATCTTCCAGAAGTTCAAAATTCTGACATCGAACTGGCTGTGTTTATAACCATTGACCTTTTTGCTAAATTTAGTCAAGACTCTCAGTTCGACAATTATTTCCAGCTAAGAAGAAAATCACCCTACAAGTTCTCTAAACTTTTCCAGTTGCTCTTCATTAAACCCGACTAATGTTCCAAATCTGAACTCCCTGAGAGAGAGGGCGCGTTTACACGGGCAAATGTTTGACGCGATTTTAGGAACGATGTCTGCAGCTGCGGAAGTATTGAATTTTTAAATATACATTGACAAAATCATTCACGTGATTATTATTTTACTTTAAGTCTTGAATATAGCGCCACCTTCCTGGAAGGCCGTCTTGATGGCCATGGTGCCCTTTACTTGGATGGAACCCTAGCTTTGGCCAAATTCCGCTATATCCCAATCGGGTCTGCTTTTACCATCGCTTGCTGGATTAAGCTGATGCCTTCTCACCCACACTTCAGAGCAATACTACGAAACAATGAAACGAATCCTGGACTCATCTTTGGTGTAAATAGTAACTATCAACTGCAGTTCAATATCACAATTGGAGGCGCAACATATGTCTACACAGCGGACTCTGTTCGCGAAAAACAATGGCTGCACGTAGCTGTTTCTTTCTCTGTTGATGTTGAAGTTTCTCTTTTGATCAACGGGCGTAAATATATCCAGTCAAGCTCGCTTGGTTTTCCTTGGCAAAGTCCAGGCGGCAGTTTCGAGATAGGGAGATATGTGGATCCTGGTAACACTTATCGGTACTTTCACGGTTATCTCAGTGAGTTTTACATATTTGACAGAGCATTAAGCGCAGAGGATATCGGCAAACTTATGGGTGAGAAAAGAAGCTTAAGTGGTGATTTTTCATAGTATTTTAAGGATCCGCCGTTCACCCTTCGTGTGCTGGAGTAAAAGAAAAGTAATTTATTTAGTGTCAATAACACGGGGAGTGCTTGGGCAATCTCCCGAGCCAGAGGCTCATGATAAAGTGCTTGAGAAGAACCCAGATCGAATTGGTAGATTCTAGCGTAGCTACTTTAATTTTAAGAAAACCGGTAGCCCGGGCGTGACCTCTATCCCCATGAATGCCGTTCCCAGGCAATAGGAACTAGTGTGTTCACGAAAGGTTGACGCGATTTTCGCAGTACCCAAATGTTAGTTATGGCTGTGGCTTATTTGCAGTTAGAAAAATGGTGAAGTAAACAACTGGAGAAGTAGTCGCACTTTAAATTCTGATAGTTACCAGGGTGTCGCTAAATATTCTTTTAGTTAAATTTTACAAGAAGAGGTTTGTTACAGATGAAAGAATGACACAGCGGAGAAAAGTTTCTCATTCTGAATGATGTACTTTACAACTGTTCCAAAATAGTAAACAAGCTAATTAAAAACAACAAAAGCAAAAACAAACAAACATAAAACTTGTAGTGAATACCTTGTCGACATCTATAACCCAACTCACTTATGCTTCTCTGGACAAGACCAGGCAGTTTTGATTTCCTGACCATATGCTCCTTTCTAAAGTTTCGTAATTTGGTTTGAATTGGGTTCTTCATATGAAGGCATGTCTTTTTATCATTAAATTGAGAGAGCCAGGCTTTATAAAGACCCTGACTTGAGGTGGCTCACAGTGGTTTCCAGCACTTTAATTCCATTATTATTGTTGTATCGACTGTCAAAGAGTAGTTGTTATAAACACGAAGTAGTCGTAATCGTTTTCGTATAAATTCTGATTTATTCCACTCTGATATCGTACAGAAAGAACTTTTCGAGTTAAATCACACGCCCCTAAAATAAACCCACTAAATTTGATATCCTACAAAAACCAGTAAATCAAGTTGTTGTCATGTGCTCTCTTTGTACAAACAAAACGAAAAGCGTGACGACTTTGATTACATAACAAATACGCGTGGCTGTTTATGACAGTAGTAGTAATGATCCTTCAAAGTGTTGGAAGCCGTTGCCAGCCACCTTAAAGGGGAAGTGTCACGCGAATTTGATGTCATTTCAAAACCCGGCAAAAATGTTTCTGGCAACAGAAACAAAGAAATAACGTCTAGTTTTGTGTTAAATTATCACCCCAGTGCAA
>NW_028145740.1:427500-465000 GCF_977016875.1 Pavona decussata
AGTGCTCTACCAACTGTGCTATCAAGCCAACTGGGAGCTGGTCATATTGTGAGTTCGTTATATGCCCGTGAAGGATGAATAAATGAATATGAATTTGTGTCATATATTAATATTAATTTCACTCTATACAAGTCGCGATCGACGAAATTGTAAATGAAGTCCTTTTGAGGTCATTGTGAATATTAATAAACAAAGCCTTCATTAGTATCATATTGTTATTAATAATTGTAATTTCCAAATTCTCCCAAACGATGAATGAGGTGCAGATTACAAGGCGTTACATGCTGTAATAATTTATTTCAGTTTTACCAAAAAGACAGCGAAAACCCCCACAAATGGTACACTGATTGATGGCAAATGGCATCACGTGTGTTCAACCTGGACTCAGGGCACTGTCATTCACTATATCGACAGCTTTTGCGAAATCTTCACAAATAAAGGAGACGGCGTGACGTTTGGTAGTGGCGGAAAAATTTGGATAGGTAACGTACCCGGATACAAATGGCAGTTTGAAGGGGAGCTAACACATATGAACATGTGGGACTACAATCTTCAGGAGTCTGTGATTAAACGTTTGGCGAATATGGGTAGCGAAGAAGCCGGAAACGTTCTACCCTGGAGATTTTTTGCCGCCATGGCTTACGGAGAAGTACAATATTCACCATATTCTTCGATATCCCCGAAAGGTATGATTAAAATTCTAATTAGAGGAGTAAACTTTCAGCCATCTTCTTGCCCTAATTTATAATTCTATGGGTGCGCCCACGATAAAGATTGAGAAGCGAGCAGGGGTGGGAGGAGGGGGGGGGGGGGGGGCGTTTAGGGCTTGGGTATGTAGCTAGTACTTGTAGACAACTGAATAAGTTCAATAACTGATATAACTTAAGAGCAAGAGAAAATCTCTTGCTTAAGAGAATTAAATTAAGGTCCAGTTCGCACGAGTCAGTAATGTCAAAAGAATCCTACTACATGTAAATGTCGGCAGGCTAAGTCCATACGGTCTTCACACCATCTATAAAAGTAGAAATAAGTAAGTAAGTAAGATAAGGAAGTAAATAAGTAAGGTCAGGAGCACTCCGGGACTCAAGGAACTCAAGGAAGGGTTTTCATACGAGAGGGGGCGCTTATTGGAGACAGGGCACTTATTTCTTTTTTGATATAAACATCAAGTGTGAATAAGCACTTAAACGAACGATAACAGAAGCTATAACCCTAACGGGTGAATAGGATTAAAGGGAGGGGTTCACGGTTCAGCGCATGTCCATGATTCAAAATACTTGTTCGCCTTTGCTCGCTATGTCCCAAGCCTGTTTAATTAAATCGTTGTTTATGAACCATTTGGAAGGGAATAGGTAACTCGGGTGGTAATTTTCGCATGCAAACAATTGTAAACTTATCGACCGTGGAATAAATCCTACGGATCAACGCTAAATTTAATATCGACAATATGAGTAAGATCTACTAGCATTTTCTGTGAATTTTTATCATCAGTCATTTTGCTTGGACTAATTATAGAAAGTGATTACGAAGTACTTGTGAGTAGGTGACTTTTTAAGGCCAAAAAGTTGATAAAAAAGAGAAAAAAGCACTTTGATTTATGCACATGCGCTGAAAGGGCCTTCCTTTAAGTTAATATATTCAATAATTGTGATATTACTTTAAGATGAGACTGTAGAATATGTAATTGGCTGCGATAACGGAATCTAAATGATACCGTTTTATCTATGGGGGCACTTAGCAGCTATTTTAAGCTTTGAAATTATGAGGTTTGTAAAGGTACCCTGAAAGCTAAGAGCATGACAAAAAATGTCTACTTGCTAAAAATCAGCTTCTTGTTGCAATTTGGGGGTGAGATATTAGCACTGTTATGTTAATGACTCCATACAAATCCTTCAAATTAAGCTTTATTTCTAAAATTTTACGGCCAATTATTAACACAAAGTCTAACTTAGGCCGCAGCTTAAGACAATCAGTGGGCTTCTTAATCTGTCTATAGGTGGTCTATTTTAAGTAGATAAACAGTTTTCTAGTCTAGTTTTTCTATTTCAGAACTTCATCGCTGGACCTTTGACCAATCTTCTACAACCGAGAGCTTTGACGTCAACAAATACCACAGAGCCAACATGACGGGGGCAAGAATTGTTGCTGGCCAGAACTCTGTTGTGTTTGAAGGCCAAGGACATTTTGTATCAGAGATCACCAGTTCGGATTTCAGTACGGACGAGGGATTCACAGTTTCGTTTACGATGAAGCAATCTGGTAAATTATTACTTCGTAAAGATATGAATGTATAAGGTTCTAGCTTCTAAATTGCTTGAAATAGTTAATGAGTGAGGGGTGCAAATGAACAATAATGGACTATGTAAGTTAAATCCCCTCCGCCCTATTATACCGGCATTCTATCTAGATTCAGTTTTGAAACAATGCACTAGGGGCTTCATCTGCTCCTTTAAACAAAAGATTGTCAATGAATCATAAGCATACTTTACTTTAAGAGACCATGGCGTTTCGGTCATTTTCTGATGAAGAAGTGTGAGGCAGTAAGGATATCATTGACATTCAAACTATTATGCGATTACAGGGTATAAAGACTTGGGATAAACAACATGTTTCTTTATTTCCACATATTAATTAAACACAAAGAACAGGAATTAGGAAGAAAGGAATGTGGAGGTGTGAAAACGAAAACCGTCTGCTAGCTCACAGACGGTGAAGGTTTCAAACGAGTAAATATCGTTCACAAATTATCTGTTGCAGCTTTTCAGACAACCAATGTAGAACATTTTCTTTGGTGGCCCATGCCCCTCTGTGCTTTTATATGTTACAAAATTCATCTCGATGTATAAAGCAATGTTGGGAATTTTTCCCCGCCTTCTATCTCCCGTCATCTAAGAAATCCGATCCTATTTGCTGCCTACTGTATACAGTGTATAGACTTCACTCGCTGGGCTACTAGGTCACCTTTCCTCTAAATGTAGTTTCGCATTGATCTTGTATTCAAAATGGATCGCTTAATGTCGAGGAAAAGGTGAACCTAGTTTGTTTTGTATTATTCAATCCACAGCTATGACCTCAGACATACTGCAAGATGATTTGGAGAAACTTGAAGTGCTGCGAACAGCGTTACCAATTTTCATCCGGGACAATGCATTGTGGAAGCAATGTTACTCCGCCGACCAGGCATCTTGGGTGACTAAAGACTTCCATGTGTGGTGTGACAAAAAAGGTCCCACTTTGACCATAATACAACTTGGAGAATACATTTTCGGAGGCTTTGTGGAACAGAGCTGGGGAGGTGAGAGATTGATGGTTGTCATTCTTTTTTTAAATACCTTTTAAAGTGTAGAGATATACACTCTTAAACCTTCTGATAACAGGTGGAATATCATCGCAGTTATGTATGCTACTTAAGCAGGTACGAAAATGAATCCTGAGAAAAATAAATCATGATACAGCTCCCAGCTGACTTGATAGATCAGGTGGTAGAGCACAGCATCGGTATCGTAGAGGTAATGGGCTCGAATCTCCTTAACCCTTTTAGCCCTAACAGTGAACTGTATCAATTCAGTTCTCCTTGTTGAACCCCTGCACGAGTTCATGAGAATGAAGGATATGATCACCCAAGGTGAATCTTCTTGATATTTTAATAACTTTTCCCCAGTACTTCTATAAAAAAAAGTATGGGGATAAGATAGGAGAATTAGTTCTGTGATAATAGCGGTTGAAGAGCCTACATAACTGCGACAATCTTACACTTATTAAATCTTCTATTCGCAGTTCATATTATACTTTCAGTGCATTTTCGATAAAAAGAACTAAACCGCTGGGCATCGTTCGACCTTAATATGAAAAATAAATTTAAAAAGCCCTGAATCGGAGAATGCTTTAGCAAAATAAAATAAAATTGAAAGTAAACTCTTAAAAACTTTCTCATAAGCAGACATATTTTGCCAGTCCATGGCATGCGATTTGGTTATATTTTAGTGAGAAATTAAGAACTGTCACATCTAGCCTCGAATGTATGAACAACGAAAGGGAAGCCGAACTCAACAGAGAGACCAGGATTCGTTTTCTCGAGAAAAAACTATCCTCGAGTCGATTAGTTGAAAACTCGCAAAATTGGGGGTTACCCAGGAGATAAATGAATGTCATTGTGCCGCTAGCACTAAGGACACAAATGATAGATCAGAAAGTTAACTCAGGAGTATATGTTACAGTGCTAAATGACCCATGAATTTCTCTTCGTGAGGTCGTGGGTTCGATTCTCGCTGCAGTCGAGTGAAGTCTCTGATCTATCATTTGTAAACCCTGGAAATAAGACAGCCTTGAATATTAGGAGATATTGTACCCGTCGAATTGCTTTGAATAGTTGAGGTTTCTGAATTGGTAAATCGAAGATCATACTCTCCAAAAAAAGAACAAAAAATGCACTGAATCCCTCTCAAAAACTAAGGTGAAAACGTTTTTGAGGATAAAAGTCATTTATTTTACTGCTAAATGTTTCTCTGTTCAGGACCGGCAGCAGACATTGGAAATCAGCACGAGGGATTCCTGTTTAGCCTGTCAAACCCGTCAAACGAGTTCCCGCGGATTTTGCCCATCCAGCAAGGCAAGACATCTGCAAGGACTGATCCACTGCTTGGTCCAAGCTTCGGACAGCGTGACCTTGAGCTTTATCAGGACGCCACAGGCAGACTGAAGGGTTTCAGTGGCTTAGGAGCCTCTTTCGACATTGCCAATATTTCTTTATCTCTTTCCGAGGCTGGAAACTTTTTTACGGGATCACAACAATTTTACCCTAATAAAGTCGAAGTATTTTATTGTCATGGTAAGTAATTAAATAAACCGTATAGTCCAAAATCTTGTATTTGATTGTTCCTTTAAATTAATATAAGTACAGTGTACATGATCCAAACGAAGACGTTACTTAAGATTTACTTCGCATTCGATTTACCGCATCCCGGAATAAGAATAAGCGGAATAGCTATTACATTTCTCTTTTAGGGTGGATTTGGGAAGACTTGTCTGCACGCTTTTGCTGAAACACGTAAATTCCAGAGTCATTTTGAGTCCCAGTAACTCCAAACCCTCTAATGGGAGGCTTCTAGTAATCATTATGTGTATTCCTATTCCGAAATAGGGTCGAACGAGCGCACCCTTAAAGTACATTCTTTTTCTTGTAGAGTACTTCCAGATTCTTACAACGAGTTCAATTTCTGCTAAACTACCTGGGAGCTCAATTCCTAGCGTCGGATCGGAGTTCCGGTTTAGATAAAGAGAAAGGACGGAAAACGGAAAAAAAGAAAAGAAATATCACTTTTTATGTATTGACGTTCTTTGTCGAGCCATAAACTTGGCCGTTTTGCGTTGCGGCTGTTAAATTGTATCAAACTTTTAACCGCTCTTGAGGACTGAGCCACTTTGTGTAATATATCAAACACGAGGAAGAGTGTTTCATCTCACTTAAGTAGAATGAAAAGCGAGGCGCAGCCTTGAGGTGTTTGGAAGTCGGATGAAACGTGTTTGTTATAGCTTCTCAAACCATTAATATTTAATTCTCGGAGTTGTTCAAAGCAAAAGTTCACCAAATTGTATGATAATTAAGATCACATTTCCAAACTTTCTTCACGGTGGTGATTTCCCCATGCTACTCCTCGCGAATTATTAATGAGTTTGAGAATTGCCGTCGTGGTTGCTTCAACGTTTCGCTCTAGTCAACGGTTTTTATCCTGTTTTTCGATTTTCCTTGGTTTTCAATTTAGTGCCATCAAAACCAGTGGGACTAGAAAAACGCACAGTGGAGGATGCCGATATATCCAGCTCTTCAGCGACTGGCTCGTATTTAGCCAAGTACGCCCGGCTGAATGAGGCGCGAGCGCCAGGGGCCTGGTGCTCAAATGCCGCAGACGCCAGCGCATGGTTGCAAGTTCTCTTGGGTAAACAATACACCCTGACGCACATTGCTATTCAGGGAGTAAACGGGAATGACGTAAGGGCTACGACTGTGAAGTACGAAAAAACCCGAGATGGAGAGAATTGGACGACCTATAGCAAGTCTCTTGGTGGAAATTCGACTGCAAAGGTACTGTTTTTGTGTAGTTGTTTGTTTGGTTGGTTGGTTGGTTGGTTGGTTGGTTGACAAAGTGACAAGTGAAAGGGTAATTAGGTTAACAGCCATAGTTATAAGCGCACTAAAGTGACAAAAGTAAAACGCATAAGTTGTAGATGATCTTTTTTCAAGTTGAGTCCATTTTCAATCCTGGCTAGCTATTCTGGACATCCTGGCAATCCTGGTTTGTTATTATAATTATTTAAAAAATGGACTTGAGTGGTGCTAAATGGGATCCTAAAACCATTTTTAAACGTTTACAGACCCTTACGATAGACTTCCTCGACAACTGTTTTCACTAATTTGTGCTTTCGGGAAAATGTTCAAAATAAGACTGTTTTGTGTTAACCAGAAATCATTTATTTATTTATTTTCACTGCATAGGCTCAAATACAAATTAAAAGCTCAAGTAGTATTTTTAATACAAATTTCAAACTACAATTCAAGAATACTTATTCCTTGTATTCGTTGAGTATTGTTTATGAATTTTTGTTGCAGGTTATTATGTTTAAGCTATTGTCAGCAGGCGAGATAGCCAAAGAAGCGTTCTTTCCACCTTTTGAAGCCGTCAAGGTTCGACTTGAAGTCGGTGAAGGATCTAAATGCTTGAAATTGGAATTGTATTTCTTTGATGCAGGTTAGTTACCTTAATTTTTGCAGTTCAGGGTCGGTAAAATGGGACATGTTGGTAATGGCCAAATTTTGAACTAAAATATTTACAAAATAATTGATAACAACAACTTTATTACCTTTTTTAAACACATTTTTACAAAGGTAATGGAAAAGATAAGACAAACTTAAGCTGCGAGGTTCTGGATTGAAAAGTGAATAATCAAGTGTTTCCAGTTTTTCATACATTTGTCTGTAAATTTTCTCCTTGACGTGACAGGGTTTAAGCTTAAATAATTATTGAGTTACTAAAGGTCAATTAGATTTTAACAGAGTAATATTCTAAATTGTTTAACTTTACAATTTCTCAATTTTTCGGGTTTCAAATTGTATGTAAATTATTTGGTATCAAATTCCGTTTTCATACATGCACTGTGTTTGGTGACATGTTTCCACATTTTCAAGAAAGCAGATTTTCCTTAATCATATTTTTATTCAATAGTCCATTTTACAGTTGTGTGCTTAGTGGCCTGGCCTCGGATTGGAAGCGAGGCTGGGGTAACTTTGTTTTGATACAAACCTCACTGCTTTTCATATGTAGATCATGCTGTTCTTATGCTAACTAGTTTGCATTTACATATGAAAAGCAGTGAGGTTTGTATCAAAACAAGGTCACCCCAGTCTCGCTTCCAATCCAAGGGCAGGTCATTAAGCATATAACTGTAAAATTGCCTATTTTGCTCGAAAAAAAACCTGCAAAAGCCTTCACTTCAGACGATATCCCTCTTCGCAGATCCAGCGCCAACACTTTGGAACGTTCCTAATATTCTGGAGTAAAAATGGTTAAAAAAACAATGCGAAGGAAGCGACACTCTCACTTACTATCAGTTACTAGTATTTTTCTATATCTTTCCTGAGGATGTTCACAAGCTTATGGAGTCGAAGATTCTGCCGTGATTCCTGATGCAAAACTATCGGCATCCTCAATCAGTAACCAGAGCAATTCTGACTGGCCTATTAGAGGGCGCCTTAACCACATTGGAGGGACGCAAGGTTGGGGCCCTTACAGACACCCTGTCCACGGCTTTGAAGAAAACTGGTTTCAGGTAATCATTTCTTTCTTTTTTTTTTTTCTGTGAAATAAAAATCAATTTTCAAACTCAGAGCGTTAAAACTTACTGGAAAAACTGAATATTTCGTTTAGCTTATCTTAGCTCCTTGGGTCATAAACAGCCTTTCTTGATATTATTAAAATTCATTCTGTTTTACGAAGTTCGGTTGACATAAAAAAAAATACCAGTTTTTTTAGTATCTTTTAGCGTTTTTAACGCTCTGGGTTTGAAAATAGCTTTTTATTTCACAACGAGATTCCGGAGCAGGAAACTGTACTTTTTGCTGTTAGGTCATATGTTCTATGGCTTTACTTATTTAACTTTTTTTTTATCATCTCATATCCCAACACGCACTAGTGGAATAAATGTTAACACATACTTAGCCGGATTGCTGGAAGCTACAATATCCTATGGTCTCTCCATCCGTCATGGTTTCACTTTACCACTTTAACTTGTAGTTAATTCTCGGATCCATCATTTGTGTCCTTAGTGCTAGCGGCACAACACTCATTTGTAACAGCATTCATTATGGGTTGACAATGGTGAGGTTATTTTGTAGGTTGATTTGGGGAAAGAACAAGAAGTGACCTGCATTGCAACCCAAGGAAGGCCTTCCAATCTGGAATATACTACAAAATATCAAGTCTCGTACAGTACAAATGGTCATGACTGGAGGTTCTACGAAAATAATAACGGAGAAAAGGTAGCGTAAGCCAACTGCCTCCTGCCAGTTCGGAATTTTGACTTTGAATTTGAAAATAGACCCTACTAATAAATAAATTATGATAAATTTTTTTTGTCGTCTTAATTAGGTGGTGTAAAAGTTTGATACTCTTTTTAAAAAGAGGCCTTAATGAGGCAAAAAGCGTTCTGGAGCCTTGACGAAGTTTTATACTACTAATCTTCCATTATTGTTTATTTATCATTAAGTATACATTAAATGCATAAATACAGAGAAATGCCACTTCTTTTACTAAATACACTAAACCGCGGATAGCGAAAGCTAATCTAAGAGGGCAGAGTAAGACAAGAAGAAGATATACAATATATTAAAGACACATTAAAAGAAATAAGGGAGTAGAATATACTCATCTTACTGCCGAAGAAATGGTCTTTTTTTCAACACAAATGTTCCTGTTAACGCATGATGCTCAAAACCATCAACGCCAGGAAGGAAAAAGAGGGAAGAACGAAATGTAGTTGTAGGGATGGAGGACTAGATTAAGGAATGGATTAATTTGACTTGTTTGAAACTAATTATCAATACGTATAAATTATCTCGCTCTTTTTGTAGACATTGACGGCGAATTCAGATAATCATATGACCGTCACAAACTGGTTGCTTCCATTCATCTACGGAAGGTTTATTAGACTTCATCTCACTGAATGCGTCACCTACTGCAGGATACGGATGGAGCTGTACGGCAAACGGAACACCTCAGGTATAAATTTACTTCATCACATATTTCCTTGGGAATTCTTGAACAAAGGAACGGAGTGTTTGTCAGATTGCTGTGTTCCAAAGCTTGCTCAAGTTAATCAAATTAATCAAATTGCTCAAATTAATCAAATTTTGAATACTTTTTTCTTCACCAAAACTCTGGTAAAAGCAGAATAAACACTTTATCCTGATTCAGCGAACAAGTTTATCTCCTGGTTTTCAAAGTAAAAGGCTTGAATCTTGTGCGGAGACAAACTTTTTAATTTACTTTTGGTATTAGCCATGTTCACTAGAGCTAACATCGAAAAGTCAGCCTGGTTCGTTTCAAGTGACTCTGGTACTCCTGGAAGTCTGGTTTGACAAGGCAAAGATATGATTTGAAGTTGACGTTTTCTCAAGTTATTAAGATGAGAAGACTAGGGAATTATTTTCGGACTAGGGAATTATTTTCGGAGAATTTTTTTCCTTCAGAGGGCATTATTGAGGCTAGGAGGATTATGCGTTTCAAAATTGGTTGTGCTGGACAATAATAAAAAGCGACTAAAGAAATTGGTTGCACTGGACAAAAGTAATAAAAGCGGCTTACTATGGGCTTATCTTTGGGAGGGTTGTTTTTGGAGGGATCCTGTATTCGGAATTTGGTAATTTACTTAGCCGTCCTTCCATTCTAACTCTAACGCCCTTTTAAGAGTCCGTCGCAAGGGGCTCCACTGGCGGGAAAAAAGTGATCTTCGTTTTCTCGTTAAGCGTTCATCTATTTAGTGCTTAACTCACAAAATACATGGGTTCAATTCGAAACTCTCTGTAGTCTAATTATTGTGGTCTTCTGTGTGAGTTAAGTCGTGAAAAGACTATCGTCAGTGATTGGCAGACATGTTTGGCGGAAAGGTTGTATTGTCAGATTGTCAGCGGCGGAGCAACTTAGGAACGTTATTGTCTGCACAACGAAAGCCACAGACTTGGAACCATGAACCGACGATTCACAATTCTAACTTGGTTAAACTTGACCTCTACAGAGCAGGTACTAACAAACATTCATTTTCACTGATTTTTTGCAGAGAGAATCCCATTTGGGCACGGTTTGGGCTTCAGAGTCCGCCATGGTCGATATCACATATTCTTTGTTCAGCAAAATTTATTTTGGGAAATGCGCCTTCCGTTGATCCTCAACAAATGGTTCGAAGCAACGCTGACCTGGACCGCTGATGAAGGGCTCAAGTTCTATGTCGACGGAAACTTGACGGCGTCTGACAAAACTTCAGCTGACTTTGGTGTAGCCGGCAATAGTGAGCCATTTCAACTTTTTATTGGCTCAGGAGAGAACGGTGGGGGGTCGGGTGGGTCAACTTCCATTGATGACGTCAGGGTTTGGAGTATGGCGATGAGCGAAGAGATGATAAAGAGAAAATCACAAGGTACACAGTTGTTCTGTCCCAGAAGCACTAGTTTTGAAATGGAACCTGTTGGCACGATAATTGCCAGACTAAGGAGAGTGGACGACAAAAATTTGTTGTGGGGACCGATGAGATCTACCAATATTTAATAACGTATACCTTTATTCAAATAACCATGCATTTCAACGCAGACATTTGTCTTACATTGTCGTCCTGTCGTTGCTTTAATGTTGCCAGTTATTACATAACGACAATCGTCAATGCTGAGAAAATTCTTCGTCAAAATGTATGTGTAGGTCGCTGCAAGTTTGGTCACAAAAGGGGACTTTCAAAATGCGGATCTGTGAGGATCTGTTGTGCTGACGAGTATTTGATTTCCCCTGATTTCCCCTGGTCCGAAGACATTTTTGATTTCCCGCGAGAATGCCTGTCTCAAACACTCCTTTGAGAGGCACAAGAAGATATAATAAGCAGTAAAAAAAAGCGTTCCTTGGTATTCCTAGATTGAACTTTATTTCTTTTTTATTATATTTTATTTTATTTTCAGTTTTTCTTGACTTTGACGATAACTCAAGGAACTGGACAATATTTTTGGCTGGTTCCAAGGACTGGAAAATAAATCGTGGCTGCACTGCAACGGAGGGTACTGGGCCTTGTGACGATGTGTCGGGAGGAGGTTTGTCGGATTATGTACAATTTTGACTCCTCATTGCTCTCGTTTCCTCGTTCCTTCTTCTCTTGCTTTTTCAATAATAATAACAATAATAATAATAATAATAATAATAATAAGAAGAAGAAGAAGAAGAAGAAGAAGAAGAAGAAGAAGAAGAAGAACAAGAAGAAGAACAAGAACAAGAACAAGAAGAAGCCTGATTCTTGAAACAATACTAACATACAAAAACCTAAAATACTAAATTTTAGATTTGCTTGCAATACTACAATAAAGTCTATAAGTATTACAAAGGAATATTCAGAAGAGCAAAACAACAAAAATAATGAATTTATCCTATTGTCCTAGGGCGCTTTCCATTTAGTCAAAATTTCCGAGATTTCCGGTCAGAAATCCAATGGAACGGGAAAAGTTTCGGAAAGAATTTCCGAAAATTTAGGACTACCTTTAGAGCTTACCCTTCCTTCCGGAATTTCCGGAATTAGCGAATTTTCTGTGTTCCATTCGCAATGAGTGGCGGATTTAGTCTCCCCGGCCGAGCGCGAACGTCACGTGAGCCGAAAGAGCCGCAAACAAAATGGTTATGGAAGTGTATCAATGTTCTGCTTGTGGTTCTTTGTCTGAGATTTTCGACGTTTTCTTAAACCACGAATGTCACTTACCTACGACCAGCAATGGTAGGTTTACAGTCAATCCAGATCACGCGTGAACAGTATTTCCAAGAATGAAATGAACATTCGAATTTCTCTCTGTAATGTCAGACGTGTGAATGGAATGTTGGACATTTCTCTGGAAAATCGTTCCGAAAAAGACGCATTAACTGAAAAAAAAATTCGAAATACTTGGGAAACAATTGTTATTCTTGAAATATTCAATTCTGCAATGTAAAGAAAAATTCATAGCTTTATACCGTCAATAAGCTAGGGAACTCTGAAATCTCGCTGGCGATTTTCAACATGACATGTAAATTTCAAAACTCCGTTCAAATTTCAAAAATCGTTCACGCGTGACTTTGGTTGACTGCAAGCCACCTCACGTGATTCACAAGTTCAGGGACCCGTTCCATTTGACTAGCAAAAATTCCGAAATCTTGAACCGGTTTTTTTTTGTTGAATGGAAAGCGCCCCTATTTTCATATAGACTTAAGTCAATGATCCTTTAGGTCATTGAAAATTCAGCCTATAAATGAGGTTTCAAAGAAACCTAGAAACCAAGAAAACAACCGTTAATCGGATTGTTTGGTGGGAATCCAAGACTTTGTCGAGTTGGGACGGGCTTTTGGGAGGGGGTTGGTTATTACTTCGCTTTCTCTGTACTGTGATACCCACGTTCTTTCATCCCGTCTTCCAAGTCCCTTAGTGTCAGATGTCGGTCCTCATTTGTTGTATGCTTTTGTGATTCCAAGGTCACTATATTTATTTCGAGGCCTTAAATTCATCACGTGGCTATGGCTACACCGCAAGATTTACCGTGCCCTTAAATCTCAGCTCGTCCTACTCCTGTGTTAAATTTCATTATTACATGTCGGGGCTGCACGTGGGAAGGCTAAATGTTTACGTGACGAATCACAATCGAAAGGAGAAGTTACTGTGGAGGCTTTTTGGACACCAAAATGGCACGTGGGTAGAGGCCTTGGTTCCTGTTGACGAGTCGTCTCTGCAGTATCAGGTAAATACGACTTTTTATCATCCGATCTTACTAAGGACATGTTGAAAACGTAACATATCATCCGCACGGTTATCTTTAATTTTAATAATTATATAATCTTGTAGGTAGTTGTGGTATATAGCACGACTTCTATGTAAACCATTGCAAAGTAATGAAACTTCGTGGATAAATAAAGGCAAACTACCTACCTACCTACCTACCTACCTACCTACCTACTTACTTGCCTACCTACCTACTTACCTACCTAACTACCTACCTACCTGCCTACCTACCTACCCACCTACCTACCTGCCTACCTACCTATCCACCTACCTACCTACCTACCTACCTACCTACCAACCAACCTGCCTACCTACCTACCTACCTACCTACCTACCTACTTACCTACCTGCCTACCTACCTACCTACCTACCTACCTACCTACCTACCTGCCTACCTACCTACCTACTTACCTACCTACCTACCTACCTACCTACCTACCTACTTACCTACTTACCTACCTACCTTCCTACCTACCTACCTACTTACCTACTTACCTACCTACCTACCTACCTACCTACCTACCTACCTACCTACCTACCTATCTACCTACCTGTAATTACTCCTTTAACAGTTTATTTAGACTGCAAATCCCAGCTAGCTTCAGTAACTGCTATGGGCCTAAATAAAGATAAGTTAAATTTATCCAATTCTTGTGGTTATATAGGTTATTTTTGAAGCCAAAAAAGCATCAGGTTACCTTGGAGATATCGCTATTGACCAGATTACGTTTACCCGGGAAAAGTGCAGTTTGTTTCCCTCTTCTGCCTCACCTGACGCTCCTTCAAGTGATGGAATAGGTAAGCAAAACGTCATGGAACAATTTACTTACTGTTTCATCCTTTCTTAAATTTATCACGTTTACAGGTATATTACGAACTTACAAACTGACCGGCTCCTAATTGGCTTGATAGCTCAGTTGCTTGAGCACTGCACCGATATCGCAGCGGTCACGAGTTCGAATCCCGTGTAACTTGATATTTTTTTCCAGGCTTTCTTTTCGCAACTGCTTAAGTTGCATACCTTACCACGGAAGTCTCTCATTTTCTTTTAGTTTTTTCCACTTTAGGCACCACTTCCATATCAAAATTTTGTAGAGAGCATAAGTGATTGCTTACGTGAGAGCCTTGGTTTTAATAATAAGACCTGAGGCCGTGCAGATTTTAGTCTTAAGCTCCATTTACACAAACAAAACATGTTTAATTAAACTAGGTTTAACAAAATGAAAATTGGCAACAGAAAGCTGAACCACAATTGGCTTTGACGGAGGATTCAAGAAAACTTTAACTTATGCTTTCATTTGGGCTAAATCTGTAGTCGACAAAAAATCCGAAAGCAGCTTTTATGAAGGAAACAATTTTAAACTGCGTTTAACTAAACAGCTTTTACAGTCAACCCAGGTCACGTGTGAACGATATTTTTGAAATTTGAACGGAGTTTTGAAATTTACATGTCAGTTTTGAAAATCGCCAGCGAGATTTCAGAGTTCCCGTATAAATTTCCCAAGCTTATTGACGGTATAAAGCTATGAATTTTTCTTTACATTGCAAAATTGAATATTTCAAGAATAACAATTGTTTCCCAAGTATTTTGAATCTTTTTTTCAGTTAATGCGTCTTTTTCGGAACCATTTCCAGAGAAATGTCCAACATTCTATTCACACGTCGGACATTACAAAGAGAAATTCGAATGTTCATTTCATTCTTGGAAATACTGTTCACGCGTGACCTGGGTTGACTGTAAACTTGTTTAATCCTTGGTGTGAATGAGGCATTGCCTTCATTCCATCTCCTTCTTTAATCAACAGTTATCAGTTCTTCGATTGTGCGAATGAACAGCGTCCATCACCAACACTTAAGTAAGATGCTGTTGGAGGAAGGGTATAACTCATCTTTGTGGCTTCCTTGCTACCGCGCTTTGAATCATGGCTGGGATGTCTCCACGTTTCATCGTCACTGTGACAACAAAAGCCCAACCCTGACCATTGTCAGAAAGGATAACTATGTGTTTGGTGGATTTACAGAACGAACTTGGGGAGGTGATCATGAGTTTCAGTTTTAACATGAACTTAAAGGGGAAGTTTCATTGGGTTTTTGATATCTTTTTTTTTCAAACTCATTAATAATTCATCAAGAGAAAACAAAGAAAATCACTACCGTGACCGTGGTTTGGATATGTGATCCTAATTTATACCATAAAATTTTGCCAACTTTAGCCTTGAATTTCTCCAAGAATTATTGATCACTTGAGAAGCCATATGGTCGTCCTCTGCAAAACGATGAAATATAAGATTTTATGGAGAACGTGACCACACGACGGTGAATTTTTTATTCTCTTTCTAAACTTAAACACCGTTCCTACCAGTTCAGTTCCTGGATAGTTCGGCCACGTTGTTCAAGTTCTACGGGTTGTTAAGCGTGAATTCAAACTTTCAAGTGACGTAAGCGTTGCTGTTGTCGTTGCTTTTAAAATTCCCTATTCTTTCTCTCGGAGAGCACGGAGGGTGTGTTAAGTATTGTTTAAAACACGAGCAGGAGTGTTTTATCAGGATTAATTTAAAACCACGAGGTGCAGTTGAGTGGTTTTAGACCCGATAAAACACGTGCTGCGAGTTTTTTGAACGGCTTCAAAAACATTCCTGGAAAAGCGCGCGTCAGTGGAGTTCATAACAATTATGCTTTTGTGCCATGTTGGAAATTAGCATACAAGAAAAACACTGCATACTAATGAGGAGTGTTTTATCAGCTGATAAAACAACGCATTCAAATAAGGAGGAGGTTTATCGATATAAAGTCAATGCACGTGATGTATTATCGACCATTTGATGGGTCAATGGCTTATGAATTATTAATGAGTTTTTGAATGAGCGCATTAGCCTCCCACCCTTGTATCCCAGGGGTCAATGCCCGCAGCTAATGCCATATACCGTTTGAGTCTAGTTTGTGGTTGGCTCTTGTCCTTGCTCCAAGGATTTTTCAGGATTCTCTGGTTTTCCTGGCTTCTCAAAAATCAGCATTCAGTTTCCAAATTTTAATCGGTAAAGAAAGAATGAGTTGATAAAGAACAACGGTGATGACGTAACTCTGTGAATTCCTATGCAGTTTTTATTGCATTTTTTAGCGATTAAAGAGGGGGTTCGCTCGATTGGCCATCCTAGAACGATTAAAAAAATCCTTTTTAAAGTACTGTGCCGTCTATTTTCGGTATTACTTTCAAAGGATAAAAGACGCTTTGGAAGCAAACATTTCTCGCTGTTTCGCTGGCAACGTGCGAAATCTTACACATGCACGCGTAAATGCATTCCATGCATAAGTGCTTGTTTGGGCTATCGTACTTTTGACCGTCGATTTTCAGTTGTGGTTGAGATCGGTGAGGGTAAAAGGGGAATGAGTTTGCGGAATGGTATGTGGCATGGCGTGCGGAATGGCATAATTATGCGAAATACGATTTACGCGGGGAATAAATTAACTGAAGAGTGCATCCTGTTTTCGCGCCAATTTTACAAGAGCAGCAGCTTTTTTGATGCTGCGGACTCTTGCTAAATATTAACAACAATTCGAGGATTTGATCATCTGATTGTTGATTTGGAAGAAGTGAGGGTAAAGAAAGCGATGAAAACTGTTAATAGTTTTCGCATTCAAGGAACTATGAGTAAATCCGTAGTAAATTAAATTTCATGTTCACTTTACTCCATGCGACTTCGGTTGACAAAAATAACGTGACAGCGTGAAGTCTTCTCCGGACAAAGATTGATCCTTTACCGAGGGCAAATAATACTGAAACATTTTTTTCTTTTTTTTTTAAACCGTCGGTAAAAGATCAATTCTCATACCCTGTATGCTCGATGATTCATTTATCATGAGCAACAATTTGACCAAAATGCATTTGTGATAAGAATAGTTTCACAACCTTTCACACAACCAGTGTCGATAATTAGACACCATACCTGTCATCTGCTTTTTTGCTCTAGGGCTTTTTCGCTTTTAAATCTCATTTTAAGTTGGGACGTCTGGCACTGAAAGACCTTAATTAAAGACGGATATGTTTAGTTCGATAACGCGTAACTGAACTATAGCTACCTGAATCACCGTATTGAATAGCTAGGTAGCTAGCTCAGCAGCTCAACAGTGACTTGCGTACTCGTCCCTCGACGAAAATGTAAGGTGAGAAAAAGTGAGAAAAAGTAGAACATATTTTTCCCATGAGTTGTACAAATTGTAACCGTCAAAGAGTCTGATAAAATGACTGAGTTTAAATTTAAAATTTCTCACATAATAGTTTTGGCCTTGGACTGATGTTATTTCTCCAGTCTGGTGTTGCTTTTTGTCTAGGCTACTCGCTGCCACGTTCTATTTGTCTGACTAGAAATTTAATTTATTCTTAGTTCCTTGAATGCGAAACTTCATCGATTTCTTCACTCTCACTTCCTAACCAGCGATCAGACATGTTCTATCCCAGGCGTATATTTTCTAATCCTCGATCTGCTGTTTGGTTGTTTAACAGTACGCAACATCGAAAAATCGATGCTCTTATAAAATTGGCGCGAAAACAGGATGCGCTCTTCAGTTAATTTATTCCCCGCGTAAATCGTATTTCGCATAATTATGCCATTCCGCACACCATGCCACATACCATTCCGCAAACTCTTTCCGCCTTTTACCCTCACCGGATTGAGATCGGAAAGAGTCAGAAGAGCTATTAATTGAGAACAGTGACTTCCAGAGAAAAACATTTCGCAGCTTTTATATAGACACACTAGGTGGTTATTCCGTTTTCTGTAAAGAATTGAGAGCTGTACCTACAGATTAAATGTTTTTTTTTTTTAACGTTTATTACTACACATTCTTAGGTGTCCCTGGCTGAGAAAGTGGTCCAGATGTTGGAAGTAGGGGTCAACCGAATTTGATGAAACTTGCTGCAGAAGTTGGCCTTGGTGAGATATTCCAAACGCCATTTGGGTTTTGTTTTCCGACCTTTGGTTTAAAAGTTTCAGGGGGGTCCCATTTCGGGCCTCTGAATCAGTGAAAATCCTGTTTTTGAGGGGGTATGTTTGTACTAGTATAAAAATAAACACATTAAACATACTGAATATTTTTCTGCATAGTGTTTTTCTACTATAAATACCCTTTCAGGTCGTATGTAAAGATTCAGCATCAAGGCATCTGACTGTGTGGGGCCTGGTACTAGTTTTGGCCAAATTTTAAAGAGAAAATTACCACCAAAAATTGCCAAAGTTTAGCAGTTGAAAATTTTTAACTGCCAACTTAGCTAAAACGGATTCTTCTGTCAGCAGTTACTCCCATGTAAGTACAACCAAAATCAACTGTAAAAAAATTGGCTTGCTAAATTTAAGGGGCTTTGGCAAAGCATTTTAGAGTCACACCCTCACAAAATTCACATATTACCAAAAGCAACAATTTAACAATCATGGTAGCTTTATTTATATTTTAACATTTCAGTTTTCTTTGTTAATGCTTACTTTACTTACAAAGTCTGTGATAAGCAATAACTGTGTGGTTAAAAACTACCTGGGACCCTTAAATTGCCTTATAACTGGAAAATAGTATTCACAAAATCAACGTTTGTTCTACCTGAACGGGAATGTTCGTACAAAGTAACTAATTGGAACTCAAATAACTAAATAGGCGGCATGATAGTTATACTGACTTTTCTTTTAAGCATAACCTTGCTTGCTTACCTTTATATCACTTTATATTAGCCATGTGTTCAGTGGTAAGGCTCCTTGGCTTCGAGAGAAAAGTCTCCAAGGTACTTTTTTCTGTCAAGAAATAGCCATATTCCTGATAATTGACAGCACCTTACAGCCAATTCATGATGCCTGATGAACAGTTCTTGTTGTATTTGTTGACAGACAAGTCCGCAGTCTAATATATGTACGGAGAATGCTTTCTCAAGCCACTGAGTTGTTAAGGCAGCTCTTTTCTTTATCGAAGATTTCGACATTCAGCTCGTGATTGTGTGTAAGTAATATTATGCACATTTTGTGTAAAAAGGCAGAGATATTCTCTTTGTCGGTACCTGCGTCCTTATAGCCATAGCCGATATATCTACGCCCACATTTTATATTGCTGCTATACAGTAAACGAAATTTCACTGTTTGTTCCGCCATCTTGGATGTAGGCAAAGAAGGACTGGGTCGGTAGTGGTTCCCAGTCTTCCTGTCAACTGCTTATTTGTTTACAAGCACCTGTCGATGTCGAAAACAATAAATCTTGTGGGAAGGAAAGGAAAGGAATGGCGTTTTGTTCTTTCGGGGGGCCGAGGGAAGACAATCTATGTGGTGCTATAGAATGAGCAAAACAAGAAAGTTCCATGGTACCATTGCTTAGCTGTAATGCGGATATGAGCTCGTGGCTCAAGGATAAATGCAAAGGTTCAGGGGCTTCAGGGAGCAGGGGACGTCCTGCTGACAAGGGTTCGGGAAGTAGCGGTAAGAAATGCAAGATAATTTGTTGTACCCTCGTATATTTAACCCTTCATATATTCATATATAAGAAATGTCAGTATGACATTTCTTAATATTCTTTTAATATATGTCCGATTGGACAACTTTCTGCAGTTGGCATGCAGTCACGCGTCATTCGCGTGACCAAATGGTTACAATCACAAGTAGTCTGGGAAGGATGTTTTAGGCCTCTTTTTTGAGGTGGTTTCTCGTTAATACGTGGTGGCACACATTATCGCCGATGACGTCACCGCCTATTGTCTTGCTCACTCATAATAGGATGACCTCATATTTTAATTTAGTATTACCAACAGGTTATGAACTGGTTTGACAGGTTTATCAAAGATGTCATGCTCTATTTTTAACTTATGGCAGTCATGGTTGGTATCACCGGTTTGACAGGTTATTAAAAATTTTTTTGGATACATGACATCATATAGTACATACATAAATACTTTATTGTACATAAAGAAATGAGGGGAAAAGGAGCGAAGATACAAAAGAGGAGGAGGGGGAGGAAGACAAGAGTGAGCAAGACAATATATGAATATATGAAGGGATAAATATTCGAGGGTACAACAAATTATCTTGCATTTCTTACCGCCACTTCCCGAACCCTTGTCAGCAGGACGTCCCCTGCTCCCTGAAGCCCCTGAACCTTTGTATTTATCCTTGAGCCACGAGCTCATATCCGCATTACAGCTAAGCAATGGTACTATGGAACTTTTTTGTTTTGCTCATTCTATAGCACCACATAGATTGTCTTCCCCCGGCCCTGCGAAAGAACAAAACGCCATTCCTTTCCTTTCCTTCCCACAAAATTTATTGTTTCCGACATTGACAGGTGCATGTAAACAAAGAAGCAGTTGATAAGAAGACTGGGAACCACTACCGACCCAGTCCTTCTTTGCTTACATCCAAGATGGCGGAACAAACAGCGAAATTTCATTTACTATACTGCAGCAATATAAAATGTGGACGTAGAAATATCGGCTATGGCTATAAGGACGCAGGTACCGACAAAGAGAATATCTCTGCCTTTTTACACAAAATATGCATAATATTACTTACACACAATCACGAGCTGAATATCGAAATCTTCGATAAAGAAAAGAGCTGCCTTAACAACTCAGTGGCGTGAGAAATCATTCTCCGTACATATATCAGACTGTGGACTTGTCTGTCAACAAATACAACAAGAACTGTTCATCGGGCATTATGAATTGGCCGTAAGGTGCTGTCAATTATCAGGAATATGGCTATTTCTTGACATAAAAAAGTACCTTGGAGACATTTCTCTCGAAGCCAAGGAGCCTTACCACTGTAAACATGGCTAATATAAAGTGATATGAAGGTAAGCAAGCAAGGTTATGCTTAAAAGAAAAGTCAGTATAACTATCATGCCGCCTATTTAGTTATTTGAGTTCCAATTAGTTACTTTGTACGAATATTCCCGTTCAAGTAGAACAAACGTTGATTTTGTGAGTACTATTTTTCAGTTCTAAGGCAATTTAAGGGTCCCAGGTAGTTTTTAATCACACAGTTATTGCTAATCACAGACTTTGTTAGTAAAGTAAGCATTAACAAAGCAAACTGAAATGTTAAAATATAAATAAAGCTACCATGATTGTTAAATTGTTGCTTTTGGTAATATGTAAATTTTGTGAGGGTGTGACTCTAAAATGCTTTGCTAAAGCCCCTTAAATTTAGCAAGCCAATTTTTTCACAGTCGATTTTGGTTGTACTTACATGGGAGTAACTGCTGACAGAAGAATCCGTTTTAGCTAAGTTGGCAGTTAAAAATTTTCAACTGCTAAACTTTGGCAATTTTTGGTGGTAATTTTCTCTTTAAAATTTGGCCAAAACTAGTACCAGGCCCCACACAGTCAGATGCCTTGATGTTGAATCTTTACGTACGACCTGAAAGGGTATTTATAGTAGAAAAACACTATGCAGAAAAATATTCAGTATGTTTAATGTGTTTATTTTTATACTAGTACAAACAAACCCCCTCAAAAACAGGATTTTCACTGATTCAGAGGCCCGAAATGGGACCCCCCCCTGAAACTTTTAAACCAAAGGTCGGAAAACAAAACCCAAATGGCGTTTGGAATATCTCACCAAGGCCAACTTCTGCAGCAAGTTTCATCAAATTCTGTTGACCCCTATTTCCAACATCTGGACCACTTTCTCAGTCAGGGACACTTAAATGCCCTTCCTGTTGTTATCTTTTAGATGTGTCCTTCGAGTTGTCTTTTGATCGTAATAACAGCAACGATTACGTCAAATCTCACTTGCCGTCGTCCATCACAAATTTTACAGCGTCATCGTGGATAAAAAGTTCCGATACAAGAGCCACAACTCTTTTTACAGTTGGGAATAATTATCAAATGGTACAGCTTCTCGTTAGTCACACTGAAGTAAAATTTTGTTACTGGATCAATCGTATCCCGCGATTATGCAGGTATTTCAGCTTTAGATACTTATTTAAAATAAGCGTTAACTCTACCTAAAGCTACGAAGAAACTTTCGATTCCTGCCGAAAAAAAATATGTTAGCTAAGCGATACCTGGGGCAATCGTTTTCCATATAAGGTCAAACTACGGTATATGAGCTGATAACCGGGATTGAGTGAACCAATCAGAACGCTGGAAATGCATTATCCGAGGCTGAGAATTTAATAACTATCAATATTTCTCAGTTGTTTTTAATAAAACAATTATTCCACTTGCGCTTGTTGGATATGGGATGATTATAGCCTATAGCCGCCAACTCAGCGCTATGCGCCTCTTTGGCTATCTTTTATCTATCTTTTATCTCACATCTAGATCGCGCTTGTGGAATAATCGTTAATTATAAAGTGACTTTATATTGCTTAATATCAGGGTCAGTGCATTGGAAACATGCGTGCATGGCCCCGACGGTACCGGCAATGCACAGCACATCTGACTGAGCCTAGCTGTTTAATACCATTGTTTTTAATATAATGTGTAATCACATTGTCATTCATTACAACAATTTGATGTTGCATCGATTGTGTTTGAAGTGAAATAGCCACCCAGAACCAAAACCTCAAGAATGGGTTTTGGCATCACGTGGCAATCACATGGGAAGGGATCCTCTTAAACAAGTGGGAGCTGCACATAGATGGAGTGAGTCATGGCCAAAACGGCAATCCAGTGTCGCGAGAAGTTATCTCTGGAGGAGATATACTAATAGGCAAGAATCCCTTTCAAGCTGGTATAGCAGTAGAATCATACGTGGGACAGATCACATCGTTTAACATTTGGAATTATAAGTGGAGTTCATCAGCGATTGCCTCGTTGGCTGAAAACTGTGAGACACAACCAGGAAATGTATTCCAGTGGCACAGTGCCAAAGATAACTTACACGGAGAGGTCAAGCTATTGCAACCATTATCTTGTATGTAGAGTTCCTATATCTGTGTTTACATAGAGTTTTGTCACTGCTGGGCCCAGTTGTTCAAAGCCCTATTAAGCTAAGCCTGGATTAACGAGAATTTGATTCGAGTTTAATTACTAAACAATAAAGATTTTTCAAAAAGATTTGTCCCTCAGTTTTGACCTTGACTTTTCTTCACCATTGACTTAAAATTAGATTTTAAAAACATTTTTAACGAGCTAGCTGAAAACCTAGGTTAATCTTTAATCGTGGATTAACGTTAATCGGCTTTCGAACAACCGGGCCCTGATATAAAGTGTAGACTACGTTACACTTTCTTCACCATAAAAAACATACAGGCATGCGACATGTGCAAAAAGGCGCTAACGCTCTCGAATTTACCTTATCCCAGGGTGTAGCACAGGCTAATTTCCAATGATTCCACATAATATAATTCGTGTAATATACCACGGTCAAGCGACACTCACATGCTGGGAAAAGGTAATGGCTTAACTCCTTCATTACCTTCCCTTTACGATAATCGCGACTCCGCCGTCCACGGCTTATTTTGATCACCCGCCAGTCGGAAGGGAACGCCATAAAAAAGTAGTCACAAACTGATAAAAAAAAATTTTGTCTAGTGGCAACGGTGCAGTATGTATCACTCTAAATAAAGCTACTCAGCGTAAAATTGGTTATAATGAAAGTTACGGAGATACTTAATAAAGTACCATATGAAGGCTCTGTCCAGAGATTCAACCGCTCACCCTAGGAGGGGGAAAGACGCTCCTCTTTCGGGGGAGTCTCCTTGAATTAGCCTCCCTCGCAGACGCTCTTTTGGCTTGTCACACAATCTTTCGTCCCCAACGATAAGTCGTCTCGTCGGGGAGGAAAAATTGCGTAACGAGCAAAAAGAGACGGTCTGGGAGGGAGGCTCAGCCGAGATCTACTGAGATATTTTAAAGACTTTGGCCCAGTTCAAACTTCGAAATTCACTTGTGCCAAACCTACTGCAAATTAACCAAAACAATAGCTTTAGCTCATTTACATTAGGTTCGGCACAACCACATCCATGCCCATTACTGTCACAAAGATATGGACCGTTATTATCCATTGAATGCCCAAAGTAAAAGCTAACAAGTAAAAATGTCTCGTCGTTTTATGTAACTTTCTTCACAGTTCCTCTCATTTTAGAAAATTCTTTCAAATTGCCCTCGACTAAAGGTCTGTAAAATTTTGGACATTTTTTAGCAATACTCCTAGTTTACAAACTTAATCGAATATACCTTTTAGTAAATTTTCATCGTTCCACAAACACCATTTAAATGACGTGAAAAAGTTAAAACCTTGCACTCCTAAGCCGTCCAGTGATGTGAACACCTCAGGCCTTATTGTTTGATATTGAGTAATATCAATACAATATCATTTTTCTCTGTCTTTAAGGTAAACCGCGGTCGAGCTTTGATTTGCATTTCTGGCGCCGTGATCCTAATGATACCGTTCAAGTCAATCTGCAGTCGTCCCTTACAGAGTTTACGGTGTCGCTTTGGATGAAGAGTACAAGTGCAACTGCTAACGCAACACTTTTCTCTCTCGGGGACGGTGGAACACACGCCGAATTTATAGCAAAACCGTCTGGAGTCTGCACCTTCTGCATGTTTTCTGATGTCATCAGCGGGCCTCCATGCGCGTAAGTCTGGCAGCATCAGTTGCACCATTCGTTACACACACTGGGAATCCAAAAGATCCATTTCAGCCGCAAAGAGCTAATCTAGCCCTAGTGGCCTATGGGCTTATTCAATCCTTTGTAGGGTCACATTGGTCACATTTGGGGCAAAATAGTGCTATCAAAGATAATTTCAGTCCACTGGAAGACTTATTTTATCGCTTGCATGCCAGACCTTAAAATTGGAACTGTTTTGATCCTGAGTAAGGAGAGTCAAGTTTACGCTCAAAGACCATTCCAGCCTCCTTGGTCGGGCAACCTCTTTCCCAGGGTCTCTCATCTTCCCATCTCCTGGGAACGAGGTTGTCGGTGGGAGACTTAGTCCTTAAGCGCATTTCAACTCTTGAGATTTGGCTATTTTGACCTAATTCAGGCGAGCTAAATCAGCCCTCAAAATGGCACTTTAGTTTACTCACTGAATCTGCCCCAATTTTGGGCCTAAAACAGATCTTTTGCCGGAATGGCCCCTTTGCAGTCAACGGTCACACGGTACAAAATTCACCGTGCTAGAGAGCAAACCGTACACCGGGACATCCAAAACAAAGAAAGTTGAAGTTTGACTTGATGAAGTCGCTTTGTTTTGGATGTCCCAATGCGCAACTTGCTCTCCAGTTTGGTGGATTCTGTACAATGTGACCGTTAGCTGCAAAGGGCCCATTTACAGTGCATCGAAGTGATAGCAACCCTTAGATATTAGCTTAAGAGTTGAACCTTGAATCTGCTGGAGTAGTTCCAAAAGTGTATATGACAGAAATTATTACTATTTTACTTGTTTGGTCAAATCTTCGTGTTGCTCTAGTATAAAAATCGAAATAAGTTTTCCCTATCAATTTTTCTTCCTCGGGTGCAAATAAACGAGATTCAGAAATTTCGCTGCCGATTGGGATAGGATGGGAGTCAAGAAAAAGCTGGGCTCTTATGTCACAACAGGATCACTAGTTTCACGATTTCTCTATTCCTCAGTTGTTTTTCGTGAGCAGAGGAAGAAAACTATGTGGCCGAAATTATGACTGGGAATGTTGAATACTCACAACATAACAACTGAGGAATAGAGAAACCGCGAACGTCGCGATCCTGTATTGACGCCACAGCTATACTATCCCCAGTCTCTCATCTTCCGTGGTAATGAATGCCACCAGATGTGAAATTTTACCTTTTTATACACCTCAAACGCGGCTAGAAATATGTGATAACGAATTTTTTTTATCTATTTTCACATTTTCTTACGAGAGCAACGTGAAGATTTGATGAAGCAAATAAAAGCAATTCAGCCATTCGAGATCTTAGTGGAGGCCTAGGTTAGAAGTCATATTTAACACCTTGTTTTGTAATCTGTTTAAAGTGGCATACGTCCTCTGACTTTGAATGTTCTCGATGGCTTTTGGCATCACGTGACGGTCAGGTGGAGGAATAGCACCAATGAGTGGCAGCTTCACAGGGATGGGATCTACCAGGGCAAATATATTAACTCCGGCTGGAGAAACGCTGCTATTCCACAAGGACAACTGTACATTGGTCGCAGACATGGATTGGACGGTGAAAACGTTTTTACAGGGCGTATTACGTCATTCAACATGTGGGATGACTTTTTACCCGATTCCGTCGTTACCTTGTTGGCTCAAAACTGCAGAAAGGAACGAGGAAACCTGTTCCAGTGGGTTAACCTAAAGGATAAAGTTAGAGGGGAGGTGAAGGTTGTGGAACCATCTTCTTGTACGTATCGTGGCTTTTTATTTGTTTTAATTTGATATCTAGACTATTTTCGCTCTTAAATTTCCCGGGCGCGGCCATCTTGGATTTCATGACGTCATTGCGGGAAATTTAAAAGCGAAAAAAGTCGACAATCATATCTAATTTTAAGCACACTTGAATGTTATTTCTACTTCTTAAACTAAAATTTACAATTTAGACACTATTTCCAGAGGTTCCCGTTAACCTACAAAGAAGAAATTACTTTTGTATTTTTTTGTTTTTTTACATTATCGTATTATCTACGCTGGTAAAGTTCTACATGTTAATAACACAAGCGTTTAATGAGAAAATCTAATTCACTGGAAACTCGCAAGTGTTATATACGCGTGTAAGCTACGACTGTACATTGCTAGAGTAAGTTCTTACTGATAGACATAGCCGGTAGACACTCGAAATTCTTCTTCTCAACGTCAAGAAGCTGTTGTTCCAACCCTGCCTGCCTACCTACGTATCGATCTCAAATCAATTTTTTCTGTTTTGCAGGTTCCTCTGAAAGCTATAAAACAGACAGCAAAGCATTTATTTTTTCCTTGAAGTACACGTCACAAGGTTCTCTTTTTAAAAAGAAAGTCAGCAAATTTTCCTCCTCTAGCGCTATATTCAGTTCTCAGTCGACCGGCCCAACTTTTGGAGAGGCTCCGTTTGATTTCCAGATAGGCATTAATGGTACAATGAAGGATGGCTCCAGTCACCATATCGTATCGTACACAAATGACAGCAATTTTAAAGATCCCAACTTTGGCACTGTCCTGGCCGGAGCGTCAAATTTCACCGTCAGCGATGTTGAAGTCTTATACAGAGGAGATGGAGGTACTTTTTGAAAAGACGATATCTGAGGGCATACTTACATAAGGTCAACCTGCTTTACTAATAATGCACAGTTGCTGTCTACAGCCGACCGGATCATCGGGGGGGGGGGGGGGGGGGAGTTTTGGTGGAGGTTGTACGACTCGGATCTCTTTTCCGGTTCCATTTTCAGACCTGGCCTCTAAAAACTCTTATCAACGGTGACTTTGATTCAACGCCGACGGAAACATTTCTTTTAAAAGTGCATTCACCTGTTGCTTCTTTTTAACTACTTCGCAGTTATCTCAGAATGCACATGAACGCCAAACGTTATAGTGAACTTGCAATATCACTGTTTCAGTCGCTCATTAAATGTTATATTTTAGTCTAATTGTGATGCTCTTGTTGCTCGTTGCCGTGGGTGCACTCCTATGCATTTTGTTCATAATATAATATCGGCTGAGGCAGGTCCTTAGTTATCTATGTTCTCCTTGAGTGCAAAAAGTATAATTATAAAATAGCCAGGGTCAAGCAAGGACTGTGATTGGTCAAACTGAGTTCTTTATAACTCCACAATGCACGAAGCATACGTATCGTGCGTGCATTATAATTGTACATATGCACGGAGCACACGTCAGATTTTTTGCCTGTGAAAATCTGCGAAATTCAGCGACAGACCGCCATTATGGTCGAGCAATTTCCCTCGTTTGACTGCAGTTTCGAGTTTCTCAATGATATTGTAAACACTAACCGATGGTTATCGAGCTCTGAGGTTGTATCTGTCCAAGTTGAATCCAAAGTGCGAAGCTCTCTTTTAGCTCCCTCGACGCGACTGAACCGAAGCAAACGGCGCCGTGCAAACCGTCTGGTACGAAAATCGCCCGCTCCCAGCTCGGTGTTAACACTCTGGGCACTATGATGAAAGAGATCAGCGAAAAGGCAGTGCTGTCCACCGTCTACACAAATCATTGTGTTCGAGCAACAGCGATAACCTTGTGGTCAGAAGAGGGCTTGGCAGATCGGCACATATGCCACATTTCGGGCCACAGAAACCCGAACAGTCGCCAACATTACAATTTCCGGCCATCGTCAACTCAGCTCAGAAAGTGCAGTGATGTTCTGTCATCTGCTCTAACAGGATCCATTCAGACAGCACAGATGAAGCAAATGCCTTCCCAACAATTCCAGTCCGTTTCTTCTCGACAACCAAGAGAAATGTCATCCGCAGTTGTAGAATCACACCGATCAACATCCTCCAACACCGCGGTGATTCTCATGGCATGTTCAATTCGTGCACTATAAATTCGGTCCAAATAAACTTGAATCTCCCTTAATCCACAAATGAGTGAAGTATTTGAACTTTTGAAGAGAATCCTTAGCTTGTTGTTTAGCTTTTTCGAGAACTTTTCGCTTCAACTGATTCGTGAACGATACAAAACGTTTTTCATTGGTTTTCTGTCAAATTTTGAACCAATGACATTGCGTCTGACGTGTAAGGAGAAAGTTGATATGAAAGAAATGTGATGGTATATTTCCAGCCTGGTGTATGAATGAGAATGATGATTATTCCAGAAAGTGACGCAGGCATACTCGGAAAAAAAAAATCCGAGTGCTCCTATCAGGAGTCGAACCTAAGACCTTCCGATTACTAGTTCGGATGCTCTACCACTGAGCTACAGGAGACTCGTGGGAGCTAAGGCCATTAAACTAGGTTCAATGGGACAAACATCCTGCATACTGCTAGGATTTGAATGTCGAACGTGTGGTATATGAAAGAAATGTGATGGTATATTTCCAGCCTGGTGAATGAACGGCTCGTGCCTCTCTGCACTTCTCTCGTGTTCTTAAAAATTCCCGCGTGCTTATATAACTCAACAATGCACTCGGCGCGTTTTTTATTTCTTTAGTATAAATTTTATATACTCTTCCATTCTCGCCCAGTCTTGGACCAGCTGGACCAGAGGAACGTGGGCTCTTAGTGCCCCTGGAGCATCTTTAACTTTCTTTTGATTTTTTAAAAGAGAAAATAAGGGAGAGGGAAGCGTGCCCCAGATTTCACGCCCGGTGTCCTAACCGCTTGATTTCCTGGGTTCAAGTTCCGTTCTAGCCGCTAACTGTGGTTGTTTCTTAGTAACCCTGAGTTCAACTCCTTGGTCGCTCTTGTAATATAGTGATCTTCCTCCTGCCAGCTGGGATTTTTAACCTGTATTGTTATTTTGGGCAATTGGTTTCCCATTATTCGAGTGGAGTTACATAGCTTGGTGTAGCTAACTGCACAATAAACAATGCATTTACATTTTTACATTTAGTATTATATTTCTTTGTCGTTTTTGTAGCTTCTCTGTGTCCTCATCCATGTCCGTACAATTACTACTGTGACGAAATAAGTGGAGGTTGCCGCTGTAAACGCGAAGACGATTCACCTCGTCTGTGCGAGCTTTGTAAGTTGTTTATGTTATTTCTTCTTAGTTCAGTACTGATAAGAAAAAGCAATGTTGCTGTTTGTTAAGGACGGTGGCTCCTTTTGCCACTGCGCATACGTTCTGCGCATCTCCTGATGGTCGAGTTTGTTAAGAACGGTGCCTTCTAAAACAAAGCTATATAGCTACGCGGGAAAAGCAGATCTTAGCAAGGGTTGTTTGAATCAATAATTAAAATTAGGGATAAACACGTAGTTGCGGGGATAAGATTCAATTTGAAGAAAACTGCCATACAGTGTTACGTATTTTCACTGCTTTTCCGAATTGTCGTTGCTTGATATCTCTGAAAAATGCGTGGTTACCCTCAATTTCTGCTTTTCCCGCATAGTGATAAACAGTGTAATAACACGTTTGCATTACGGCGTAAGAGTCATTAACCTTTTGTGATTTTCTAGGGACGATATGATACTTCACTACGTTTGATTTCCCTCAATTGGTGAGAGTTGATTGTATTTTCGGTCACCAACTATTCTTAAATTTTGGACAAACCTCCAAAATGACGAAATCTTCTTGTTGTGAAGTTTTCAAAATTCCCCACCCTAAAAACTGCAGGGAGTCTGGTGCGAGTGAGGGACCGTGGCGCTGCCCAGTTCTGATTATGAGTGGTGGTTATGGTCGCTTAAAACGAGTTGGACACGCTAGGCAACCAATCAAAATCTGAGTAGCACTGAGTCTTCAGTCTGGCTCTTTTGCATTCACTTCTCAGACGTCGATTCGCGGGAGCCCACTTATGGCGCCTCGAAACTTTTTTTTCTCAGGCTCAGAAATGTTTAGATGTTTGTATAAGTTGTTTACATACGGAGGACCAAAGAACTCTATGGGCTTCTTTTCAAAGGTGTCTATGCGTTCCGGGTCGAATTGAAATTTGGAAGTGGTGGTATTTTATGGAGGGAGGACAACTGGAGAACTCGGAGAAAAACCACTTAGTTATCTTGAACATACCACGTGTTCTAGGTTCTCTCCGAGGAGAGAGGAGGGCAGTGGAGTTACCTGGGATGTATTTCTTTGTTTCATTTCAGACCAATTCTACAACGACTGCTCGCACTTCTGGCCTCTAGAATCAGCAGGGAATATCGAAGACGTGATAACAAATACTTGGGGTGTAGCGAGTGGCGGTGTGCATACTGCTGCTGGACTGCAAACAGATGGAGTCAGCGGTAAAATACAAATCCTGGACCGGGAAGGAACATCGTGCGCTACAAAATTGAAAAAATGTTCTAACCATGGTTTCACCATCGCGTTACGGTTTAAGTATTTTAACCGTGCAGATGGTCAAAAACAAGTGTTTTTCACATCTTTTGGCAAATTCGTAATCTACCAAGAACGCAACGATTCCTTGAATTTTCGTGTAGAGCGCTCCACGTTGTTTTGTGAGAAGGTGATAGAAATCCCTGAACGGATATGGTCGTACCTTGTTTTTACGTATAAGTCGACGACGCCGAAGACACTAACGGCGTACAGGAATGGAAAGCAACTGAACGAATTCCTTAGGAATTATGAGTGCAACAGCGCAGGCCAGCCTGAGTTTTTGTCGTCTTTTGTTTCGTTGGGTGCTGGACTAGGCAAGTTCGCAAAAGCTTCCTTTGATGACGTAGCCATCTGGAATCACGTATTATCTGATCAAAGGATTGGCGAGTTATCCAAAGCCAACACAGGTGAGTTCAGAGGCCCCCATTTCTGAGTTGCCTAAAGACTCTTCTTCAAAACGAGGTCTCTCACAGAGCTTAGCTTTTACGTTATGCTCTAATTCATACCAACAGAAACGCTCTGTCTAAATGAATACAATACAATTCAAAGTTTGATCTAAAACTGCGTTCGATAAGGTCTTGAAAGAGCTAAATACTTACATGTAAGCAACTTGGTCTGGTAAATAATCATAATAAGTGCTGATTTCTCGATCACATGGCCTTTCCTGCGCCTTACGACGATTTCCAAGTTTCGTGCTTATGCGCGGCTAGTTCATTGTTAGGTTGGCCACGTCGGATTATTAAATCAGTTTTGGTTTTTCAAAATTTATTAGAAAACTGCTTTTCTTGAACCCTGTGTTCTTGATTTGCTTTGACTATAGTCTAACGCTCGAAACTTCAGCTCTCAACTCTCTTCACGGTGGCTTAATCAATTTATCAACCCAGCTGATAAAAACAAATATTTGTTACTTTCCACTCCCCGCAGTACCACAGTTTCTTTACAAACTACCCCCTCCCCCCCCCCCACCCTTATCTATTTCAAAAAGTTTCCTTTTGAAAATGTAGTTGGTGACCAATGAGATGACATACCAAATTGTTCATTCTAGAAAACCTCACATAATTTGGTGGCTAATAACGTTCCTTAGATGTCCATTTAGGGCCGGGTAACAATTCTAGAGTGCCTTTTTCGCCCTCCTAGTAACTAGACATAATTTCACTTTCCCGGCTGTTTATACTTTCTCCTTTTTTCAATTGATTTTTTTTTTTTTTTTTGTATAAGAACGTTTAGGCAGGAATCGACCCTAATCTTAAGAACATGGTAAGATTGTTTCAGGCTCAAAACATGAAAACAGCTCGGCTAGTTATCGGTCATTGTTTACTGGGGTCATGTTACATACGGGACTTCTAGCTCAAACTAAAAGAGTATATTCGGTATGTAATGGTAATGCGTTATATATACCGCACATATCACAGTCTCATAATATTTATCTAATATCTGATTGTGCATCTCCTTCTGAAAAATTCCAGAGATTTTTCTGGTTTTCACGTTTTCTCATTCAAGTGTATTTGAATCTCTTCTTCTCGTTTCAGACTTGTACCCCTTTAAAGTTCATTTATTTGTGCGAATAAACCAGAGCTGGCATGACGATCTGTATCGCCCAGGAACGCCGAGGCACCATGCGATAACAAATGACATTAGAACAAACGTAAGTTTTGGCTTGAAGTCGACAGATTATTCCGTAACATGCGTTCAAAGATATAACAGGGAGTTTAGGAAGCTAGGAGCTTCTAAAACTAGGGAGTTTTAGGGAGTTTTAGCAACGCGACGGCAACGGCAACGAGAACGTCGAAAAAGCAATAGGCTTAATAACCAAAACAACAACTCTGCACATGCATTACACTTTTTGGTACATTTCTTTGCCGTCACTGCACGACTAGGACGTGAAATTTCCTGATGGCATGTTTTATGGAGGACGTAAACACGCGACGAAGAATTTTTCTTTCTCTTTCTAAACTCGGGTGCGGTCTCCAAGAATTCATCTACAGAAAATTTCACCTACATTTGACATTTAAAGCAAGTTGGAATAATTGCGACGACGACGACACGAATTCAGTTTGATAGTGACATTCTCGCTGCCGTCGTCTTCATCTGGTGCTTTAGTTGATGATGTACGGTTGTTGTCTAGCCTTGATTAAAATTGTTGTCCTTAGATCTTAAAAGTTTCTAACAGCCTGAAATTATCAGCAAACTGATTGAATCTGTTTGGTTTCTTTTTGTTTTGTTTGTTTTCTTCTTTTAAGGTGACAAGGTTTTATTCGAATTACCCTGAAGTGGAGGTTGCTGTCGTCGTTAATGAATATAGGTACGTGATAATCACGTTAGACAAGCAGACATTTTCTTTCTTCATTAACGGGATACCCAGCTATTTCTATACTTCGTTCATTCGCAAATTCAGTTATCAATTACTAGTACATTACCATTATTTTACGTAAGGTTTAAAAACGAGCAGGAGTGGTTTATCGATAAAACACGTCCTGCGACTTTTTTGAACGGCTTCAAAAACATTCCTGGAAAAGCGTGTGTCAATAGAGTTCATAACAATTATGCTTTCGTGACACTGGAAATTAGCATACGAGAAAAACACCGCATACTAATAAGGAGGAGGTTTATCGATATAAAGTCACTGCACGTGATGTATTATCGACCGTTTGATAGGTCAATGGGCTTATAAATTCTTAATGAGTTTTTGAATGAAAAAGAAAATAATGTTTTATCAGGTTTAAGGTCATAAATCGAAGTTATCCATTTTCTTCCTACTGTTATTCTTTCCCGGCTTTTCTCAAACACCCACACATTCCCGTTCTTTACTCTTACTACCAAATACGTCAATTTTCATTCCTCTTTCCTTCATTAATTTGTGTATAGCTAACTATATTATTCCTTACGTCCATCTTGCCTTAACAATTTTGCATCAATCGTGCGTTCGTTTGTTCGTTGATTTGTTCGCTCGCTCTTTCGTTCGTTCGTTCGTTTGTCCAATCGCTCATCATTACGTTCGCTCGGCTCTTGTTATTATTAACCAGGAACTCAGTTTTTCTTTCTTTTTTCACTTATTTTTTCTTTCAATGATGCCCTCTCTGCTTGACTTTTCCCAATATATATAATTTATTTTCCCATTTTCAGGCCAGGAAGTATCAAAGCAAACTTCAGCATTGAGTACAACGTTCATAACTTTAGCCTGGTTGAAGAACTAAACAGGACAATGGCTGAAACTGGCCGGCTGTTTGATATGCCTCTGGAGCTCATCCAAATAACAACGGAAAACAGTAAGAAAAAGAGCAAGGGTTGCGCTGATACATTAAACCTAAAATATTTTGCACACGTTTAATTTCGGCTGTAAATTTTGGGCCACAAAATTGCTGTTACTTTGGCACAGTAACATATTTTTGGGCAGACTGTAAACGCTATTTGAAATATGCTGTAAAAGGATGACAAATGTGCTAGATTCCTTACTTCCCACTTTGTAACAAAGCAGTAGTACTTAACTCAGACGATACAGTCGTCTACACGATTATTCTCCACAAATATGTTCTTCGATATGCCGTCAACAAACCACTGAGAAATCTTCTCCCAAGACGCTTGTTCACAGGTTTGTCACAGTTAAAGTTTTTTTTTTTTATTGTCATGATCTAGAACTACAGTATTAGATTTCGGACGTCAACCGACGGAAAGATTGCTCTAGAGTATGTTATTGCGGGATACCCACAATAAAAGTATACTTGTGTATGTAAAATCTTCGCAGGCGCGCCAAACGCCTAGCGCACGTATACGTAATTTTGCCGTTGTAGAAAAGGTCGATTTTTTCAAGCATGATTATTTGCCGACTGGTTTTGGCCTTTTTACTGTGAACCTGAATTGATTCTGCTACACATTTAATAGTTCATTCGACTAGACTACGAACAGTTTTTTTTTTTGTTTTTGTTCTTTTGAAATTCCCGAAGGGAGATGCAAATCACCTTAGGCGTGGATTTATATTTCAGGTGTTCATGAGAGGCCCCAAAATATTTGGAATTCGCATACACAATTTTTTGGATTTAACGGTACATTAGTTTGGAAAATCTACTATCATGAGAATGATGTGTTTATTCAGTAACCAACACAGGCATACTCGGAAAAATAATGCGAGTGCTCCTATCAGGAGTTAAACCTAAGATAGGATAGGACTCCTGATAGGAGCACTCGGATTTTTTTTCCGAGTATGCCTGTGTCATTTACTGATTAATACATCATTCTCATTTATTCACCAGGCTTAAAATGTTCCACCACATTTATTCCATTGCGCATATGACACACATGACATTCCAGTCCTATCAGTATGCCCGATGTTTGTCCTATGAACCTAGTTTAATGGCCTTAGCTCCCACGAGTCTCCTGTAGCTCAGTGGTAGAGCATCCGAACTAGTAATCGGAAGGTCTAAGGATCGACTCCTGATAGGAGCACTCGGATTTTTTTTTTCGAGTATGCCTGTGTCACTTACTGAGTAACACATCATTCTCATTTATTCACCAAGCTTAAAATATTCCATCACATTTATTCCATCTACTATTATGTTCTGTTATAGTTCCATCCGAGGTACCGCCAAACTTGCGCGCGACACGTGTATCGGATACAAGTATTGACATCGCATGGCAAGATCCCAAACTTTCTTTCAGAACATGGAATTTATTCCAGGGATATCAACTATTCATCAGACCCGCAGGGAGCTCAGAAAGGAACATCACCACGATTAACGCGCACATAAACTTCGCCAGTTTAAATGGCTTGAAGTCGTTGATGACGTACAGCATATCGGTGGCTGCTTACACTTTTGCGGGAGTGGGAAAAGAAAGTGAGATTCTTGCTGTCACTACGACTCTTGGTAAGTCTGTGTTGCGCATGCGCTGCACTCTTGCCAACCGACCAAGTTTTTCATTACCTTATTATAGGAAGTTAACGCTTGTTAATTTCCTGTATCAGTTAATTTCAGTTAAAATTAATTCGAGTTCCATAGATGCGCGTAAATATTTAGAAGTCGCGATGTGCTCAACTTTGTTTAACGAACTTGAACTCATACACGTACAAGCTGCCAAAATAGTTTATCGATTGGAATAATGGTATACTTGGACAGAAGCCGTTGTAATTAAAAAGTGACAAGTAAAAGTGAATCTCCCTGCTCTTACCGAACTAACCATTCAGGCTTCTTGTGAACATATATCAGTGTACTATATCTCAAATTTTAAAGCCACTAATTTCGTTCATCAGCTATGTCACGACCACTTCCCAAAGTTTTCCTTTCTTACCCCGGTCGAGATTTATCGTATAATTCCGAACATAAGTTCTGGGCTTATGATTCGTAGAACTTTTGAAGAACTTATTTTCTTGGAGGTTTTGTTAATTTTAACAGAAGCTCATTTTAAGGTCGGTTCCTCCTTTTGCTACTGTTCATACGTTCTGCGCATCTCAATATGATCCGGGAGAGTCGGGGTTTGTTAAGGATGTTAGCAGTGCTAGCCTCCCTCGTAGTCGTTTTTAGGGGACTCGCATAGGTGGTTTGCATTGCCGCCACGTTGGTGGACAAAACAAAAGAAAATTTGCTCTCATAGTTTGCATAAAAATGGCAGTTAACTCCCAGAGTCAAAGATCTTATTTTTCCTGTCCACCAACATGGCCGCCATGACGTCACATACAAACCATCAATTGGGAAAGCAGGTAATACGAGTCCCTTAAAAACGATTGCTTGGGAGGCTATAACGGTGCCTACTTATATAAAATTATTTTTGCACGGTTTATGATTGTGCAGGGAAATCAGGTGTCAGCATACGTTACTGGAATCCAGAAAAGAAAACTGGGGATAACCGCGGACTTTTGAAAGATAATTGAGTTTCACTTTGGCAAAAAATACCATACATTGTCATGTTTTTTAATTAAAGCTTTCTAGAATTATTGTTGCGTTATTATCTCTGAAAAATTCTTTCTTACCCAAATTGTCTTTTTGGATTCCAGATGCCCTTGCTAAGATCCCTTTCCCTCGCGGTCATGAACTGCACAACTAAATACTTGTGTATTAGGAGGCACCGTTCTTAAGTACATTAAATTAATTAATTAATTAATTAATAAAAACAAATGGCTGCATTAAAGTGTCGCAGTATTTACCAATGTAGTGCTGATTGGCGACGCTATAAATCAGTGAAATAAATATACAAACATAATAAAACATTCGTTAAAAATCCCAACTGGTGGGAGGCAAACCAGCTGGCTATTTACAAAGCGTGGCTTTGGATTTGAAAACGGGGCTACCGTGAAACAAATCCTAGTGGTCAGAGCGGGACTTGAACCCGGGACCTGCGGAAGTCCGGCGCGCTAACCACTAGGCCACGCCACCTCACACCGATTATTGTTTGTTCTACCTTTCAACCCAGATGCAGCTCCCGTGAATGTGTCTATCGTGACGATAACAAGCTCCTGTGTCAAACTCGCGTGGGCTGCCGTTCCACCAGAGCAGATTGGTGGGGTGTTTCTAGGCTATAAAGTTACATATGCTATGGAAGGACAACTGTCATCGACACCCAACGAATTTGTGACGAACAACTTGACACATGGAGCTGAGATCTGCAGTCT